>NW_017100307.1:546203-618075 GCF_001263275.1 Habropoda laboriosa | reverse complement strand
GCGGAGAACATCGAACAGTGGGTAACCGGTGATTTACAGAGGAATCATAATCGGCGAGGAATCGCCGCGATTTATCGCGAAATAACGAAACGAGATAACTCGCGAGCTCGTCTGTTCCAACGCTGACCGCTTCCACTTCCTTTGTCCACTACCACCGTTACGATCGCTACGCTTCCTTTTCACGAGTCGGGGGAAGTTAATACGGGTACAATGAGGATTCGTGTCTTTCTTCAACCCTTTGTAGGAGGTGGTCTAATGAACTTTACTCTAATCAGGATGTCGTGCAAAGTAGTTTATTTCGGACTCTTCGGCGTACGTCTACCACCGAAGCTAAGAACGGACTGTCGTCGAAAAGCAAAGATATACCTATAGGTACTCGGGTCTGGTGTTTGTCACTCGCCAAGAGGAGCAGGCCAAACCATAAACCGTCCCAAAATGCCTACACCTTTCTCACTGGGTAATGAAATTAGCAGGAATATTTCTAGTCTTGCAGACTTCTTTTATGGATCATGGAAGAATTGTAGTTTATGATAATGATTCATATTTTAAGGTGTATCTCTCGCGTATTATACTTTGAGAGGGTTAAACTACCCTGTCGATCTTCTTGCTCGCTGGGAAATCAATGTTTTTAGATTGTTTTAATTCCTTAATTCCTTTAATTCCTATAATTCCCTTATGAACGAAGTAGACCTTTTTAACGTTTCTGTTCCGTACGGAACAACGGTTCCCAAAAAACAGAGGATTAACGAGACCGTTAAAACTTGTACCGAACGGCAGTGTAACATATTTCTTACCACCCGTTATACCTACCCTCTAATTATCAACCTAGGCTTTTCCTTCTCCGATCTTCGATTTCCTCTCCTTCTGGGATCTTCCAAAACGCTAGCCGCCTCGAACTTCCATCCTCTTGCAAATATCCTAAGACCAATCACCGAATTTCCATCGTTCCAATATTCTACCCTCAGATTTCAACTCCGCCTACATCAACTCTCATTTTCTGTACTCCTCCAATTTTTCAATCAGCCTTCCTCCGAACACCAAACCACGCACTCCAAAAAAACGATCAGCCGATAGCCCATTCTGACATTTGAACGCGTTTGTTACGGTACATAAACCCTATCTCTGGCGTATTATACTCTAAAAGGGTTAAACCACCCCGTCGATCCTTTTTATCGCGTTAAAATCAATCCTTTCAGACATTTCACAGAGTCAGATTACATAGATATCTCGACGTGCTTACGTCAGTTGGTAGGAGCGAAAGAGTTAACATTCCTCTTTACTAGAGCTTCTTTCAGCCGGTTCGTTTGATCGTCGGTGGGTTGATAGGCGGCGGTTATTTGGTCGAAGACCGCAGCATGTAAGTCGGTGATTAGAGTGCCGTAGCGCGACTGATTAACGTCCGACGTGGCTTCCAGGATTAGCCTGGTAAATCCCATTGCGAGGGTCCGGCCTACGCGTCCGCCTGTCGATAGCTTATGACGCGGCTACGTAAATATTGTGAAATTATTAACACATTAGCCTGTCCTACAGATTTACACTGGCAGATCGCGACCCGTCGCGTCGCAACGTCTGTCGGCTTGCCGTATTGTTCACGCCTCTCGCTCCGCCCTGTCGTACGCACGTTTCCGTGACAACGTAGCTACTAGTCGCACGGGAAACATTCGTCTCCTATACCGCGTACGCGCTAACTTTCAAATTTTACATAAAAATTCATTTTCTTTCACGAAATACGCCCATGCGTAGTCGATGCGTGTCTTATGGTGCGAGGAAAATGTAAATTTAATGATAAAAATGACACGCCGACGTGTTACGATTTTTACGTTTTACCACGGTTTCATGCCGCGTAAAGAAAAGAGCAACGAACATGAATTTCTGTTTAGCGAAAAAATAGGAAGGATCGCAGAATAAATGAAAGTAAATTTTTCAGAAGACATACTCTACTGTTTGACATGTTGGCGCCTGGGGAAAGAAATGTGGAAGATGTCAAGTTCTGAAGAGATTTTATTTCCTTACTTTTGTTAATAAATTATTGTTATTACTACCCCTGGCAATAAGTTTGGAACGAAACGCAAAGATACGAAACGAAAGAGGAATGCCAAATTTTTTGATGTATAAAATGCAACGGTATACATATGACACGTATGATAACGTTAAATTGGTCTATTTTAAAGTAAGTAAAATACTGACCCCCCACGCGCTAAGGGCTGGGTCAGGAAGGACCCAGCCACGTGCTCGCGGTCCTTGCCGGGTAGAAACCCCCAACTTGCGCCAGAGTTTCCCGAAGGCAAGAGCGTCAAGGCACGTATATGTGGGATCAATTCGTCAGGAAAAAAAAGTATACCCCGTCGCATAGCCAGCTCGAGCCTCGGCGCGCCACCTTCAATTGCCTTCTCGTCCCGGGGCCCGCGTGCCCCTTCTACGCTTCGCTTTTCGCTCACGCCACGCCGGTACGCGCCACACGCGTGTCGGACCGGTCACCACAAGAGTATGGTCGAGGGTGCGTTGGGACTCGCGCTGGTTTATGACCCGCAGACCGAGAGGTCCCAACGTCTTGACACCCCCACGCGCTAAGGGCTGGGTCAAGAAGGACCCAGCCACGTGCTCGCGAGACGCGGTCCTTGCCGGGTAGAAACCCCCAAATTGTGCCAGGGTTTCCCTAAGGCAAGAGAGGGGCGTCAAAGCCGGCATATAAGGACGCGTTAGGAGCACTGCGGGCAGAAATATAAGAATATGAGAATTGTGAGAATTGGAGGGATCGCAGGAGAGTAAACTGAGCCGCGTAGTCAACGACGAAATAAATATGGTTTTTTAAATTATCGGACGAAGCACTGTTTAAACTGAAACCCCTTAGATACCAAACTAACACGAGCAAATTTATCTCAATTTTCTTCTCTTCTATATTCCATATTTTATTATTTATCAAACTAACGCGTCCAAATTCGACACAATTTTCTTCTCCTCCACATCCCATATTTCTTTGTAATCTATCTTCGCCCACAATCCCGACCAGAAGTTGTCCAATATATTCAGAAACGGTAGTAAAACAGACAATAGTCTCAGCCAACAGTCCAACTTCGTCGATTGACCTCCGGCAGAGGCAATATTTGTCGAAAGTTCGCCGAGTTATCATTACCGGGCACAGAATCCGCAATTATCGCGCGGCCCTCCAACAACAATCGTCTGTTTCTCCCCCCAGATTCTCGGTTCCGTTTCCACCAGAAGCGGATTAAGTTCGCGCGGGTAACATAATCACGGTTTTGGAGAAACGCGCAGGAAACGCGTGTGCGGCGTGTGTACACGCGCAACTTCGCGACACTAACGCCCGGCTCCGGGGCCATTTGCAACACTTAATCCATCACAGTTATACTAAGCTTGTTCCCGCCAACACTGTTAAGGTAGTTAACTACGTCGGAGCAGTTTGCGGCCCCCTCTGTTCTGTGTGACTTTCGGGTAACGAATGAAACCTCGCGCGAGAAACCGGCGATCGCCGTCCAACAACCGAATTAATAAGCGATTTCCCTCCGAATCCTGCGGCTTAGAATCAATATGTAACCGGAATGTGAGACTCTAACGCCGTAAAATCAGCATGGAAACTTAAATATCTCGGTTATTCCAAACAATACGAGAAAATGTTACTCGCAGAAGTTGTAGGGTTTAAGAAACTGCATAATATGGTACAAATGGTATTCTTGCAAGTGAAGGCGTAGAGAAGACACAGCGGTCACCTTTGTTTTTTTCAAATAGTACGTCCAACTTTTTATGCTCAATTTCGATAGACCGGCGTGTTCTGAGTATAAAAGTACCAAGGTGCTGTAAGAGGTATTTAACCCTTTAACGGCAGAACTAGCCATCGGTACGCCACTAACGAACGGGTCGTCGTGCCGTTAGTGACACCATACGCGTTAAGAGTGTCTCGCGTTTTTTCAAATCTTAGAGGATTTCGTTGGAACAACAGAGGACTTAAGGATGTATTGGATAAAGGGAATGTTGTTGAGGCCTTGTTCTGTATTTTAATATAAATCTTCACTTTGAGGCGCGAGCCAATGAGACGCGCTTAGTGGGTGCCGGATATAACCGGCGCTAGCCAGTGTGAAGCATTTAGTGGATGCCGGATATAACCGGCGCTAGTCGCGAAAGGGTTAAGGGTAGGAGGATAGTGCGTGATCTGGGTTACTTAGTACCCACACAGTAAGTTCTTTTTTAGTCTTTAGTCTAGTCTTTAGTCTAGTCTTTAGTCTTTCTTGCTTGACTCAGTCTGACTCCCTAGTCACCTCGCGAGCTTCTTTCTCACCCTGTTCTCTTCCTGATTGGTTACCCCCAACTTATTGGTGTAACCAATCAGGAATTTTGTCTTTAACCCGCCGCTAGTCCTTTGCGCCCTTGGCGCGCTCTTTCCAGGACCGCGGCGAATTACGGCGAGGGCGTATTGTCCGCTGTAGCGCATTTGTCAACGCCGCGGATTTTCCTCCAGGTCCGGTACTCGAGACCTGTGGCCTGGACCTCTGGGCCCGTACGCGGACCTTTCGGCAACCCTTGGTTTATGACCTGGCAAATTGCTATTGAGACCGTTGGTGAAAGTTTACTAAACGTTAAGCAGACTAAAACGGTTTTCTCAAAAATAGCTTTGCTAGCGTGCACGTCATAAACTGTGTTGGTCGTCCGCGCAGCAAATACTTGCTTCTGCACTACAGCTGGTCGCCACAGTGCATTTGTCCTAAAACTTACCGTTGCTGAGATATTTGACGTTTTTCATGAAGCATGTTCGGTCAATTTCTCGCAGCCAGTGAGGATTTTGCACCGACCAATAATGCGTGTTGTGTAAATTAACGCCTCATCGGTAAATAGTATCAAAGAGAAAAAATACGTTTCATAATACGTTCCATAACGAAAGTAATAGAATGAAGAAAGTCAAATATATGTTGTAAAAGAAGTCAAAGGAGCGAGCATCTCGAAGCCAGGCCCAGCGCTTTGGGCTTTTCCCTGGGCCTAGGGTGGACACCCTCACTCTTCACGAGACCCTCGAAGCACACTTTTTGCGAACGACGCTCAGATAGCGCGGATATAATTCTTGTGTAACATATGAGACTATGAAAATAGCGTCTCCAGACGCGAAAAAGAAGCGATACGCGTTAGCTCTTGGGAAAATAGGCTTGTGTCGAGTAGGCTAGCAAATTATTTTATCGGCACCGGTACTCGAGACCTGTGGCCTGGACCTCTGGGCCCGTACGCGGACCTTTCGGCAACCCTTGGCTTATGACTTCGGCGCATTGATCGGAGACCTACACGAGCTAGGTCCAAAGGAAGAAGACAAGATTGACGCTAAAAGTATCGTTATCGTCGATTGAACAACGAGACAATTTTTATTAACACAAAATAAGCATGTGTCGATTAGGCCGGCGCTTTACTCGGAGATTCATACACCTGGACCTTAACACTAACCGTATCGACACTAATCCGGGCAAATCACCGGTTACGAAATAATCATATTTCTTCCGAAAGGAATGCAGGTGATTGTCAATTTAATGTAGGAAACAGCGTTACTATTGTAACAACGTAGACACGTTCAATTAATTCCACGTCCACCCTACTCCGAGTCAGAGTACCTTCTGACAAACACCTGGAGTCAATGTGTTAAGTTAATATTTAAAATCAATATATAAAATGAATGTACGAAATTTATATGCAAAGTCAGCTTATAAAATTACCATCTAAAATCGATGTTTAAAGGTAACGTCTAAAATCAATGAAATCAGAGCAATTACAAGAAGTATGTGATAAAATATTGCGTACTGGTAAGGAATTAAAAAGGTTTGAAAAAGATTTTCCACGATTTGTCGTGATTTTAAATCAATTTTAACGTCACCAGAAAATTTCTATAAAAATACCTGCGCAAAAATTACGTTCTCTTACTTTATTATTACTGAACGATTTTCTGATCTAAATTTACCACAAGAAACTGTACCAAAATTGGTTTGCAGTTGGAGCATACTATTTTTGTAATGAAAAAATACACAAATCCTTAACTTTAATTAAAATCGCCGATGGAAAAGCCTATCCTCTTCGAAAAGCCACCGACCACTTCACGTCCGAAATTTGAGCAAATTAACTTCACAATAACTCCGCAACTCCGACGATTCTTCTATCCAGCCAGAGAGGAAAAAAGCGCTTTTCGAAACAGGCAATTGTGACCAACTGTGTGACACTCAATTCTGGAAACTGGCGCAAAGTGAAGCGCGGAGTTCCATTTATGCGGGGAGGGAAAAATTAGTATATAGCTTGGTTGCGCCTACTCTCCTCTTCCACCCTTAAACCATCGAATTCCCACGTTTTCAACGAAATTCCGATAAACCGCGGCTGGATGGGTAGTTGGGCGGGAAAAAGAACGACGCAGGTGTCGACCGGATTGTCGAATATTGGAGGCTACAATTCTTCGTTGACGTTTTCGTTAATAAACTTCTTCCTTTTTTACCGAGCGGTGAACCGAGGTTATTCGCGAGGGTATTGCAATCTTGGTCGCGTCGGCGGAGGATCCAAGTTTGCCGAAACGAGGATGTGTCCCGTGACGATACGATAGTTTCAGCTCCTAAGACGTGTTATAGCTTAATATCCCGGGAGATAAGTGAGAATTCTTCGGAATCTTTCATTTGGATCGGTGATTTTAGAACTGAAGAACGATTTCAAGGCTCGAATTTCAGTTCAACTTCCAAGTTTCTCAAGAGGATTTCGATATATCGTACCGTGACGCCCGGTTTTCTCCAATTCCTCGAAACTAGGAGCAGATATTTGGGTATCGCTGAGTTAAAACACTCAAGGATCGTTGCGTAGAAACAGAACTTTATTTGACAGAGATTTTCACGTTGCGCGAAACGGAGAAAATAGAGCTATTCAAGGGTTCTGGGAGGATAGACTTTGGGCTGTGACTATGCAGGAGAGTTGGAAGATGAAGAGTCCAGTATGAGTAATGGTGAAAGTGGGTGACTCGTTGTAAGTACGGATAAAACTAAGGACTAAGAAGGAAAATATCTGAGGGTGTAACAGTACTGTCACATACTTGCTGTGCATCACGCAACAGAAAGAATTCATAATAGAAACACCGAGTGGTATTTCGAAGGAATTGTAAATATTTGAAGTGTCCCCCTTTATGCGCTCTATGCAGGTGCAAAAATAGTTTTGGGTGGAGAAGGAAATCGATCGATTGGAAGAGCAGACAAGTTTTTCCAAATGAAGAATAGTTGAGGGAGATAATCGTGTGGAAAGATAATTATTGAGCATCCTGTATGTAAATTGTTTCTGTCAACTCTTTCCTAGCCAAGTTAATTACTTTATTGTGGGATCAGAAATATAAATAGACATTTATTAACAAAATATAAGAATAACTATGATACATTGGGCTTTTCCAACACACTGCCCTTTCATCCCTCGCACGCCGTACTTTATAGCCAGGCCCTTCGTGAGCCTCTTGTCGCCGGGGTTATTCCCTTTGGGCCTAGCTATCGTCGCCCGCTTTCTCTCTCATCCTCACAATTACGATACTACATTATTTTATATTAATTTTTGTTTCAAATGGGATATACACTACCGGCCAAATATTTGGAATCACTATGCATTGCAAGTGTTAGACTTATAAGCCAGATAAATATGACAAAAATGAAATCTAAAGCCTTCCTTCGTTTGCGTGCGTCCCAAAAAATCCGTTTAGCTTTACTACACCTGTTTAGTGAAGATCTAAATGTTTATGATACGTGACAAAAGGCGCTTCGGTCCCAAGCGGAGGTCGTAGACAATATTAGGGCGTTGCGTAGGAGCATTCTCAGTCCGTAGACGGTGCTCTTGCTAGCAAGTAGAAAAGCGAATCTTCCTTGTGCGACATAAAGTTTAGAGTTTGAAATAAGAATTATTAATTATTTACTAATCCATAACTCCCATAATCCAATAGCAAGTTGCACCAAAATTCTCAAAAAGAAAGTTAGCATTTACAATAATTTCTTATCGTTCAGATCAATCGAAATGAGTTGAGGTGCTATTGATCTCGGGTAGCGGATTCAACACTGATGTAAATTGGCAGGTGATTCAAAATTTTTTCCAAATCACAGAAAAGTCCTCACATTCTCCCAATAAACAATCAAACACGAGAGAACTGCGTATTTCCCTAAGCAAGACTCTTCCATTTTCCATTGTACACGAGCAACCACGGACTATTTAGTCGAATATACTCCATATAAGCCCGAGAGCTTAGCCTGGACAGCCGCGCATTACAAGCAACCCTGGACCACTCGACACAGCTTCCAACAGCTTCCTATTAACCAATCACCTCTCGAACGTGAACATCCTCCTCTCTCTCCCTTCAATTCTTTGATAACGTTTCGTCGATTGTCGCGTGGATCGTTCATGCAAATATTCCGTCCCATTGAATTTCTAATGGCGGCCCTATGGACACTCCTCAATTTAAATAAGCGGTTTTCCTCTCGCGTTTCTTCCATTCGTGCGCTCTTCTTCGCGCCACTTTAACTATACAGCCACTCTCCCCCTTTTCACTCTTTCACCTTTCGTCTGGTTGGAGCGAGGTGAACGTGCAAGCTGCTGGGCCAGAACGAATTCCGAGGCGTTAACGAAAGTCGATTCGGGGCTAACGAGCAGACGATCCAATTATAGAATTTTCATTCGGACACATTCGGCCGGCGGCGGCTTTTGTTCGCCCAGCACACCCTTTAAAACCAGCCCTTTCGACCTACCTAACACCGATATTAAACGCGCCGCCGTCGCATTCAAACCCGCTCGATTTCTGCGACTGCAAAGTGCCGTGCGAAAAATTACGCCAAGCGACAATTATCGCGGCGCGTACGGATACAAGGAAATCGCTCCAACGTGTACGATCCCGCCTCTCCTCCTCCGGATTACGATTTAAACCGATTGCCGACCGTTCACTTCTGCTTTTATCTCCAGGATTCTTCCTCCTTTTTTCAACAATTTAGTTACCGAATTGTGAAAATTTTTTTCAACAATTTATTTATTTACCAATAATTAAACTGACCTCGATTTTCGTAAGAGTACTGAATACGAAAGGGTTTGAAATAACCAACGATTGGAATGCAATGGGTCATTTATCGGGGATTTCCTTATTTTAAATTTAAGTTGTGTATATAAATTTATGGTTGTGTCGAAGAAGTGAAACGAAACAGTTGGGTATGATTTCGATTGCGAGGGGAACAGTTTCGAAACAGGTGACGATTGTAAAGGAATATTTGACGAGTTCCTTTCCAGGGATTTTTTGGCAAGCGTTTGTAGGCTGTTTGAAACTGGATCGGTAACGCGTGAGGTTACGTTTGTAACGGTGTCGATCACTGTCGATCAATGTGTAAAATTGTAACGCGACTTGTCAACTGAAAATTTTAGTTCTATCCACAAACAGATTTCCTCTGCAAACGAACACAAAAATACTCTTTAAAGAGAGAAGCGAAAATTTCGATACAACCTCGCGATTAATCTTCATTTCTCGCAGCCATTTGATTAAGTAATGTAATAACATACGAATCGGAATAAAACAGACTGACACATTCACAAATATAACGCAATTTGTCATAAAGAACGCAATAAAATATTACACAGAGCTGTGAAAGAATAAAAATTCCCTTAGCGTGTACTATCGTTGACTCGTACTACTGAACTACCACAGAAATTCAATTTTTTCGATCAAATATTAGAAAAAATTAATTCCACGAACAAATATCATCCAAACGTAATGAATTCATCATAAAAAAATTAATAAAATATTACACTGAGCACGAAGGAATAAAAATTCACCTAGTATGCACTATCGTTGACTCGTGCTACTGGCTTACCACGAAAATTCAATTCTCTCGATCAAATGTTAGAAAAAATTAAATCCATCCGAATGCGATGTATTTATCATAAAAAAAAATTAATAAAATATTACTCTGAGCATGAAGGAATAAAAATTCACCTAGTATGCACTATCGTTGACTCGTGCTACTGTCTTACCACGAAAGTTCAATTCTCTCGATCAAATGTTAGAAAAAATTAAATCCATCCGAATGCGATGAATTTATCATAAAAAAAAATTAGTAAAATATTACACTGAGCATGAAGGAATAAAAATTCACCTAGTACGGACTATCGTTGACTCGTACTACTGACAGACAACACAAAACCCAAAGAAATTAATTCCCCAAGCAATCACCTAAAGATAAAACAGAAGAAAAAGACCCTATTACACCAAACTGTCCAAATTAAAACATTAAAGATCCAAAATGGACAAACCTAAATCAAGACATTCACCGATCCACAAATTCTCACAAATCTCGCTCGAATATGATCCAACGAATTCGTCGTTAGAAAAATGAATAAAACACCACGCCAAGTTGATAAAGACTAACAATTCACTCGGTAAGAATTATCGTCGACTCGTGCTACTGGCGAACAACCAAAGCCCAATTCCCCCGGAGCAAACAACGCGGAAATAAATCGCTCAAATGACCGGGTAAAAATGAAAAGCAGGGAACAGAGCTGACAGCCAAGGATATACTACGTTATAATTCGACAGGATGTCGTCTCAGTCGATCAACATGTACGTCCGGCACGTCGTCGGGAACGTGACCGGGCTATGTTGGGCGCGGAACCGGGTTGCAACGTGACTCGGTCTAATCTAAGGGATATTTTCCGCGAAGCCTACGGCAAAGAGAGAAGGGGAGGGAGCGGTGAAGCTCGGTGGATCAGGCGTCGTGCCATATTCAATTTGCATTTAAATATCCGCTGGCTCGGATGTGTTCTCAAACGAGGCGGCTCACGCAGCCCGGACCGGGGCGCGAAACAGAAACACGAGAACATCACGCGACCACCGCCGGAGCAATCTCGATAACCGGTGACTGGCTGACTTTCCTCTATTGGAAAAATATCCCAACGACGCGTCGCGTCGCGACCGACATTTTTTTCTACCGCCGGAAAATCGAAGATCGTACGGTTATATTTAACTGGAATGTTAGAGGAAGGAGTTAGGGACGAGGTTCGACGAGGAATTTTCTAATCTGGAAAGATTCGTTTTTTGCGGGAAACGGAAGCTTTGACTAAATGTAACGTAAAATGAACGTTAGAGTGGATGTGATACGATTGCTCGTGACGATAAGGTAAATTGAAAATGGGTAGATTGTTTTGCGTAAATTCAAAGAGAAGCTTGGAAACTTACTGTAGCGTACGAATATATTCAGGTGAATTCCAGGAGAATTTCTAGAGAATACGCGATTCGAAGGGAAACTTCAGAATTCACTGTAATGTACGAATACACAAAGTGGAATGTAATTTATTGTACACTAAAATAAGAAGCGTAATTTTCTCCGAACTGAAGCTTTTTTAAACAAAATTTTAACTTTCTCTTTCCTTTTTAACATCGTCAAAAAAATAACTGGCGACCAGCTGACTTTCCGCTGGCAAAAAGGAAGCAAAACCAAAGTGCGCCCCTATGATCACGTTAATTCGACGTCGAAAAATTCGAAACGATCCTAGCGAGAGAAATCGTTGAACGAACGGTGGGGAAAAAACAGGTTCCAGTGGAAAATAGAAGGTGTTACTTGGAACGAGGAAATTTGGACGAGAGAAACAGCGGAAGAGAGAGAGAGGAGGATAGAGTAGGTGTGGAATTGGAATCGATCTCGAGAGGGTGCACGGCTTTTCAGCGAAGAGAGAGAGAGAGAGATTCTCGATTCGAACGAATCCACTTACGAAATATACACCGCGAGAGTACGTCTCCGGTTCGAGGATTAACTCTTCGGATGCTCCTTGCTAATTTCAGAAAGTGAGAAGCTTACTACGTAAATGGAAATACCTGGAGCAGACCGACCGGAAGCGGCTAGGGGTAGTTTTACTGGCGGCGTCGCGACGCGCTGATGAATTTCTGCTTTAATAGCCTCGTAAACTTGTTCGCTCTGAGAGCAGTCCTGATCACCGCGGTGACTGCTTTTGTCTCATTTTTCGAGAAGGTGTTCTCGGAAATTTCAGATGGTTCTTTGCCAATCTTCTCCGATCTTTGTAAGTTTTTACCTGATCGTTTGACTTTTATTTCGAGTGGAAATAAGGGAACAAAATTCGACCTCTCTAAAACGATGGAAAATAATTTTATTCTTCTTCTTGACACGTTATCGACAGATTTGACAAATTTATCGATATACCAATTTAAATTAATAATAAAAATTATCAAATCGGTTGATAGCGATTCCACGAAAAGAAGAAGGAGCTGAAATTTTGTTCTTTTCCTATATTTAAATTAATATATCAATAAATTTATCAAATCGGTTGATAATGAGGAAGAATAAATCACTTTTCATCACTTTACGGAGCTGAAATTTTTCCACTAATTTCACCGTCGCGACCTGATTAGGACGCAACGAAGCCTCGGTCTGGCCGATTATGGCAATAAACGACTTACAAGGAATGTTCGCGAACGGTCCGGCTTCGATTTTGATGAAACTTTGTACACTTATAAAGCAGCCAAAAATAATCGACACGTATTTTTTTTTAGCTACGGTAACTCGAGTTTAAGGGGTGAAGCCACCCCTTGAAGCTTTGGCGCGAAACGGCTATCTCGAAAACGGAAAGGCATACGAAAAAATTGTTAATGGGCGAGGTTAATGATTTCTTATGTACAATAACATGGTGTTAAAGAATTTAACAAAATACAGTTTGTTTATAACAAAAAAAATGTATTAACTTAACTTTTCATTTTATTGAAATTTTCATAATGACAAAAAATGACGAGCATTTTATTCCAAATCCATTAGTATATAACATTTTAAAATTGCCTCTTACAGTTTTGCAGATTTTGATGATTTACATCTTGCGCGCACATCCACTATGGTAGTAGCCGTTCTAACTTTCATTTTAATGAAGCATTGTAGGCTTGCACTAAATTATACAGTAACAAGTAACAAGTAACAATGACAGTAACAAGTTTCTTAACAGCAATGAAAAGATTAATAGATTAATAGTAGTAAGCCACTTAGTTACATTTGGCCGCCAGACCGAGGTGCCGACGTTCGGCCGAGGACCACACACCCCCCGTGGACGAACCGGTGCCATAAACGAACCATAGAAAACTTGGAATCACGAAGCTTTCGTTACTGGGGATCGACCAATAGCAGAACACACCACATTTTCCACCTCCGTAACACAACAACCAATCAGAACCGACCTATTGCCTATACATACATCTACACACCTGAAAACCGACAATCTTCGTAAGGCTAGTGCACGCGTCACACAGTCACGCAGCGAACAACCGAATACATCTAAACATCTACAAAAAAAAAGCGTCTAACCAACCATCGATCCGCGTTCAGAACTCCTGATCGTAAGATTTGATCAAGTTCCACGACGCAACATTCACAAATTTTACTTTGAACTATTAAACGGAATTATCGTTAATATTTGATTTACCATATATTAAAGACTTTACACCGTACCATTCGTAATGAACGATATTTCATTCTCATACGCTATTCTAGGAAATTTTCTTCCATAATATTGTGCTGGAATCCGGGGAGGAAAGTTGATATCGACACTTATACTCGCGGGTTCCGAATTTACAAGGCGCGACACTTCACGAAGGGAGTGGTTTTCTGCTGTGTACCAGATCGACCGCTCTTAACTATCCTCGTTTGGTTTCCGTAACGACGAGGAGGAGATTTTTCGGGTGTACTTATAAGGAGGGGATTAAGGGGGAGAAGGTGAACTTGGTTCTGGTGACGAATTGTTGGACTGTGAAGGGACAGTCAACGGTCGATGAGTGACTTGTTTTTCGGCGTTATGGGGTTCGTCTTGAGAGTGACTTGGTGACTCGATGTGTCAGATACAACGAAAGATCGTTCGATTAATTTAACACAGAAGTCTTCGCCGATATTTACAGAAATATTTTCAGCAATGTTTGCCAAAGTACAATTCGTTCGTTCAGTAGGGCGTTAAATAAAATTTATTCCATAAAATACTGTTGAATGTTTGGGATTTGGTATTTCGGAAAATATCGCGTTGAAACGTGGACTTTCGAGTTTGCAAAGGTGGAGGACGGTGAAAATTTTTAATCCCCAAGGGAGCGTGTCAACGTTCGGGCCATTTCATTCGGATCGAGGCCAGGGAGCGCCATTTTGTTTCGCGTTTTCCCGATTAATTTGAATTTCAGCCAATTTATCTTACGGCCCGAAAACGAAACGCAACGCCCTGACAAATAATTCACGATCGACCGTGTGATTGCCTTTCGCGTAATCTCCGTACGGTTTAAATATCGATTCCATTTTTATAGATTATTGCATTTGCCAACGTTTTATCTCGGATTATGCAGCACCCTCAATTTATGCCGCCGCCCGGCCCGAGGAATAATACAAATTGGAAAGGTTTAATCGTGGATGTTAATCTCCCGCCTCGAATGATGCGTGCCTTCGATAACCGATGAATCCAACACTCGCGTCATTACTGTCAAACAAATTTTCGCCAAGACCGTGCGTACAATTTTCCATTACAAAATGGAAACGCTCCCCGTCAATCTATGCGCTTCGTCGTCTAAATTTCCAATTGATCCTAATTTCGCGAAAATTCAAACTCGAAGATTTAGAGGAGAAACTTGGGAATCTAACGTCTTTACCTTCTCTAATCGTCTAATTTTTAAAAAGAAGCTTCTCTTAGTAGCCGACAACCCCCGAATCTCCCAAATTCTTCTAATTTTCCATTTCTTAATCCCCTCGATTATTTCATTCTCAGAAATAATTTCTTTTCCTAGTCGACAATTTTTCGACTTCAGCGCACTGTATGTAATAAAAAGAAATCTACGAAGATTTCTCCGACAAATTTTCTCTTCGCAGTCGACAACCTCTGAATCTCTCAAATTCTCCTAATTTTCCAAAAATTGTCCGCGTGTTACAACAAAAGGAAATCTAAGAAAATTTCTCCATCTCTAAATTCCCCCAATCGTCCAATTCTCAAAAACAATTACCTTCCCACAATCAACAGCCACCGAATCTCTCTCCACAAAGCAGAATCCCTCGAAATAGAAGAACCTCTGAATTCCTCTGAATCGTCCAATTCCCAAAACGTTCCCTTCACACCCCAAGAAAAAAAAGAGAAAAAAAAATTCTGTCCGACCGTCGAGCAATAAAACAAAATTGGCCAAGATTAGTGCAAGATCGATCTTCGAATCCCTCGATAGGATCAGCAATCTGGCAAACCGCGTGAATGGTCAAGCTCGATTTCCAGCCGAGTTTTACGGCTTCGCAGCTTTGCTCCGCGCGTGTAAACAGCCGCGATATCGCGGCCGTCGATATCGCCGTCTGCATTGGACCCACCTGAACGCGGAACCGCATCGGGACACGACCGCATCGCGAGGGGAGAGAGATTCGGTATAGCGCACACGGCCCTCGCGAGCCTGTGTCGAGCGGTCAGCCGGTTAGTCGCTCGCGCGCTGGACCGTGAAATTATCCTGCGAACCTGGAATCCTGTCGTTCCTATCCCTCTCGCCTCGTCCCTTCGCCCTCCTCTCTCTGTGTGTGTAGGCAACGAGAGAGGAGGGACGGGTTAGGTAGCCCTGACGCGCTTTTATCCCATGGTGGAACGATTACAGCGATCGGTACGCGTGATACGCGCCCGGCCATACTTTCGCTCTAACCGACTATGATCGGGTAATTATTCGAGGCCCTGCTGCGCGTTGTCCGGCAAATTCTGATGCAAATTATGGCGATAGGGTTGACGGGATACTGTGGAGCGAATGGTCGGGAAAAATGCTGGAGGTTCCTTTGTGGAGAGAGGTTGAGGTTGGAGGTAGAGGAAATTGTGGAATTTGGGAAGATTTAGAGGGTTTTGTAGGAATTGTGGATACAGATGGGGGGATTTTTTCGAGTGTTGGAGATACTTTGTTTAGGATTATTTTGAGATTTGATTATTCAAAGGTGTCCGCGCTCACGACTGTTACCCGCCAAATTAATCTTGGGTAACTAGTTCGAAAATTTACTTTGCTCGAACGTTAGCAAATTTAGAATGCGTCACGCGAAAACTACGAGACTTCTTGCGAATGTCTCTCGATTGCCGAATTTTTCTGGAGTCCCCAGTGACTCCCCCGCCAAGTGCAATAAGACGCGCTGATTGGTTTTTCACGTACGCACAAATTACCAATCAACGTGCCCCTTGAGTGTCACCCACCCTTCCATTGCGCCCTTAGCGCGCTTTTCCTTGGAAGGAGTGGGTGCGTGGAATCCTCGCTGTCCTTCGGTGACGCGTCGGAAATTCCCGCCAGGTCAACCCTCGGCCGAGAGTGCCGTTATACGCGCGTGTGGATTGACCCTTGAGGAATACCTAGTTTATGACACGTCTTCGGTTATCGAGGACGCGAAAAAGTCGAAATTCTAAAGGCATTGTTCTGTAAGAAAGTACTTATTTTTTCGCGGAGCTACGAAGCATCTCTGTTCTCAAAAATAACTTTCGAGTGCGAGCGTGCCATAAACCCGGTCAACGAAGACCCCACGCGTTCCGTACCTGCGCGAACAGAGATGTAAATGGAATGTTTTGTGTATAGAATTGTGGGTAGATACTTCGTTTAGGATTGTTTGGTGGTTTCGAGGTTTGTGAGACGGGAGTTTGTAGACTGTTATGGGAACGTTTTATGTATAGAATTGTGGATAGAGAGGGAGAGATTTTTGGAATATTAGAGATTCTGTAGGCCACTGCGGCCCGTGCCACCAAAGGTCGTTGTCTAGGCGTGAGCAATTTAACAATTTGTAGTGTGAAAGAGAGTCTTTCGTGTATGCTCACTTCAAACGTCAACGTTAATGACGATTGAATATTTGTTGAAATTGGATACTGGAAGGTGGTGAAAGAATGATGTCACGAGTATACATAACACTTAAACTTTAAATTTATTCTACAACTGTTGAATTAGAAAAACGCGTTAGACTGGTGATAATAATTTCTGTGTTGAATAGCTGATAGTTTTTTAGAATCTGTCGTCCTTTGAAGGAATTCGTGCTTAAATAATAAATGCGGACATGTGAAAATGGGAACGACGATGTCTGATTGGTGGTTTTAATTTGGTAGGGGAAGCCATTGTGACCCTCAGGTACTGCAAGTACCTTCGAGTGGCAAGTGTCGGATTTTCCCCATGCCTTAACCGTAGCAGGTAATATTTTATTAGTTGCCCTGACTCGGCCAAGGTAAATGAAAATTAACACGGCCGAGGTAAAATTCCTAATCCTACTACAAAAGGAGCAATCGTCGCTATACATTCAAAGAAGGTGAAATATGCACAATGGTTTTTACTTATAATTAGTTTTACGCCTTAACACGCCGCCCGCCTTGAACGGCTTCCGTTCAAATTATCTGTTGATTTTACATTGAAATTGGATGATTACAATAGTATAAAGGATTTACATGCGTGATTATATAAATGCTAGTCGGTTATTGTTCAAATAGCTATCTAACAGAGAGCAAATTTCTCAATACCAAGATTTCTCAAGAAATCCCAAAATTCGTATTTAATAATTTTCCTCTACCTAAACTCATTCTCCAATTATTCCGATTAATAATTTTTCAGCCCCAAAACACGAATACCAACAATTTAAAACAAAACACATATCCAATATTTTAATAACACAGCAATGCTCGATTTACTTCTTCCACTTAAAAGTCTCTAAAATGCACAAATCCTCTCAAATCTACCAATACAAAGCACTTGGCGAATAAGAACCGAGCCAACCTGAAATTTCGCCGAACAAACGATTCAACTCAAAATAATTCAATCACCGTAACCATATAAATCAATCTTCCACCAGAGACACGTGTAATTCAATCGAACCACCTATATACGCCCGCCATTTCCGCGTTACAGTAACACCGCATCGGCATAGCAATTACCAATATTACACTGGGACTCAATCACAGCCGATAACGTCTGACACGCAAGAATATCCGCGGGACAAGTAAATATCGCGAATCGACCCAATGCATCACAATGCGTATCACCTCCAACATCCCCCGAACGAACCATCTCCATTTCCAATCGAAATTAATCGACAAACCGCTGCACCTTCCTACAGGTACCCCTGTACACCCCAAATCCTTGACCTATTTCCCAAAAAACTGTCCTTCGGTACAAACACACACGCATACCGGAACACCAAGCCTATCCATCATCAACGAAACAAAAAAAAAAAAAACGATATACATACGAGCGGCAAGCAGCGTTCGTCAAAGAGCTCTATACACCGTCACATGTTCGCTTTCCCATTAAACAGACTTTCCGCTCGGATCGCAAAGCCATTAGAGCGATCTGTTGTTCAGGTTCGATGGACTTCGATCCATCCTATCCACGCTAGAGTATAATCCGCACCCGCGAATATACTCGCGAACGGAGGAATGTTCACGTGCGTTTCCGTGTTTCTGCTGGGCCAGAGTCGCGAGGACACCGGAAACTACGAAAGTCGTAAAGCAGGAACGCGGGTTTTGGCTCGTGCGCATACACACGTACACAACAGAGCGGAGAACATAAAATTAAAGCGTGTGCATATTTCGCAGGCGACGACACGGAGAGACATTCTTGTTTCGTCGGATGACACACGCGCGACGCGTTTCACAGCTGCCTCGCGGCGATTCTTTGTTTCGTAATAAAGCAGCCTGGGAAAATTGGGGAATTAATTCGCGCGACCTTACACACACACACACTCCCGCTGTCCCGTTTTCCCTCTCGTTTGCTCCACAGGAGGTGTGTTCCCTTCTTTTTTCTTCTCCTTTTCGTAGAGTTAAATCTTGCTTTAGAATGGAAGAAACAGGGGAGAGCTGTGTCGTAGACAGAGGTGTAAATCTCTGAGGAGGTTCCAACTTTCCGGTGGATCTAAACGACGCATTTTCTCGTTTCAGAGGCGAGGAGAGAAGGGACGAAGAGCGACTTCCGGTCCCCGGTGGGTTGACTGCGCCGTGGAGAACAGGTAAACATGATTTAACATTCTAGGAGATGCCATAGGAGTCTTGCTTCGTTATACAAGCTGTGATTTAGTGTGCTGCTTTCAGTGGAATGTGGAGATGTGCTGTGGTTAACTCTTTGGGTGTTTCGAAGAGAAATCGATCGATTTTTAGGCGTTTATGGGAAATTTCGAGGCACGCAGAATGCGTGTAAACCAGAAAATATAGTACTCGTTGTAATATTTAGCGAATAAAACAATTGACAAAAATTGCAAAATATGAGTTTGCATAAAAATACACGGTCTACGGATAAGTGATCTTTCTGAAGAATTATATTTCTCCAAATAAGGGTTGCAAAGTTGTGCGAGTGTTCCGAAAAGAAATCGATCGATCCACACTATTGCTAACAACTAATTCCCCCGAATAACAATATTTCCTCAAACTGGAAAGACTTGCAAAGCATCTAATTTATTTCTTTCCAAAAAAACAGAGATTCTCAACTGTGAGCTACCAAGTGACAGAAAAACCAAAATTCGTCGTTCCACTAGACAAAGGATTAAAGATGGAGGAAATTGAGCGGAACACCGAGGGCCATAATTACGCTCGATTCGCCGGTTGATCCGCGATATTAATTCGAACGCACGCGGAACATTCAATATCGTAGGATGGAACGATAAGCAGAGATCGCGCAAAGGGGAAGGTAACGCGTCGCGATACACCCAATTGGATCGTGGATCCGGCTAATGGGCCAATTGCAACCACGATCCACCGGTCGTTGAACGATGCTCCGAAACCTGATTATAAAGCTCGTGCTCTCGTAACGCTGGCTCCTACCATCCATCATCGGCCTCCAAACGAGTTTCGTCGCGATAGGATCGCGAGCGGAGGGTAAGGTCGCGCCGGAGCACGAGCGAGAACACGGCGGGGTTGGAAAGGAGCGAGGTTCGTGACGTTGCTTATTTCTGGAGAACGATATCGGCGAAAGGGAACACGGTTAATTGAATGGTTCGCGATAACGTGGAGGAAAATCGCGGTGAATATTGTGTCCATGTCGAGTTTTCTCACGGTGGAAGTTGCAATTTTTATTCGAGATATGAACATTCTTGGGGAAGTTTGATACTGACCATAATTTCCCAGATGCTTCGTGAAATTTATTACGAAGCTTCCAATACCCTTCCTTTTTATTTAACTTAATTTTCTAGCGACGCAAAAATTGTCGAATCGAAACAATTACCAATCGATAGATTTCTCTTATTCCACTAAACAAAAAATTATGAAACAAATTAGAGATACTGTACCAAGTGAGATGCAAGTCTAAGAATTTTTTCAGATTTTTTGCTCGAAAATTAGAATTTCAAAAAAATTCAGGAAGCTCAAGCACAAAATGAACGCAACTTCTTGCACTCGTTCTACAACTTGCAACCAGCAACTGCAATCTGAATATTACCTTACCCCTTCGTTACCCCAATTAATACCTTGCGCCAAAACGAAGAAAAACGGCGAAATAATGGGAGGAAAATCGCGAACTTTAAAAGTCAAGGAGAAAATAATGTCCATATCGCGAGGTAGGCTCGTGATATACGTTAACGAGGCCAGTGAAAAAGCAAAGAAAAAAGAGAAAGACGGTGGCAGTCTCTCTCTCTACTGAGAGATGGAAGCGGTTAAAGAGGAAGCAGTGAAAAAGAGGGAATCGAACTCTGGTACGCTATTACGCTACATTGTGCGCTAGCCGGCTATACGAGCCCCGTACGAGTGTTCCGCACACACGACTTCGCGCGAGCGAACGTGGACGCGTGTGCGTCGACACGAGACGCGTATAATTGCACGTACATGCGTACATACGTAGACACACAGACACGCGTCCATTAATCTGAGAACAGTTCATTGGAAAATGGTCGCGCTGCGCCACGCCGTTTATACGCCGCCGTCGTATTATGCCGTGGATTAATCGCGGCTCACCGCTCCCGACACCGGCGAAATATCGTAAGAGCGTGACCTTTCCCGTAAAATCGCCCTCCGAATTGACACGCCGCTTATCGACGCAACGGCGACATGATGAATCGGCCGATGTAACGCGGCCGTAAAAGATTCCAAGTGGTGTAGGTTGAGGAGATTCGTGGGTTAAGGGATGAAGACGGGTAAATGAAACGGAAATGTAGTGATGCTTTTTTAGTGTCAAGTTGAAATTTTGATTTTTGTGGTATAGGAAAAATTTGAGGCTCCTCTTGCGTTGTTTTAGGCCTTCGAGCGCTGTGAACTGGGGTTTTTGGGTAAATTAGAATATTCGGGGTGTTCGAAGATTTGGATAGACGAAACATTCGGTACAATTCGAAATTTAAACACTTGGAATGTTCGGAATTATCCGAATTTTCCGAATTTTCAAGTTATTCCAATGATCCGAATTTTCGAATTCTGCGAATTTTCATGTTGACCCAATTTTCAAATTATCCGAATTTTCGAATTTTCCGAATTTTCAAGTTATTCCAATTATCCGAATTATCGAATTTTCCGAATTTTCAAGTTATTCCAATTATCCGAATTTTCGAATTTTCATGTTATCCCAATTTTCAAATTATCCGAATTTTCGAATTTTCCGAATTTTCAAGTTATTCCAATTATCCGAATTTTCCGAATTTTCAAGTTATTCCAATTATCCGAATTTTCGAATTTTGCGAATTTTCATGTTGACCCAGTTTTCAAATTATCCGAATTTTCCGAATTTTCAAGTTATTCCAATTATCCGAATTATCGAATTTTCCGAATTTTCAAGTTATTCCAATTTTCAGGTTCTCCGAATTTTCGAATTTTCCGAATTTTCAAATTATCCGAATGAAGAATTCACAATCGAAATTATCCCAATTATTGGAGTAACTGGAG
Source organism: Habropoda laboriosa (assembly GCF_001263275.1). NCBI lineage: Eukaryota > Metazoa > Arthropoda > Insecta > Hymenoptera > Apidae > Habropoda > Habropoda laboriosa. Next base: position 596,259 of record NW_017100307.1, on the reverse strand, counting down.
TACTCCAACTTTTACAGCCCCACTTTGAACCCACATCAGTTTTCTCTCGCACACGAAAACTTAAAAAGAAATTCTTCCCTAATTTTCTGGATTTTCAGGAAGCCTTATCGTTCGAATCTAAGATTAGGCTAGATTAAGCACCGCCGTGTACGCAAACATATTCAAAGAAAAATGAGCAATTTCAAGAATTTTTTACAGACTGTCTTATTATTCTGGTCTAGCGAAGCAATTAGAACCCAACGCAAAGTCTAATTTAACCTGTGCAAACTTTCTACTACGGACGAAAACTTTTCAAACACTCTGTGCAGGTGTAAAAAATTACTCAGAAAAGAGGAAATAATTTTAACAACTTCTTTCAGAGTATACTATCACTCAAAAGTCCAACGAAACAACGAAAGAAACGAAAAGTCGCACGTTCTCCGTACGGTGTCGCAGGCAACGAGGAAATTTGTCATATTGTACACTCTGAAAGAGAGCAAAGTGGACTCTGGAGGTTAAGCACGGGGATGTTTGAGAGTTGGGTGTGCGCCACGGATATTAGCCACTTCGAATCGAGAAGTGCTATTTGGCGAAGTAGTTAAAATTTCATTATAGAGGAATCTAGTCCCCCCATCGGGGGAAGCAAAGTTTTAATCCCCGACTACGACGTTTCCAAAGTTAAATATTTGCTGCAACAGGACTTGAGTCTAGAAATTTCAATGGCGAAACTTCGATACAGACAAAATCAAGTACAAACTTGTCAACCTAATAAACGAATAATCACCAAAATTCTCCTTCAATCACATTCCAATCACCCATAATCCCCGTGTAAATCGTATTAGAGAAATAATAATTAAACAATTGCCGAGAAAAAAAAAAGAGAAGAAAATTCGCCGCTTATTTTCCCGTGATTTCTGAACGAGCTAAAACGTTAATGAAATTTTCACTCGACAGTTGCCACGGTAGGAAGAGTCGCGCTAATTATATGCGAGCCAGTTCGACAAACTTATAGTTATCGGCGAGGCTATTGTTTAACGCGCAATTTCAGCCTGGCTACACGGTAATTTATCACGCGGGGAATAAATTACTTCGCGCCAAAGGCCTCTCGAATCGGCCGTCACACGCGCCTCACGCGTTTTGTTCCCCGGCAGCCGAGTATCGACCGGTCTCGTTGCTTTATCGTCCATGGCCACCTGTCGATGGAAAATCGATGCCCGTGTGAATAATTTCATAACCTTTTCACGCCTCCGCGCATTATAATGCGCGGAATAACATATTACGATGCGCGTCAACGGACAATCGCTAAGTTAAACGAAAATTTCCAAATTATTTACAGACAGACTTAACAGACGCGTCGATTTTCCCTCGAAATTTCGGTTCGGTCTGAAATGAACGACCGGAGGGAAGGTTTAATATATCGTTGACATTTTCGGCGGGAGTTATTTGTTTAATATACGATACGATTTCAGAGACGAGAAATTATTATTTTTTCAGGATAAATGCGTTTGGTACGAAGTGTACGGTTGTGAAGAGTGAGTAGATTGGTATCGGGAACTTGGCCTCGTTAGGGAGGAGGATGACTTCCGGTTTTTGCTAACTCGAGACGTTGATTTATTAATACGGAGGGTTTCGTGGAATTCGAATTCTTCTTCCATCGTGCAATAAATTGTACTGCGAATGTTAGGTTAGGTTAGGTTGTAGAAATATTTAACGCTAAAAGAAACCTAATTCTTGAGCAAAAGCGTAGCCTTAGGAAGCCCAAAAGGGGGTAACAAATGTCCACAAGGTTTCAAACCTTAATCTTTTCTGGTAAAATAGCTTGTGTGGGTCTTCATTGAGCTTTTAATTTTTTAACCGAATAGTAGTAGTATGATCTAAGCACGCTTTGGTAGAGTATACTAGCTGTTTTTGTGTAATAAGTCGATTCTGGTAGATTCGTCCAGTTCGTTCTACGCGCGTCTCGAGGAAGTGCGTTCGTTGCAGTCGTTTCCCAATACCGCAATTAAATTAAACCTTTCAACAACTTAGGCTTCCTCTACACTGTCACGAAGCACAATCCCACAAACGTGAAAATCCAAAAACCCTCCAAAACCTAGAAACCTCTATATTTCTCCTACCGACTATACCTAAAAAAATTCCTCGTCAAAGATAACGTTCCACCAATACAAAAGCAAAAAGAAACTAAAACTCCAACACCACGTTACAACCTGCACTAAGATCTCCCAACGAAGAGAAGCGTAATTGACGACAAAATGGCGCGGAGGAAGAGCAGGAGGAGCCCAGGAGAGAATCGAAAGGCTGTTCGAAGCGGCGTGAAGGTAAACGAAGCGAGAAAACGGGTGGCTCGACGATACACGAGGCCACGGAACTTCATGGAACTATTTCACGGTGTTTCGTGCCGTGAAAGCGGAGGCAGATCGCGTGCAACGATCAGCTCGCGCGCCGCGGCGGTTGAAAGCGCGTGCACTCGTGTTCACCTGCGAGACGTCGAGAAATCAAGCGTGTCCCGCTGTACGTGTGCACCGGGAGGGGGTCGTTTTATAGACGGCCACTCGAAAACCGTGGAGGGTTCCTCGAGTTCCTTCCAACGACGACGACGACGTCGTCGAAAGGGGTGGCTGGCGTCGACGAGTCATCGGCCGTTTCGTCGCTTCCTTTCGACCATCAATCTGGCTGGCTGCTCTATAAAAGCGGCAACCGACGTGCCGGGACTCTGTATTCCGTGCTAATGGAGAACGTGGGAAGTGTTTGTGCGAGGTTCTTGACCTCGGAACAGTCCTGGCTGATGCTTAATGGCGGATGATACTATCGGGATAAAGTATGGCCCCTCGAGCGGTGCACGAGGGAAATTTTGGTCGGTTGGAACGAACAGGAATGAGGATGTTGCTCTTCGTTCGCTGATAAAATTCCTTCAGACGATGAATCTTTTGTTCTCGGGAATTTCGGCGGAGTTTAGTGGAGTATCGATGCTTCTTTGCGATCGTGGAAACGTGAAGATTCGATTAGGAAGATTAACGGAGCAACGTGACAAATTTCACAACCGAGAATGTCATAAATCGTCATCTTTGGTCACGAATATTCAAACGTATAGTCGGTGGAAGGAATACAGCGAGGTCCTAAATATGTTCATATGTATAGTCGGTGGAAAAAAAAATATCGTGAAATTGATTTAGGCGTCAAAATTGACACGTTCGAGCATACCGATAGGGAATTCGATAGAAACTTGAGAAGATAAGGATCAGAAATTTCAATCGGGGCTGTTTGAAGTCTGTCTAAGCTTTAAATATAAAATCACCGCTGCTTCTTAACGCTTTCACTTACAACCTCGCTATATTTCTTCCACCGACTATACACCTTTCTGTGAAACTCCCAAGACCTCGTTATCCATCGGCTGAATTGTGAAATTATGACAAATTCTTGGGAGTTTCTCGACAATTCGCTGAATTATTACACGTGCAAGGTCTCGAAATAATTTTAAGCGATCATAAACTTGAAAAATATCACCCAACATGGGATGGGAAAATATACATCAGAATTATCGTGACTACGCTAATGAATATTTATTACTCCACATTCGCCAGTCGGCGAAATATCACGGTATTCGTTCAAATGCGTATTTCGTAGGAAGCGAATAGTGAAAACAGCTGAATTTAATCATTCAAATGAAAAAGATCGCATACAATGCCATTGTGGATGGTTCTTGTCAGGATGCACAGAGATTCTCCGGGATATTTATAAATATTTTTCTCTCGTTTCAAACAGAGGGATGTTGCAATTTTTTTCACTTTACACGCACAGAGAGTGCGAGAAATCGTGGTACAAGGGAAGAAGACAAAGTGGCAAAATAAGTAAAAATTATAGAACAACTCATCGTCGTTTCAAACTTTGGAAAAATTGAAATCTGCTAAATCTAGACAAATAATCCTCTACGACAAATTGTCCTCCACCAAAGATCACCACAATTTCTCACACACACGCCCCGCGTTAATTCCCTCGGGGATTTCAAGCATCCCCGTAAAAATTTACACCGCAACGTTAAAATATAATACAACATTATCTCCCCCTTTCATTTCCGCCAAATAAAAATCATCCAATTTCGGTGTAATTTTCTAAACGATCGAACATCAAACACCTCCGTCTCTTTTTTCACGCAGGCAGACATCAATTAACCGTAACGACGCAGCAGAAAATCCACGAAATTTCTCATAAAACACGCCCGGAACGAATTCGTGCAACCTACATCTGTCGCGACAAAACCAAACGGCTAAACGTTCACCAGAGAGTCGCGAGAGAGAAATACAAAACGATACGTTCCACTGTCGCGTATAACACTCGAAGGCTGACAAGCCGACGTTCTTTATAACTAATATCAGTCCGCGTGCCGTCGATCGTCCAACGTTCACTTTTTACCCCGATCTGAACGATTCGCGAAGTGACAAGAGCTTCGGCCATTGTATCGTCCCCTTATCAAGCCTGCCCAAGGGGGCAAGGAACTATCGGGGAAGACTCTGTTTCCTCCTTTCGATCGATCGATTCGTCGGCGGCGCCGGTGCCCGCGAGGAAACGAGAAACGTCGCGGAACGGTGAGCAGAAAGAGGAGAACGGACAAACACCGGGGTTAGATAAGATTCTTCGTCGCGACGTCCAACGATGTGATATAAAAGTGTCGCCGTGTGACGGGTAGGTGGGAACTGTTGGCAAAATTTCGAATTATTTCGGAGAAAGATTTGGATTCGAGCTGCCATTCGCGAACAGTTTTACGAGACAGGAAAAGGGGAAATGGTATTGCTGGAATTTTATGAGACAGGAAAAGGGAAAATGGTGTTACACCGATTTTATGGGATAGGAAAAGGGAAAATTGTAGACTACAGTGACCTACGAAGAAATTGTGCATTTATACAGAGTGGTCCAGGCAACGTGTGCACCGTTGTAACTTCCAAAATATGCGTTGCACGAAAGAATGCAATGTTTAAAAGGGTACACTAATTTTTTTTATAGGTGGAGGCGTTTCGGAGATTTGCAGGTCAACTTTGTTTTTTTAAACAGGATACTATATTTTTTATACCAAACTATGGTAGAGTATCGAATTGTAAGTAAAAAAGTATTGACCGTTATTAGCCCTAAACCTAATAGCTAACGAGTAATTTCGCTTTATTACTTGAAAATTTTCTTCACGTACTATCAAGTTGGAGATTCAACCTTATATCACAGATTGCAACGCATAGTGTTTTTGCACGAGTTCGCGATGCAACGCGATCTATTTTACTAAAGACGGCGCGTTAGTGAAGGTCGTAACTCTTCACTCCGATGTTCCGACACCGCGTATCGTACAGTGTTTTTCCTTACGAACGTTTCCGGAGGTAAGGAATGATACTTGAGATGTGTCTTTTGGTTTTACTTGTCCTCGTGAAGTGTCTTTTTTGAACTCTCTATTTTGTGGTGGTGCGTGGGTATGTTCTGATTGGTTGGACGTTGAAGGTGGTGGAAAAGAAGGTCTCGAAAAATGCGGAGGTGTGATTGGATATTAGGAAACTAGTGGAAGGAGAACGTGAGGGTGAAGGTGGTGGGCAAAAGTTGAAATAATTTGGGAAAAACCCGGAAAGGGGAAAGGGATAGGAAACATGACCAGGATGCGACTTGAACTGCTTTACGGTAGGGAAGGAATTTTTTAGAGGCTAGGAAGACGACTGGAGAGGACTGTTTATTAGTTTATGATGTGTTACTGGCCGGTGGGCTGTGCGACCGGACAAGGACCATCGAACGCATAATTTGAAAGTTACAACGGTGCACACGTTGCGTGGACCACCCTGTATATTTATTAATTATTAAGTGTCCTGAAGAAATGATAAAAAAATCATAGAAAAGATTTCTTGTGAGAAAACTGAAGGGCCGAGTTTTTGCAACAAAGCTAAGTTTATTAGAACACTGATTCACCAAGCTGAGTGAATTTATTTTGTTATTTTGTTATTAAAATTGCATGCACAATAAAGTCAGAATATCGTAAGCACGGAAATCCAGTTCCTCTCTGGACCCAAGAGTCGGCGAGGAAGAAGGGTAAAAAGTGGAAAGGGACATGGCAAATAATAGAATAGTCTACGAGAGGAAAGAGAACCGGAAAGGAGGATGCAAGATGGCGTACAGGAAGTTACCGGGTGATAGTTCGAAGGATTTTGCTCCGGGTGCATGTAAGGTACACGGTGAAAGATTCAATTGAATCGTTTCCATCGTTGATTCGAGATTAGATACGGTTCCTATGTTCATGGTTGATGTATGTCATCGCGGGCTCATAAATGCGCCGGTGACCCAGCGACGGTTAGCGTGACTGGGCTGGTTGTAGTTCGCGAAGGAAACCGCCACGCTGAGTCACTCTGCTATTTGCTTTGTGGCTTCCTTTGTCGCCGTCGAGATTTTAATCCGAACGGCTCGGCCGAGAGTCGCGGAAGGTGGCGAAAGATTGAGGACTTCCTACGATAGGCTCTTCAACTGTAATTTCCGCGGAACGGCAGAAAATTGTACAATACTAAATGCGACCTGTGTCACTTTATATATCACCGATGGTATCAATTTTTCGTATAATTACTTTGCTCCAGAAACTTTTTATTTTTCTCAATTATTTCACTCCAGAAATTTCGCATTTCCTTATCATTATTTTACTCCAGAAATCTTGCATTCCTTTATAATTATTTTGCCCCAGAAATTCTTATTTTTAACTTTTGAAAAAGAAACCCGAAGTAGAAGCATCACAGAGAAAAACTGATAACTATTAACGGAATTTCCACGGAAAAAATTAGGCGACAGGAAAAAGTAGTTACAAATTACAAACTAAAATTGGAAAAAATTAGAAAAATTATAAACTTGAAGCACTCACTACGAAGCAATCCAGCATCGCCGGAATACCCGAAGCAGCTCTTTCTGACTTATCAATTTCATTCGAAAGCTTGCTTCGATATCCATCTCGCCCGGCGCAAAACGACAGGACTTCCTTCAGCCGATCGATCGGAACCGTGTTCACAAGAGACGGGGAAACACGAGTTACGCTAATACCGAATGTTATACGGAATGGAGATAGACGTAGGTACGCGTGTACGTACGTACGCGCACGGGATACACACGCGGTGTTTACGAGTGCATGTGTACAGGGAGCAGGACGAATTCCAGAGACAGGTTGATGGATGATACCTTTGTGTCTTCGTTGCGTGTACACATCGCACTTGTCGGTTGTTCGTGTGCACCCGGTACGTGTCTACACGCTAGAAAGAAATTGGACCGTGTTCGACAAATATTTTCCGACCAAAGTGCTGCAAGCAGAAATATCGCCGTCGAACGTTAAACACTGTGGACCGTGCTAAAAGCTCGTGAAAGAAGAAAGATCGCCAAGATTGGGAAACGAGCAATTGTGAAAGAAAGATATTTCGAATGTTACCTCGGGTACTGATCGTAGATCGATCGATTCTTACAGAGCGATATAATCAATAAGATCCTGAAGAGAGGAAGATCGACGTTTTATCTCAATTTTTTCGGCGTTAACGATAAAGTGAACGATTTCTAATCTGCAAAGAAACATTTCCAGGAGGATGTTACCTCGGGTACTGATCGTAGATCGATCGATTCTTACAGAGCGATATAATCAATAAGATCCGGAAGAGAGGAAGATCGACGTTTTATCTCAATTTTTTTCGGCGTTAACGATAAAGTGAACGATTTCTAATCTGCAAAGAAACATTTCCAGGAGGGTCGAATGTAGTAGAATGTCTGTTTCCTTTAACACCCAATAGGAGTCTTGTGCACACACGCGTCGGACGTGGTAACACCTGCGAATACTCATGGTTCTTGCATCCCCCTGATATTGACCCTGCTTAATGCGTCCGCGTTACGCCGGCAAGCTCTCAGCCGGAATTTGAAATTGTAATATCGAAGCCTTACATCGCGAAATATCATATCGCCCGTCTGGATAAATGATATTCATACCGGAATGCATAAATGAATACATTGCCACAATCGATGGATTTGATGCAATAATTCCCAATCGTGGAAACGTCTTTTCGTTGTGTATATTAAGCTTCCTCTGTGTACTCGTCGTAGGAACGTCATGATAAGAGGAAACAGTGTCAAAGAATTCTACCTTGCACGGTCTTTACTTGATAGAAAAGATTAAACCAAGTCGAAGAGATTTTTCTTTTCCATCTACGCATCATTCTTCACACTAGTTAGATTTTATGTAGAAAGGGATTACGCAATTTTCACTTATAATGCCCCGAACTTAAATTATTGCCAAGTGTCAAGGGGATGAAATCAGAGAAAGGGATAAGATATCCAAGCCTCGAAGATTTAAGGCTTTCACGGTTCAGAGCATAATTATTATCGAGACTTTCGGGTGCGAACCGTGTCCTTATGGAAAAGGTGTTCCAGCGTTTTCTAAGCATTAGCTCGCTTCATCAGAGTTCGTGAAACACGCTGATAATGAAACGAATGACAGTTCTTACCCACAAAAGTCCCAATAACAATCCAAGCTTCCTGGAAACCTAAATGTCTCACAGAATCCTAAAGAGTGCCCGTGCAAAATTTGGTCCAGATCGATCAAAGGACATCTCAGCCTCGATTAACGCAGCTCCAAAGGAACCGAAAAACCAGAAAACAGCTAAAACTCAAACGTCGAAATTTCGTCCACGGACAAAGAAGTTCGAAAACGGTTGCGGAGTAAGCGGGATTTCGCAGTCAAGGAAGAATCACGGCGGATCGAAGATACGAGCGGAACGAGACGAGATTTCTAGCGATGAGGCACGTAGAAGAAAACGAACCCGGCAAGAAATAGTCGGTGGCTTTTTACTTTCTCCCGCGGGACAGCCAGGGTAAAGGGCAAAGCTACGAAAAGCCAGGCTTTATTGCCTACGAGGGCAAGGATCCTCGTAGCGTGCGCGCTATACGAGAGATTGTTTAGATCCCCGGCCCCATAGACCCGTATCGTGAGGAGGCTGCGGGGCCTATCTAGGATCGTATACGCTTCTCCCCACGGATTATGGTCGTGAAACGTTTCACGTCGTCCATTTTCGTGGCTCGTAACGCGACGCTTATTGTAAACTTGCACGGGATCGTACAAACGTCCTCCGACGGCGTTTTGTCGTACTTAGGGGATCCTTCCTGAAACGATCTGTCCCACAGATTCCACCGACCGCCTTTTATCTCCTTTCACGCGTCCCGCCAACCGAACATTAGACCGTTCCACCATTTTACACAAGTAGAGGTACGCGACTTCTGTTGCTCTCTCCCTCGAAAAGGGGAGAGACGAGGATGCAAATGAGCGACTGTCGAAACAGACTGATGGAGTAGTAACAAGTTGTTGACTCGGTGTTCATTAGAGTTTGAGATTAGGTCTTCAGGTTGTAGGAGACTGTTTTGTGAGAAGATACAGATGAAGAAAGGTTTCCTATATCTACTGGTAGTTTAATTTTAAAGGATTGCTACGGTACAGTTTGTGTAAGGAGTAGCATTTGCGAAGAGAATTTGAAAGAAAAATGATTAGACTTTGAAAACAGGTCCAATTTGCTCTAGTTTCTATTGGAAAACCTTGTACAAAGTCTTTCGAATTTCTCCCTCAGCCACGAAATAAGCCAACAGTTAACCAAACCTCGGCAACGACTTCCTCTATCCCCCACGTTCTTCCTGTCTCGTCGTCACGGAGACATAAGACCGTGGAAACTTCTTCGAAACTCCATCTCCGAAGCGAGAAACCGACTTAACCAGTTCATCGAGAAACAACGCCGGTCAAGACGCTCGTAAAACCTGCAAACGAGACACGAGCTTCCTTGTTTACCCTCGATTTTGATACGACAAGAGCTGCGGGGGGCAATTTCATCCCGTCTACCATCGAGACTCTAAGAATGTACCTAAACCGATCTTCCTTCCAACTGGAGAAATTCTATCGTTTCCATCCTTTTTCCCTCGTTCGTTCGTGCAGAAGCTAAATCATCGAGGAAATCAGAGGGATATCGAGACGCGGAAGTGGGAGAGCATCGACCTCATTTCCAACATCGCTGCAGCATTTTCTCATCGACGCGAACCTTTCCCTTCCGCTTTGACTATTTCTCACAGGCTCGCTCGATTTTTCCCTCCGCGCTATCTTCCAAGAAGCACGGCTGGAGGGACGAAGGAAGGAGAATGAGAAAGGGAGGCGTCCATCGGTGTCGATGGATCCTCCGGGGAAGAAGCTAAGAAAACGGCGCGAGATCGAGATTAGAATCGAATTTTTCCACGTAGCTGATGCCCCGGCTAGAGATTCAGAAGGTAGCCTCTTGTGGGAATACGAAAAGTCCCTCTGCTAGGTTAGTTATCCTGACGATCTTTCGAAAAGGTGAAGTGACAGTTTCATCCTTGTTCCACGTGATTTCTTTAACCCTGCTTATGCTTTTTTCGAGTGAAACGAAGCCTGTTTTGGATAGCTAGATAACGATATACAGTTCCTTCTACTTTGAGAAAGATATCGAAGATGACAAGGGTTTAACTCTTTCACGTTCAAAGTCATAAAGTATTCTAGATGCAAGAAACAAACGAACCTTATAAAGAAATAACATATTTCACTTCGTGTCAAGTTCAACACACGAAAAACTAAGAAACCTACCCTCTGTTGCTTAATAGTTAAATAGCAAAGTACAAAGGACCAGCCTCTATTAAACTTCAGTTCGATACAAAAAGACACACAGAGGAGGCTTATCGTTCCAGCCGAAACGGTCGAGCAACGAATAACAATGCTGATCCATTAATAACCGCAACAGCACTCTCAGCGTAACACGCGTAGGTATTTCGCGTGGAAAAACAAGTGTTTCATCGACTGTCAAAACTATCGGAAAGCGTGTGCACGTGGATCGAGGGAGGTGCAGCGCGAGAGGAGGCATCGATGTGTAAAAAATATTCGTTGCAGCCGCTGGCAGAGCCAGAAGGATCAAGCTGCTCTCGACGTGTAAAGTTTGCCGGAAGAATCGTTCCGATCTAAGCCCCCCTATAGCCAGAAAGTATGCGTAAAGAAAGCGAGCAGCGGCGAAACGCCAAACGAGAGACAGTAGAAGGGGCGGCAGGGTCTCCTGTTGGATAGGATTTTGCGGCAGGGGCATTAAAAGTTGCCAAGTGCAAAGTTTCTTGCGGGATGATCCCCGCAACGGGCGTACAGTAGCACTCTTAATCCCGTTACCTGCAGCCAATTTTTCTCCGCGTACTCCTTTCTCCGTTCCTTGATCCTCTCCAGCACAGCTGCTACTGCCCCTAATCTTTCCATACTTAGCACCCCATTCGCGAAAGAATACCGCGATACTTTTCAGACCCGGTGTATATATGTATACACACGTATATCTACGCCGCGTATTAACAACAGATTTTATGCAGATTTGAGTAATAACGTCTGGGGGCTAGGTTCGCCGATAAAGCGACGTAAACTCCGTGGATTTTAGTTTCCAAGGATTAGCGAGTGTTACGAGCTAAGGGAAAGGAGATTGGCTGGGTGAGATCGATGGGAGTCAAATTAGAGTACACGGAGGTTTTGGATTAAGGAGTTTTGCAAATTGTCGATCTTTCAATTTCACTACTTTCGGAGAACTGAGACAGAGTTCGGGCTGTCTAAGACTTGTGAGACAAGGATGGGAACCAAAATGACGTGGAATTAAGCCAGTGGACTTTTGAGTTTGAGGAAGCACGAGGTTGGAAATTTCTTCGGGTTCTACGAACTTAGACTCTTCGAAATCGAAGTTTCATGACTGACAGATCATTCCGGATGGATCCTACGATCTCCAGATCTCCAGATCCTCCAGACCCTGTAGGTCCCTTACAGCACGGATACACGATTCTGATGTGGAATCATGACGAGTCCCATGATCCTATAATGCGTCTAAGCGCGTCCTATGATTCCAGATTAACTCAAGGCAGACTCCATGAGTCCACAATGCTCTCCAGCAAATCCTACTAATTCCGAGTCCCCTAAATAAGATCCTACCATTCCGCGATGTTCCAACTTCGATCTCTCTAACCGTAGAATCTTCCAGATGGTGTTTCTCGATTGCAAAATCTTCATTCCCAATCACCATTACCAAATCTCTCTTTCACAAACAGAACTCTACGTACCCTGAAAAAAGTAAGACACAAATGGCGCATGTTCGTTTAAATACATGCAGAACGTGCATGTCTCAAAGGAACTCTCCACATTTCCTACGATCTTCGCGTTCGAGTGGCGTTCTGTGTTTAACATAGCGCAATATAATTTCCCCGTCAGCGTTTCTCCTCTCGTTCGAGCACGTTTAAGTTCATAGCCTTTCGCCGATATCCGAAAAGTGGGGCCACACTTTTATATTGGCTCCGTCAAAGATGCATGTGCACATACATCCTATGTACATATGTATATCACCGTAGACGTATATAACGGTGCACTTCGCCGGATACTCCAATGAAACTTTCCCCTCCGCGTGTCGTCGACGACGACGAGAGCAGTGAGGGAAACGTCTTTCATCGACGTAGACGCAGTTCGAGCCGACTCGCGAGCTACGAGAGGAGCCTGAACGGAGGAAAAGCAAGCCTCCTATCAACGAGTTTACAGTCTCTATACTGTGTGAAAAAAAGAAGAATCGCACCACTCCTTTCTGAATTTCGGAGAATAACTACACCAAAGCAAACGACCTCGTTACGTCGAAGGAAAAAAAATGACGGAGGAAATCATTTTAAATTGGAATGCTTCGTTGTAGGAGGTGTAAAACTGTTAGATCATCGTGTTTAGAGCTCGTCAGCGACGGTCTATTGCCCGGCAAAGATTTCAGTGGTAAATTGGAGCTCTTCCCGTGAATTCTTCGGGGCATAATCGAACGTCGCGGTTTCTATGATCCCGGAAACCAACGACCAGTCACGTTTCGCATTGGCGAATACACAAGCACGCCGGCCAAGACAAATAACAGTGGATTATGCCCGGGGATATTGAAATAAACATTTAGCTACACCGTTCTCATCCTCTTCATTTTGCTTATCCCAAGGAGCGTAAACTATTCAGGCGTGAACATTCGTCGCGATAGTTTATCAGTAGGCAGACACTTTTGGAATTTTTTTTTGGAAAATTAAGATTGACATTCTTACTGTGAAAAGTGTCACAAGTCAAATGCATTTAACTTTCATCTTATTGCTAGATAGATTTACCATAAAAAAAAAATAATGCTTAAAGTGAGAAAATTTCATATTTTCGACGAGTGACAATTTCCTCACAGGAGTGTAATACCCTCCATTTGAGTATTCGAACTAAAATTGATCCCAATTCAGTATCCACAGATCTCAATTGAACGAAGAAAAAATTCTCGAGGAAATAATTCAGTCGCCAAAGGATTAAATTTGTAAAGTTACACAGCCTCGTTTCGAAAGTTCGAAAATTACAGCACAACTTTTTCCGTAATAAATAAACCGAGTAAGAACCTACGGAGGGAACTAAAGTTAATATACACAGCAGCTGAAAAGGATTTTCCATAGAGCAACTTCTACAACAACACAAATTATTCTCGGAAAGTTGTAAAGAAAAGAATTGCCAAACTGAAAGCTGATTAAAAAGGCGGACGATGTAAATCTTGATCCGGCGAGAAATAACGATAATTCTCATCGACAAGGGACGGAAGTCTACCGATGGAAAATCCGAGTCAATTAGGCAACACGGTGTAAGTAATTAGTTCTAAAGAGGGAACCAGCCGGGATCTTTATCAAACTTCCCGGAAACGAGTGGAGGAAGTTCCGGCAAGGCGGAGGTTGGACGGACGCGTCGATTCAATCGAGGCGTCTTCTCGACTCGATTAAAATCGCTTCTAAAGCAAAAATTCCCGCCGATCAGTCGGCAAAATTGTTTTGTCTCCGAAGCTGGGGCACGAACGAGTATATAGAATCAGCGGTTGAGCATTCCGTTTTTAATGGAATTAACCAGTGCTTTATTAATCAACGCGATCCAATTTGTCGTCCTAATACAGGCGGCGTTGAAATATTGCTCGGCGTTTGCGATTTAATAATTTTAATCGTGTTAGTTCTGTCAGTGTACACGACACGCTCCGATAAAAATTCATCGATCTCTGTATAACTGAAATATTGCTGAATTATTTTCTGTCGAAAAATAAACGATTTTTTCTAGTTTTACAATTTTATTCAACCATTGGATTATTTTGGAGATAATAAATTGTTTTACCATCTTATCGATGGTTAAATAGAATGATTTTAGCATTCGTGAATAATACTTGGTTAAATTATAATAGAATTTTGCTTTTCTCTTATTTTGGAGATAATAAATTGTTTTACCATCTTATCGATAGTGAAATAGAATTATTTCACAATTCGAGGATAATATTTCAAATGAAATTATAAGAGAATTCTTCTTAACTTTACAGTTATGTTTAATCTCCGTGTTGGAATTATTTCACGAAGTAGTCGCGATAGAGGGACAAAGCAATCAAGAATGAAGGGGTATAACTTTTATCTGCATCTCGCCCCCTAAAGACGCCATTACCAACGGCGTACTAAATGGTGTAATAAAACGAAATATAAGAATTCCGGAATTCGTTAAATTCTCTCGAACCATTTCGTTTTACGATCTCGTATAAATACACGGAAAAGGAACTGGCCCGGGATGTACCGTGCACACAGGTGTACCCAACGAGAGTTCAGAATCATTGTCCCCAAACCTAACCTCCTCTTCAAAACAATTTACCTCAGATTTCCCATTTTTATCGCTATTTTTCACCAAATTTCTCACAATTCTCCTCCATCATTCTCTGCATTCTCACACGTCGCCTAACTTACACAAAACGCTTCGAAAGCACATGTGGCGGCTGTGTAAGGAAACGTCTCGACGAACTTAATACCTTTTTTAAATCATTCAGATTTTCAATTTTTAATATTGGCGTGATTTTCGATATTTAGAAGTGAGAGGATAGAGTGTTCTCGGTGTATTAGGAAAGAGAATAGTCTTGCAATAGCAAAAATTCGAAATCTTACGCGACCTCCACTAACGAAGTTATTTCGTGTCACATAGAAAAACTTCAGTCATTCATACGTGCCCTTTCACCTCCATTGAAGATGTTCAAAGAGGTGAAACTCCTGAAGGAGGAAGAAAGGTGGTGTTCAAAAATGACGTGGACTTTTTGACTCGGTATGGACTTTCGAGGACGCACATTTACTGGAATGGTCGTCGACAGTCTGCAAGAAAAGCCGCTGCGGTCTAAATTGACAAATCTTCCCATCTGTTGAACTTCCCTATTTCCCAAAAATACCTTTTTTGTGTCTCATTTAGAAGCGGTGTGCTCGAGGGTGGTAGCGCAGGATTGTCGGTGGATCTTGGTGTGAGGTCGTGGTGACTTAGAGTTTGCACGTACTTTAATATGTTGTAAGACAAAGGCTTTATGTCGAAGAGTGAACAGTTTTATGCACGGTCTAAATTGACAAATCTTCCCATCTGTTGAACTTCCCTATTTCCCAAAAATACCTTTTTTGTGTCTCATTTAGAAGCGGTGTGCTCGAGGGTGGTAGCGCAGGATTGTCGGTGGATCTTGGTGTGAGGTCGTGGTGACTTAGAGTTTGCACGTACTTTAATATGTTGTAAGACAAAGGCTTTATCTTGAAGAGTGACAATTTTATGTGGTGTGTGTTCGTTACGTGCTACTTGTCTATTTTCCCTTTTTGATCTGTCTTTCTGCCGCGTTGGTGCGCATATTTATAAATACGGTCTAAATTGACAAATCTTCCCATCTGTTGAACTTCCCTATTTCCCAAAAATACCTTTTTTGCGACTCATTTAGAAGCGGTGTGCTCGAGGGTGGTGGCGCAGGATTGTCGGTGGATCTTGGTGTGAGGTCGTGGTGACTTAGAGTTTGCACGTACTTTAATATGTTGTAAGACAAAGGCTTTATGTCGAAGAGTGAACAATTTTATGTGGTGTGTGTTCGTTACGTGCTACTTGTCTATTTTCCCTTTCTGATCTGTGTTTCTTTCGCGTTGGTGCGCTTATTTATAAATGGGTGTACGGGTACGAGGTGGTGGTTTCCGCCAACGAGGACGGTTTTTCTGCAGCCATAAAACGCTTCCTGGGCTTCGTGGCCAATTTGAAAGAAAAATTAATTAACGCGAAGAAAAATAGGGGCGCATTCAAAAATAGCGTAAACAGGCGTCCATGTCATAAACCCAATGATAAACACGTATCATAAGCGTATTGCTACGGAAGGAGATCAATTTCTCGACACACGTTCGCAGTATTTTCTCCTCTCTCTCTCTCTCTCTCGCTGCTCTTCTAAAACACCCTGTATATAGCGAAACGGGGAGATTTACCTCGGCAACGGTGAATTTTATTCGGTAGCACATTACGTACGCGAGGATCGAGAGGAAGTAAAATCGAGCGGACGGATTCGGACGTCTTAGTGTTACGACGACGCTCGTACCAGGAGAATCTGAAACTTTAAAGGGACGTCTGACGCAGCCACGCTTATCCTTCCCTCCTTAGACGGAGGAGAGAATCGGGACGCGGCGTAACGCGGACGAGACACGGGAAAAGGGTGCTTTAAATCGAACAAAGGCTTTCACGGTAAATGGTGCCACGTATATACCTGCCCTTTCGCCATCTTCTCGATTACGAGCCGTTCCGAGAACTTCTTTACGACGTTGCTGCTCTCCAAGACGACGACGACGTCGAGAACTCGCGGCGACTATACTCGCTCGCGGAATGGCCCGACCCGCGCGAAATCCTTACCAAACCTTCGGCTACACACGCGGATTTTATCGTTCCTCCACGTCGTTCTTTCTTTTCCCCCGAAGTTTCACGTTGTTTCGGGAATCGCGCGAAGATGTGATCGACGTTTCGTTGCTGGAGAAAAAGTACCGTGTCGGGGGAAATTTGCGGTGTTCCGTGTGAACGAAATCTTTCGTGAAGAATCCTTGAAATTGTGGTAACTCGATTTTTCTTCTTTCTCGAGAAGACAAGTTACGGTGAATTGTAAAGTTGTACCATTTCGCGAAATATAATGCAAACTAAAATTTAGAAAAAGCAATAAAGTTTCTGAGGAGAAAGCATTAAGTTCGATCATTTATTAAAAGGACTCTCCAATTGAAATTTATGAAAGAAAATCTTGCAACATCCATTCAAAACTACAATAATTCGAAAGATTCTAATACCGTCTAATTAACTTCAACCCTAAGAAACCCATAGAAAGTTAAAAAACTGTTAATAAAATGTTAAACTTCAAAGTAGCTTGTAGACCACCAATAATCTGTTTTTGTGTCAAAAAATCAAAATTAAAAATCGACATTAAGCTTTCCAGCAGCTTGAGCTTCCCAACACCAAACGCAAACAAATTCATTTATCCTTTCGACGTCTTCGTCTCAGTACAACAATCAGTTGAACGCTGCAATCTTCGCAAAAACTTACCCTCTTGACACGCTCATTCCTTGCCTCGAATTTCCAAACGTTTACTCGGCACTTCGGATACGCGTCGCGGCGGCATAGAAACGAAGAAAGAAGCAAATCGGATTAAAAGGTACGAGATGGTTGCTCGATGCGCAATAAGTATCGCGAGAAGCTGGCACATTGGCCGGCTGAGAAGCTAAGAAAGCTGTCCGAGTGGTGCGACAGGGGGGTAAAACGGAAGATAGATTGGGGAAATGAGAGAAAGACGAGGCCGATCAGCGAGATGTAATTTAAAAAGTTCCCTTGTCCCCCGTGAAATTGATAAATCGCGCCAACGTCTTCCTTCCTCCCTGTCTCCCACCGACGTTCCGTTTCTTCCAACTTCCTCTTGCGCGCGCGAACGCAATCACCTATAATCTCCTCCTTCCGGCGATAAATTAAAAAGTCCATTCTCTATTTGTCGGACAGTGTGTCGTTTCGCGCGTCCACGACCATTCTTCGTGCAACCTGGGAGTTTCTTATCGTTTTAACTGTGAATTAGT
The DNA here is from genome assembly GCF_001263275.1 of Habropoda laboriosa. Classification (NCBI taxonomy): domain Eukaryota; kingdom Metazoa; phylum Arthropoda; class Insecta; order Hymenoptera; family Apidae; genus Habropoda; species Habropoda laboriosa. Next base: position 578,352 of record NW_017100307.1, on the reverse strand, counting down.
TTGACGAGGCTTGACGCACCTAACGCTGTAATTTAGAACTGTAGAAATGACATTCAAATGAAGGAGGTTCCATTTATCTTAAATATTAAATTTGTAGCGTGAGGTTTATTTAAATCCCACTTGGTGGTGGTGGTGTCGAATTACAGCTAAACGGAAGCGATTATGCCTCGAAAACGGTTGGCGAGAGTGCGCGAATTTGACGTGAGTCAAGTTCGGCTTGGCCAGGTCTCCCAAAGGAGGGGGAGGGGGTTAGGTGGAATAGGTTCGAGTGAGAGAGAGAGAGAGAGGGAGAGAAACTATCGTCTGTAACCCGCGAAGGAGACGTCTGTTGTCTCGGGGAAGGTGTCTTGGATAGTTGGAGCCAACCTAGAGGTGTCGCTATGACCCGCGAAGGAGCGTCTGCCTCTAGGAGGTGGATAGGTGAGGATTGCGAGGGTAGAGACAGGACAGGAAACCTGGTCCTGGAGTCTTCGGTCGCTCCGTACTGACTGTCGCAAAACAAGGAGTGTCGTCTGTAATCCGCGAAGGAGACGTCTGCTCGGTGTACGCTTGAGTAGTCTTAGTCGGCTTCCCGTAAGAACTGACTTTCGATGGCAAAAGGCCGTCTCTTATATGTTTTAGGAAGGCGAGACCCGACCAATCAGGGTGGGTCAAGCCTTTTCGCAGGGTTGGGGGCGCACGAGCCGCTGTCTGCTACCTGAGGCCACGGGGGGTCTAGCGAGTGCGTAGCTCGTACTCGGTATGGTAGCGAAAAAAAGATGACCGAGCGTGAGTGCGTTGTTTGTATGAATGCGTTGTCTGTGTGAATGCGTGAGGGTCTATGGCCGGAGCGGTAAGGACCGGCGTGCCAGGTCGAGTGTTTGGGATAGCGCGAAAGATATTGAACGAATGTTTAGTTTTAGTAATCAGGCGAGGAGTGCGTGAGCGCGTGTGTGTTTTCTTCTAACGAAAAGTGTGCATGTATATATGCAAGATGACATTAGGGTGAATGCGAGGGAGCGAAAGGCAGTATGAATCCAGCGATTGATTGAGCGACATCCTTAGCGTAGCACGTAGCGACATAAAGTATTAATAAATATAGTATAGAACAAAGTTCGTTCGAGTTTACTATCCCTCCTCATATAAATCCCCTACAGCGGTTACTCTACAAATTCCCTTTATTCTCAAATCTATGGATGAGATTTCTGTTTTTTAAGGCTCTGAAGCAATGCAAACAGAGGGTGAGAATTTTAAATTCTCAGAATGGCACAAAAATTTAATTTAAGGTGAAAAAGGAAGAAATTTCCAGAATGTCAAAAAAATTTTTTTAAATTTAATTTAGGATTGAAAAAGGGAAAAGGGGAATTTTCTTCTTCTGTAGAGGAACATAGGATTCTTCTATTTCAGATAATGAACGAGGAACTTGGAGCAGATGTCTCGTCGATGCTTAAACCCGTGTTTAAAGCTAGAATCATTCCATCTACTGGTGCAGATAGGATAAGTGGATACGTGGACGCGATGTAAAGTTTAGATAAAACTTGAGCACGTTGCAGTGGTCACGCTTTTTGTTACGTTGTTTCTTCGCGTTTTCATGGCTCTCGGTGATCGTTACCGTGAATTTAGCTTGGTTATGAAGCTGGATATTACGAGTGGGCAAGAAACGTAGCCGCGGAGAGATCGAATAAATTCTGCAGCGTGCGGTATGAGATGGTTTCTGGCCGAGATAAAGAAGCCCCTGTGGCGTGGACTGTATTAGAATTCTGCCAAGTGAAGTGTTTGTAGAACTGCATCTAGCGTAAATAAAACCAACATTTTCATTTCGTGAAAACGTGTTCCAACAAATTTCACCTTCAGGTTCTCCATATTTTCCAAAAAAACTTCCATAATATTTCTAACAACGAAAACGAACATTCTCCTCTTCTTTCAAAACGACACACACTACCGGGCAAAAGTTCGCAATCACCGAGCATTGCAATTTGCACAAAAGTTTCCAGAAAAAAGTCGGCGACTTTGAGAATTTCTTATCATTCGAATCAATTGATACGAGATAAATTGATAAATGTAGAATTGAGATAGACTTGAAATCTATAAAAAATTAGCAGCAGATTTAACATTGATGAAAAGTGGGAGGTGATTCCAAACTTTCGGCCGGTAGTGTACTCGTTCTTCCGCGATCAACGAAAATCGCCCAATCTAACTTCAACTTCCCAGAAATTCGCGATAATAAAGTTCACGAATACCATTTTCCCTCTCCCCTGCCTCAACTCCGACATCGTACCTCGCGCACGTAATTCACCGTTACAAGCGAAAAAGGGTTAACTCAGATTTCTCCACCGAGGCTCCATTTCTCAAGGAAACCAACTCGCCAAAGCCAACCATCAAACCAACCCTCGTTTCCTTCACTTCGCCTGTTTTGCATCTCGTAACTCGCATTAAGGCCGATATCATTATCGTCGCTATCGCGATATATCCCTAACTCCCATCCAATCTCGACGTTGATATCGTTCCCGTGGCCGGTCGCTCGGCCACACCCACCCCATTCCCGTGGGACGATAACACCGAGGACCTGTGTGTGTACACGGTGTTCGGGAAATTCGAAAATCCTCCGATACGGGATTTCTCGTCGCGGGGCATAATGCGACAGCACAGCCTAGGTAGAAAATGTAAATGCATGGAATGAAAGAGAGCCCGAGAGATATAGGAGCCCTCCAGCGTTTATATTAACCGGTTATTCACGTTTGTACCCCGGCATTAGCGCGGAGGCCGCGTATTTACGCGTATCGTGTGTTCGAGGAAAGGAGAGATCCATTGTGTATCCGAATATCGCGACAACGACGACGACGACGACGATATTGTGGCGCTAGCGCGAGCGAATAAATTCGCCCACGATGAGAATATCGCTCGTATTTCATCCAGGTAGACCATCCTAATGCACGCTATAGAGCGTTCCCCCGGATAAAGGAACCGCGAAAACGTTTCCTCCTGGGTATTAGCGTCATCCCTTTGCCGAAGATTGATGGAGCCATCCTGACAGGATCCTCCTCCTCCTTCGCTACCCTCTGTTACTGTGTGTGTAGGTGGGTTTGCTAGCGGCCCCTGCGTGTTTCCTAGGCTGCTGCATAAAAAAGATCGCCCCTGCTGTCTCGCTCAACGTACCCCCGCCGATAAATTGTTATAGGTCATGTCGATATTTATCACACGATCGTCCAGAAAGAGGATACGACTACCCTTGGACGGGGAGGGAATACGGTTCTCGGAGAAAGTAGAGCAGAGTGAACTATCTGTGGAGAGGGATCAAGCCGCGACTATTAGGTCTGTGAGGAGAGGTATTCTAGGAATTGTTAGAGTCTTTAGCGGAGTTTCACTCGCGTGAAGGAAGAGTGATGAGAGTGTGGGGGTGGAATATTTTAAATTGTTCGTTACTTGCGAATTTCGTTAAAAATCTGTTTAATACCACTTTGATAGAGAAAGTGTGGAATCCTCTGAACAGGGCGGTTCAGACTGAATACAAACATGATGCTGCTTATTCTCGTTTCAGAAATGTAATCAAAGTGTTGCGTTTCTAATTAATAATTTTGAATATTTAAAAAAAGTTATGTTTTACAATTGAAAACTGTGAAAGCTCCAAATATTTCAGAATCTCCTGATAAACAGAAAAATTGATAAATAAGATACTTTAGCTAAGAAAGACAGATCACTGTTGCAATGACAGTTCACAAAAAATCCCCAAATTAGCAAAGGGAATCGATAAGAACCAAGCTGCACGAGGCTTAAGGGGGGAATTTCTTTTTTTTTTTGGTCAAAAAAATCAGTTTTTTTTTTTTTACAGAATCTTGTAGTTTAACTTTGCAGGAATGTCTTTGCAAAATTTTAAGTTAAAATTCATCAAATTTTCAAAGTTATAGACTTTTGAAACAAGGTATATACTTGGCGGCAAGTGATCGAGCGATCGATACATACCCCCAGAATCCATGGTACTGTTGTAAGACGTTTATGTTATGTCATTGGAGTAGTTTTCTAACAGAGAAGTTCAAATTTATCTGCAGTGACATTACCATAATTTGACAAAGGCCAATCTTTAGTGGCTTCGTTCCGTTGGCCTTGACTCTTGAGCAGTTAGGCCTAAAAGGACGGTGTCAACAGCTGCAGAGCAGACCTAGGGTCTCTGCTTACAAGTACGTGTCGAAAGACAATTTCCAGATATGAGAAGGAAAAGTCTCTCTACCCTCTCAATCCTCGCCTCTCGACATCGTTACATGCCGGCGCGTTCCACGTGTCCCGAATCGAGTTACTCGAACACTTGCTGCGTTTCGTTTCGAGTTGCCGCGTGTAATTTCGAGCCCTCCCCTAGGTGTAACGCGTGGAAGAGAGCGTGTCGAGACGGGGGTTTTTCAGCAAACACCGGTACCACCGGTAGAGAAGCAACGGTGTGCGGTTTTTCGGCCGCAACCCTGACGACTTTATGAAAAATTGAATTTATGGAAGCTTCGCGCACTCGCGTGCGCTCGCGCCACGTCCAACGAACCACCGGCGCGAAAATTCATAATTGTTTGATCAAGTTCGCTGTGTCACACAGACACGCTCGTTACAACGTTTTCACCCGGGAAATTCTGGCTACCCTGCGGTGGCCGCGGGCGAAATAACACCACCTATATTCAGCTTACGTTGAATGTTACCCGCTCGTCGAAAGAACAGCCTCGTTCCCTCCACCTACCACCTGGATTTATATGCAATCCCATTCGCGGGGCTCGGCTCGTTTCTATAAATATTACCGGGACTTCCCGCAGCCAGTGCGAGAGCGTGTATTTATGACACGAACGTAGTTCGGATTCGAAATGTTCGATTTCGAGGGCGACGATACTTTCACGTTGAAGAGGTAGATTTGTCGTTCTCGCAGAGCTCGCTAAATTCTGCCGACCATTTTGCTTCCTCGGATCGAACAAACCCGTTCTTATAAACCAAGGTAGCATTGACTGCGCGTACCGGGGAACCGGATAGGCGGTTCCATAAAGAAAAAGGGGATATTCTCTTTGTTGCAACGTTCGCCGAAATACGGAATCGATGTAATACTTTTCGTACAGTACCGCCGAGAGGCAGGTTCTCCTTCTATTGTGGAATAATGCTCGTTACTGGTAGACGTGTAACGATATCTCTGCTTGGAACGTAGCTCTGTTTGGTAGAAGTTTCGAATCGTTAGGGGGAATTTAAGAATTTTCCGAGGAAATTGAAGAATTTGAGAAAAGTGTAGTAAGAAGCTTTGTAACGGTGAAATCTGGCGAAGGAAGAGGTTATTTGTGTGAAAATTAAGATTGTACAATTACACCGTCGGTGAGAAGTTCGTAACGCACGAATTTTCCGGGAAAATTGGAAAATCTGAATTTTTCAATTTGGAAGTTTGTAAAAGTGAAATCTGCTGGAATAAGGTATACTGTAATTAGTGTCGGCAAGATTCCAAGTTAAGAACTGGTTGGAAAGTTTTGACCCACGGTATATACAAGGAGTACAATGATACCTTTTGCTAATTAGATCGAAGCGTCTTCCCCCTGAACGAAAGGGAATTGAATTTTCCAAGCAGGATGCCGAGCACCGATAAGCCAATCGCTCGGTTAGGCGAACAGGTGCGTATCGATGACATAAACCGCCCCGGGCAATCAGACGGCGAACGGGTTAATTGGCTCTCTGAAAACGATCATCCACGGGACGGTTCACACTCCTCGCAAAACCCATCCTCGTTTCCTTACATAATTCGACTCTGGTGTTTCAACGGGAATCTCGCGTATCTGTCCATTCTCTGTTTACCCTGAAATATCCGTTTAACCCCAATTCTCGATCGGGACTAATCGAAACGAACCAGATAGAACTAGAAGAGAGAGAGAGAGAAGAACACAGAGAAGTGAAAGAGTGAAAAATCAGATCCGTGAAGAAAAAGCTTCTCTTTTTAACATGGAAAAATTTGTAACGCCCCAGGGAACGTTCTCGAAAACCTGTTGTAGCAAGAAGTGAGATGTTAGCAAGTGTTCCGACAACAAGTATCGCTGGCTGCACGGCGAATGTAAACATCGAAGCTCGGCGGGAAAAAACGAGAGAAAAAGAGGGGTAATTCGCGGCGATAAAAAGTTCGAACGGGTCGAAAGGGAATTCGAGGTGTACTCTGTAAAAAGGAAACAACGTTCCAGCCACGAGTAGAGAGCCGATCGATAGACGCGCCGCGCCGCGGCGACGACGACGGCGTCGGCCGCTGGTGGATGCCTGAAATTTTTCCGCCGCGTCACGCCGCGTCGCACGGCTAATCGTGGCAAATAGAAGAGAAGAAACGCGGTTATCGGTACGGTGGATCGAGCAAGAATCGAGCGAGAATCGGTTTAACCACGGTTACGAGAAACACGGAGCGGTCGTGAGCTGCTGGTAACGAGAGGAGGAAGAGGAGGGCCCGGTACCCATTGTACGAGAGAACAAGCAGGGGAACAAGGAAGACGACGAAGCGGCGACATTGGAGGGGGGGCAGTGGAAAGGTAGAGAGAGCAGACGGGCCAGGAATTTATCATTTCGTAGCTGAAGTGCCGTAGTGGCGACAAGGCTGAAATTGCAGTATTTGGGAGTCGAGTGGAGGCTCGAGCAGAGAGGAATGGAGTGGAGGATTGGAGGGCCGCGAGACAGCGACAGAAACACACGGGAAGAGAGGATGCTTCTCTGCTAGGAAGGTCGTACCTGTCTGTGGCGAAGAGGGAGCGCAAGAAGAGTGGGGTACAACGACGATGAACAAGAGGACTGGAACAAGAGGTAAACGACAGAGTGTGTGTGAGAGAGAGAAATAGGTAGAAGTATGGACCAAGGGGATAGAAGAGAGAGAGAGAGAGAGAGAGAGAGAAAGAGAGAACCACAGAGAGCCAGAGAGATGGCTGGCGAGTGAAACAGTTGGAGAGGACTACGGTATTCTATTAGAGGAACGAGGACACAGGCCAGGGAACAAGCTGCGATCCTAAGCGACGATTCTCTCTTCCCTACCCCCCCAAACAGGAGAAGAGGGTGGCCACTCGTGTCGTCCTACTCCTCGTCTCGTTCGCATCTGCTTTCGATCTTTCTCTCTGTCACTCTTTAGACATTGCTGACAGTAGTCGGCCGAGCGGAGCGCGCCAGCCGGCCAGCAGCCTGGCTGCCTAAACCTCTGCCTACACCACTACCGCACTGCGACAATTTGATAGCTCGATCGGAGGCCCTCGAGTATATCCCAGCCATCCCTGCCTCCTCCCCTCCACCCTCCTCGCCTCTCTTCTCTCTGGCTCTGGTTCTGCCAGCAGCCCTGAATCTCCAACCCCCATGCAGCCGGCAACCGTCCCAATGAAATCGTTGGCCCCTTGCGATCAACCACCGCGAACCCATTAGGGGTACGCCGTCTGTAGCTGCGGCATACATCGACGGGAAAATTTAGTTGCCCGGCATCCACCATAATTTCGCGATACACCGAAGGAGAAATATAGTGGAGCGAACGATGAATTGTTGCGGCTGCGCTCGGTTATCTATGACCCTATCCTCTGTTCACGCTATTCTCGCTGTATACCGTACACCGTTTTCGTTACGTCGATCTTAATTTAAGATAGTCTACACGGATCGACGAGTCCATCCCCGGTGAGCGTGTTTGGGCAGCATCGAAAGGAGAACACGAGGTGGAATGGAACGCGATCGAGAACAAGGTGGAGAAACTACGGGGTGGAGGAAACGAGAGAAGAAGAAGAAGTTGCGGCGGTAGAAGCACGTAGGATATCGAATCCGTAACTGTACAGATCAAAGATATCCACGCATGAGAACCTTCCAATTACGGGTCACGCCCAGAGAGGACGACGACTTCTTTTCATGCGGCTTTGGGGCGAGATCGAAGAGCGAGCGCTACCGACCGCGCGAAATGTACCCATATACTAGAAAGAAGAGAAGTGGAAGAAAGAAGAAGTGGAAGAAGAGGTTGAGAGGTAAAGAGAGACATGAAGAGAGAGAGAGAGAGAGTGGTGGACGTGGAGGGCGTCAATAACGCTCGCTTCACAAAGGGTCGCGATGGGAGGATAAATCGTGGAAGAGGCGCGACGCCACAGCCTTTGTCGAAGCAACCACCTCGAGGCAGTGTTCCTTAGGCCACGCCCCGGAAACCTTTGCCTGCCTCGTGTCAATGGAGACGAGGCCTTATTAGGATCGACGGTAATTTGTCGACGGGGAAGTTTGCTGAAGAGGATTCCAAGCTACAGGCTGCAGCCTCCAGACCACCACAGCAGCCCTAGCGAGGACGACGTCTTCGTGGAAGATCCCACCGTGCTAGAAGGGTGCCAGACCGTCGCGTCGCGGGATTCGAATGTGCCGCTGATTGGACAATTTCGACTCCTCGATACAATTTCTCCTCGCTTAATTCCGCGCTTCATTCACCGCTATACACGCTTCGGAGCTGCCACTCACGGTGACGAGAGGATTGGCTGGCCAGCGGGTCCTCTCGAAAATCTTTTCGTTAATGGTCGTTACAGTGGCTGCGCCACGGCTAAGTCGAGTGCTCCCTATAAAACTGTTCGAACTGCTAAGGGAACGGGAGTCATTAGGAGTGACTTGAAGTGACGATGGAGTAAGAAAAATTCAATTTTTTTTATTCGTTAATTTGTTGTTGCAAAGTCACTTTAGTAGGATTTCTGAGAGTTTTGTGGCTAAAATGAGACCAAACATGGTATAATTTAGAGATCACTATTGTCTTGTATATACACTCTGTTCAATTTAAGAATAACCTCGCTCTCGGACCGAATTTCGTCCGTTCTGCGCACAGACAGAGAGCGTAGCAGAGGGTAAGACGGAGAAAAACGTGGGCGGTTAAGTGGGGGTTTGGGCGTTCTAGTGGTTCTAGCCCGGCCTTAGGCACGTCCCATGCGCGAAGCGAGGTTATTCTTAAATTGGACAGAGTATAGTCTATACTGTTTCATGTATAGTCGGTAGAAGCAATGTGGTGAGGACGTAGATTAAGTAAAACTTAAGTACTGCTAAAGTTATACGATATTAAGCCTCCATCGCTTCCTGCTCAATAATAATTTCCCAGAAAAATTTGTCTAATACACTGCAATGGAAGAATCAATTCTGAAAAATCAGGTCTCCTTCAAACTGCTGTTTCAGCGTTCAGATTACGCGTACTTTGTCATCTGATCAATTTCACTACCTCACTATCGCTTCGATCAACTGTACCTGTACCACGAACCCAACGGAAAAGACTGCGGAGTCCAACAGGACGGAACGAAATTGCTGCTTCCGATAAGAGCAAGAATTCTTCGTTATCGAGAACAAAGTTGAGGAACCCCTGTAACGCTGGTTGCGGTTCCGCAGCCAGAGTTCCACAACGCGGAATGCGGAAACCGCGCGATGCGTGGCTCACGACGATGTTCGGCAGCTCGTCGCGCTTCGACGCGGCGAAACTACGCCCCGCATGAAACTTCAGGCAAACTCTGATTGCCGGTGGCCTCTGCTCGCGGAATCCCGCGGCAAATTCGTCTGGCTCGCGGAAGGAAATCCTCGAAACGAACTTCTGACACGGTGCCTCGTTTCTCTGTTCGCCGTGCATTTACATGCGTATCTGCTCTGTTTTGCCACGATTCACGGGTAAACTTGGAATACGTTACAAATACGCGTCATTATACGTAAATTAAGCTGTGCATTCTAACGGCCGAATTTGCATACATCTATGCCGAGTACAAATTGAAACTAGTTCACCGTTTCCCCAATTGTCTCTTCCGAGAAATATTCCAAACTAAACGAAGACAGGTGTACAATGAAGCACCTACCAGGTTTCTTTGACGCAACAGTGACCAACCTTGTCACGGACAGTTGGAGACTTTAGAATGACCCTATTAATTTCCAGCACCGCCTACACGGTTTCCTCGGGGTAGGTGACAGCGGCGTATGCTACCCTAGTTCTCTCCATTTACCTCATTTCGTTCCCTTCGCACTCGATTCTCCATTATTATCGTCAGTCCGTGGTCCAGCAAAGTGAAGCACACAGAAGGTGGGCGTCGTGAAGCCCGGTGACAGGGTCCATTAGAAGCGGTTTACTTAGGTCCTTCAGGATTAGTTCCGCCTCTACTTGCGGCCTCCTCCTCGTCTCTCTTTATCTTCGCCCCTCGACTCTGTCCCTGCCGTGACACTATAGCGATTCTCTATCATCTGATCCCATCAACCAGCGAGAAACACCGGGGATACACAAAAGAAGCATCAACGAAATCAGGTTCGAAGGATATCCCGGCGATATCTCGGCGGTTCCTTCGTGCCCGAAAACCTTTCTGCTTCTTCCAACAACGTAAGAGCTACTTTGTAGATAAATCTGCGAGTGAAACGACCGGTTCTTCTATCTCGAACAACCAACGACTCGGACGCCTTTGCTGTCCAGCGGTTGTTGAAAAAGGATGGACACACAGGTTGGTTCTTTAATTAAAAAAATTCCACTCTGCATGTCAAAGTAAGTTCCCTTTTCATCGTCGACCTTAATCAACTGCGCTCGCAGCTAGAAACTTTATTATGTCTAACGCCTTAGCGACGTGGCGCGATGAGATTTTTCCTTCGAGCTGGCTATTACTTGAACTCCCGGGCTTTTCTCGCGCGACGGACAATGGACTCGTATACAAACAGCTTGGCGACAAGGAGATAGGAAATTTCCCGCCGAAACTTCATCTTTCATGTGTTGCTTTCTGATACGGAGAATTAGCTCCGGCGATCTTCTTGGAGAATCTTTGAGAAGTTTGCCCGGTTATGTCGTACATTGTGAAATATCGCTTAACGCGTTCCGAGTAACATGGATGCTGATCGGGGATCTAATTTTAAGTCTCTGATAAGCATCGTGCAAATAGCCTGTCGAATTTGTTGCTCGTTGCCGATATATGTCTAAATAATTCACCGACTGAATTTTCAAGTTGGTATTTAATTGGGACAAGTAGAAAAATATAGACAATCACCATAGAATCGAAACTTAATCCTTAAATGGATCAAATTAAGCATCGAAAGTTACAATTGCAATAGAACAAAAGTACTAAGTATTCAGTCAACCTTTGTCTACATAATTTTTAATTCAACCCTTCCTAAAATTCTCTGCTACATGCATGACAAGTCTGAAAAAAGCTGGACGAATGAAACGCAAAGTGATCCAATTACCAATCGTCTTCAGAGTCAGAAAGTACGTAACGTGGAACAAGGTAGAGAGAGAGAGAGAGAGAGAAGTTAAACCGTTCGATGATTGACATTCCAGAAAGTATCCCGAGCTCCGTAAACAAATTTCGCATTCACTGTCCGCGCAGCTGCGCGTTTTCCCTTGGCCAGTTCGAGCCGCATACCGAAGTCCAGACTCGACTTCCGGTCGCGTTTGTTTCTATCGGTTTTGCGAGTGCCGGTATTCCCTCGTTTGCATCCGCGGCCACTACAAAGTGGACTCTTTTTGAGCGTCTCCGCGTCGATTTATGTCTGATTTATGCGCCGCCACGCTCCTCCTCTCCCTCTGCCGCGTTTAAAACCTCGCCCCCGACGACTTCTGCCGCCACCCCTCTTTCTCTTTCGTATAATTCGCTTTCGACTTCTGCCTCCCTCTCGCGATCTCTCCTTTTCTCCCTTGCTCCGGTCTCTGGATCTCCCTTTTTCTCTCGATCTCTCCTTTCTCTCGTTCTCACTCTTCCTCTCGATCCCTCCTTTTCTTTCAACCTCTCCCTTTCTCTCGATTTCTATTTTCCTCTCGTTCTCGCTCTTTCTCTCGATCTCTCTTGTCCTCTCTTTCGATCTCTCGTTTCTCTCTCCCTCGATCCCTCTTTTTCTCTCTCTCGTTCCCGCTCTCTCTCACTCTCCCTGCCCAGCATATCTCCCTCCTCTCTGTCCCTCCGGTATAATTCGCTCGCGACGCCGGAAAATCACGGCACAATTAACGTTCTGTTGCGCGTCCGCTTCCGGTCGGCGAACATCCCCCGTCCGCTGTTTTTCCACCCGCGTCTCGTTTAAACGAAAGCTGAAATTACGAGCGGACCGTTATCGTTCGTTCGACTTCGGTTTCTTTCACACGTCGAACGTCCCCGTCTCTTTCTCGTTCTCCCGCTCGAGTTGATATTTAAGTAACGCGCGGCAACGAACGCATTACCGTTTCACCCATAAATTCCAGCTAAGCCGTGAGTAATTACGATCCCTTCGCGAGGCCACTTCGCGAGATAACTGCCACTCGATGCCGCTATTCTCCGCTACTTTGCTGCCAGACGAATGGTAACCACGTCCTGTTTCAACCCTTTACACCACCATACCCGCGATTGTTTCGTTTTCTAATTATGCCCCAGCTTGTGAATTATTAATTAATGGCAGGACTGTGTACACCTTCACGATGCTCCCAGATAATTTCGCAAACGTGGCTCCGTAATAGAGGATCGTTTATTTAAAACATTCACGATATTGTATTAGGATAAAAATGGCGAGATTTCATCGCTCTTCTTACGACGTTCCAAGAGAACAACCTATAACATTTTATACGGCCTCCTCTGTGCAACAAAATACACATTACCATATTGGATGCCCCAGGTTTACGCTGTGAGAAGACGTAACGCCGCTTTATCGCTCAGCAGAACCCATTTTCCACGACAAAAATCCGTTCAAAATGGCTGCTGTGGCATTTTGATCCTTTCACGCTCCTCTTTCCAAGTTTGAACAATCATCGAACAACTCTGTATTCCTCCTCTTACGTTAAAATATCCCAAATATTTGCAAAGTAGAATATTTTCAAAACTCAAATAACTCCCAAATCAAATATTGCAAAATCATACATCGCCAAGATCAAAAGTAATTCCCAAATTATCGCACGAAAAACTCAAACGAAAATTAGACATCTAAGTACACACCTAATAGAATCGACGAAAAACTGTTTTTCCCTTCCCGCTTCTAATTAGCTACGAAGCTTCCACGCGAGAACGGACAAAAGACAAGAGTCGACAGATCTCTTAGGACACTAGCCATCGACACAGACAGCCAAGGATATAGTCGTGAGACGAGTTAGCCACGTAAACTGGCTTAAGGGATTTGACCCCATGGACCAGCTTAATACTCGCCGTCTTGTGCTCGTTATGGCTCCAATCTACGCCTCTGGACCAAGGGAAAATCTCTGATTCACGCACGCGACCTAACTCCTTTGTTAGCGAGGAAAACTTCCAGGATTACGCGTGCGTGTCGCAGAGTACGCCGACCTTTTCCCCTCGTACAGAGACGGATCGAAACGTGGACTATCCGATAAAAAGCAATTGTCACGGACGACGTTGACAGTGTTTAACCATATACGTTCTTACTCTTTTCCTTCTTTCCGTTAATTTACGTCTGTCTAGAGGCTTCTCCCTGTGCCGTTAAACGAAACGTTCGATTACGAGGTTCTAATAGAAAATAGAAGGAAAATGAAGATGATTCGGCGATGTTTATTCTATCATTCGACGGCAAATACTCAAGTTTAATACACCCTTAACGATGGCTACCAACATCCAGATCGTGTTTACCAGGCTCGCTCGAATTCCCCGTCTTATCTCAAGACGCGTCCGCAATAATAGACGCTTTCTTTGCTTTCTCAGCAAACACCGACGCAGAGCTCATTATTATACAGTTGTCAAGCGTCGCAAACAATGACGCCGTTTCCCTCGGAGCTGTGTGCGCAGCTGGCAGACACGTGGAAATTCCAAGTTTTCCCGCTTAACGAACCCGCCAAGGCGTGTACTTTGAAAACAGCCGCGAATCAACCACGAGTAGAAAATTGCTGGATAGATGTTTGTACGGATCTATTAGGTCGGATGTGAAACGTCGGAGTTCCGATCGTCTGCAATATTGATCGACTAAGTGGATACTCGAGTTTTGAAGTTGAAGTTCGTGCAACTTTTGGTATGCTAATATCGAGAAATCTGAGAGTGATGTTTGTTCAACTTTGAAAAATGATTTTCAACCCTCTCTGAAAAATCTAACAGAAAGTAATTTATCGCTCGAGTGATTACTGACTTTCTGCATCTTAATTATTATTTCAATTGTTGACCGAGGAAATAACACTCGAGTGGGTACTACAGATTTCTAGAAAAAATTCTCAAATAGAAATTTAATAAAATTGGGAAACAGTGCGCTATGAAATACAATTTTTCTTTTAGAATAAATCGTAAAAATCAAATATCAGCCTGCTCTCCACACAAAGTTTACTTCTACTCTCGTTAAATTTCAAATAATCTTCCGACGAAGGATTTCGTCCGAAATGGAAGCAAAAAAAAAATTCGAAATTTCGCGTTGCACGAGGAAATGCATAGAACGACGAACGTGGGTGGAGGCTCGTTGACGCGATAACAATTCCATTGGAGACGGTGCTCGAAACACGAGGTCGAAATTATCCCCGGCGATTGATACGGATTCGACGATTAAATTAATCTTTCGACGAGCAGCCCTCGATCGAGCCGAATTAACACGCGACGAAATCCTATTACGCGGCGAATCTGCAGTCCAAGCAGCGTGTAGACAAAGCTTATTACAATGACTTACTCGTGCATTACTATAGCGGTTGGAACACACTCCTCCTGGAAACCTGCTCTCCCTCTTACGAACGTTTATCCAGTTCTCTGAAGAGAGAGAGATTGTTCCCTTGTATATCCATAAACCACCGTCCGAAATTCCAACGCACCGCGCCAAGCATACGCAGGCTTATGGCCGGCGGTCCGCAAAACCGTAAACAGCCCTTAAACGCGCCCTTAATCCTCATTCAGGCCGACTTGCCTTCTCTGTTGCTCCTTTCAGCGAGTAGATGCGTGTGTATGACGAGGGTGGTAGGAGAAATGTGGATATAACTTTCGAGGTGAGTGTAATATGCGAAGATGCGCACAAGAATTTCAGCGTGATGGAAATTGCTTCGTCGAGAGGGGCGTTTAATTGGTCAGCTGATTAATTTGCAAACAGAGGTAAAGCTAAGGGTGTTTTGGTATTTTTTTCCCTTCGGAGATTCGTTGATTAAGGAGAAATGGAAAGTATGTCAGCCATTCGGGTTTACCAGAAATTTCCTTGGAATTTCGCTGTGCAAAATTTTTGTTCAATTACGCACTCTTCATTTCTGAATTCCATGTTACGAATTATTCGGAAAATTTCCAGTGGAAACTTATTTTAATTTTTACGAAGCAGGATGTACATTTTTCACGGGTATTTTATTAAGGAATTAATTTGCTCAATTACGTACTCTTAGTCGTCTTCATTTTTGAATTTCGTATTACGGATTACTCAGAAACTTTTTTCAAATCTCCAGTGGTAAGCTTATTTTAATTTTTAAGAATGCGAGTAGGATGTATATTTTAATTCATCTTCGTTGATCGACCCTTTGAACTCTGAGGTGTTTTGCACATTTGCACCTCTGAGCAGCGAATTTTTTAGCGTATCTTCACACTTTTTTAAATCAGATTGCAAGTAATGGCAAAATTCAAATCGTAAAAGGGTTAACGAATTAAATACCCTGATCGACAATTCGGACAGATCTACTATTCCTAGTCCGACAATTCCCCGTAAAAAAAAAAAAACGCAGCGCATTAGAGGCGATTAAATAAGCATGTTTTTATCGCGACGTTTTACGATGCGCCCGGTATAAATTCATATACACGTCGATCGTTCGAACGCCGTCCACCGGGATCGCCTTCATAAATATCTCAATCTTCGTAGCGACGCTCGGCTGGCAGACTGATCGATCGGAAAGAAGCATTTGCGAATCGAATGCTTCCGGGTATAACGAGTTCTTGCGCAATTTTTCCTCGCGAACGTCGAGAAGCACCGCCGCCGCTCCAAGATCTTTCCCCGACGATTTTTCTCGTGTCTGGAGGGGAATTACGAAAGCGCCAGCCTGTCTGATGTAACTAAGGATTGCTCATTATTACCAACATTTCCTTGCTCCGGCATCTTCGTTTTCCCCCCCTTTACACCCGCCAAACCGGCTAACGCGAAATATTAAAAACCCCGGAAATGATAACGGCGGAGGAAAAAAGAAAAATTCCACGCATCGAAAGGCGGTATCATTTCCCCTGTCTGAATTTAATCGAGAACCACGAGGAGAGAGAATATTTCGACGACGATGATTAATATTGGAAATTGAAGAGAAAATAAACTTTCACACACACACACATACTCTACCGGCCAAAAGTTTGGAATCACCGAGCGTTGCAATTTACACAAAAATTTCGAGGAAAAAGTCAGCGACTTTGAGAATTTTTTATCGTTCGAATCAATTGATAAATGTAGAATTGAGATAAACTTGAAGTCTATAAAAAATTAGCTGCAGATTTAATAGTGATGAAAAGTGGCAGGTGATTCCAAAGTATGAAAAGAGATCCTTTTACGTTATTTTTTCCCTCTTCGAATACTTTTCTCTCGTTAGTAAAAGCACAAACTTGAAAGTAAAAAAATCTGCTGGAAATGAACTTAAAATTTTCCCAGAGGGTTCAAGACGAATCTTCCGACAGTAAGACGCTGCTTTTGTCAACGAAGAGAGCCTCTCCTCTGTCTGCCTGCCAGATATTGCAAACGATATGGACCGCGTTCCCGTTTCGTTTTGATTCGACGATCTCTTCCGTATCAAAAGGAGCAGCCGAAATTATGACCGAAACGAGCTTCATCTCTTAGAAAGCATAATATCGGGTATCTAGCTGGAAGATTCTTTACCCGAGAGCCGTGTATACACACGTGATAGATGTATATACCTCGATCTCCTCTGAATCTGCAGAAAAATTCACGAGGTGCATCTTTGTATTCGATGACGAAAAAGAGAAGATGGCGAAAAAAAAAGAAGAAAGGATCCAAATGAAACAGAAAATGTACGAGCTTCGGGTATACTCAACGGTCCCCTGTAGTCGAAATCGAATCGAACAAATTAACAGGATAATAACTCTTGGACGAGGGGGATAGAAATTTTCTTGGATATCGATTTCCAATTACATCCGCCGCCGTCATTAAATCCACGCCGGCGGACGAGATTCCGCGCCGATATCTGCCCGATAACGATCGGCTGGCCCATTTTTACCTAATATCGAAATTCGTTCGAAACTCGTTACCTTCCCAGCGGCCGATTATCGCCGTTTATATCCCGAGACCCGGAGGACTTCGTGATCACTTGGAGCAATTTTCACCTCCTCGACGCCCCGAAATAATTGGAAGACCACTGCCCCGTTCGCCAGATGCTTGTCGAACATTTCAGGTCAGATTATAGAGGGAATCGTCAACTGGCGGTTCTTGATAATTTCCAAAATACCGGAAAATAGCGGAATGCCGGAGACGAACATTTTAGGTCAGATCGCAGAGGGGGATCGTCGATTTCTTCGTCATTTTCGAAATTACGCGAAACAGCGGATTTGTAACTTGAATGGGAATCTTCGAGTGACAGTTTTTGATCGTCTTTAAAATATCGCAAAACGGTGTGCCGTGATTGTTAAGAAAATTATCTATGGAATTCAATATTCAATCTTGAAATCTTTTTAAATTAGTCATGTCTCTTGTTCTTCAAGGAAAAAGTGAGGTTAGGTTTCAGAGTATTTTGAGGTTATACCCAGCTTTTTGTAACGAAGTGTTACAATTAACAGATAAATATGTACATTGCATACAAAAAGTACAACAAAGGTGCAATAACTAATCATTAACCAATCGTACAACAACCTAACCTAAACCTTATCATGCGACAAAAACAAATTTCGATAGGTCCACTAACACCAGAAAAATCTTTGATGATCACGTCATGTGGTTCGAAAATTTCCTTCGTTCAACCCAATGGAACCTCAAACTGGCCCTGCTGCCCCGTAAAAAAAGTCCCTATAAAAACCTGCCACATCTAAACACCATCGAGAGAAAGATAAAATAACACAACAACAGATCCGGTGAAATTCGCGAGCAGAGAGACGCGTGCACGCGAACGAAGGGCACGTGGTGATCGCGTTTCGATCCACGGAGAGAGGAGCATCGAACCGGAGGGAGGAAGACAGACAGGACAGGGTGAGCAGCAGAAGGGGAGTAGAGGCGTCGCGACGCCGAGTAACACAACCACACCCTTCGAAGGACCTGCTGGATCGATAGGTACACTACCCTCTGTTAGAGCAGAGAAAGAGGCAAGTGGCGAGCTAGGACGAAGCAAGATAGACAGAGATGAAGAGAAAGAGGATAAGACAAATTGCCAGAGATCTCACCGCGCGGTGGCTGCTTCAGCCTCTTTCTTCTTTCTTTTCCCCTCCTCGAAAGAAAGAGAAAAGAAAAAAACGAAGAACACCGCTGTCCCTCTCTCTATATTCTTTTTTTTCTACCGGCCAAAAGTTTGGAATCACCGAGCGTTGCAATTTACACAAAAATTTCGAGGAAAAAGTCAGCGACTTTGAGAATTTTTTATCGTTCGAATCAATTGATAAATGTAGAATTGAGATAAACTTGAAGTCTATAAAAAATTAGCTGCAGATTTAATAGTGATGAAAAGTGGCAGGTGATTCCAAAGTATGAAAAGAGATCCTTTTACGTTATTTTTTCCCTCTTCGAATACTTTTCTCTCGTTAGTAAAAGCACAAACTTGAAAGTAAAAAAATCTGCTGGAAATGAACTTAAAATTTTCCCAGAGGGTTCAAGACGAATCTTCCGACAGTAAGACGCTGCTTTTGTCAACGAAGAGAGCCTCTCCTCTGTCTGCCTGCCAGATATTGCAAACGATATGGACCGCGTTCCCGTTTCGTTTTGATTCGACGATCTCTTCCGTATCAAAAGGAGCAGCCGAAATTATGACCGAAACGAGCTTCATCTCTTAGAAAGCATAATATCGGGTATCTAGCTGGAAGATTCTTTACCCGAGAGCCGTGTATACACACGTGATAGATGTATATACCTCGATCTCCTCTGAATCTGCAGAAAAATTCACGAGGTGCATCTTTGTATTCGATGACGAAAAAGAGAAGATGGCGAAAAAAAAAGAAGAAAGGATCCAAATGAAACAGAAAATGTACGAGCTTCGGGTATACTCAACGGTCCCCTGTAGTCGAAATCGAATCGAACAAATTAACAGGATAATAACTCTTGGACGAGGGGGATAGAAATTTTCTTGGATATCGATTTCCAATTACATCCGCCGCCGTCATTAAATCCACGCCGGCGGACGAGATTCCGCGCCGATATCTGCCCGATAACGATCGGCTGGCCCATTTTTACCTAATATCGAAATTCGTTCGAAACTCGTTACCTTCCCAGCGGCCGATTATCGCCGTTTATATCCCGAGACCCGGAGGACTTCGTGATCACTTGGAGCAATTTTCACCTCCTCGACGCCCCGAAATAATTGGAAGACCACTGCCCCGTTCGCCAGATGCTTGTCGAACATTTCAGGTCAGATTATAGAGGGAATCGTCAACTGGCGGTTCTTGATAATTTCCAAAATACCGGAAAATAGCGGAATGCCGGAGACGAACATTTTAGGTCAGATCGCAGAGGGGGATCGTCGATTTCTTCGTCATTTTCGAAATTACGCGAAACAGCGGATTTGTAACTTGAATGGGAATCTTCGAGTGACAGTTTTTGATCGTCTTTAAAATATCGCAAAACGGTGTGCCGTGATTGTTAAGAAAATTATCTATGGAATTCAATATTCAATCTTGAAATCTTTTTAAATTAGTCATGTCTCTTGTTCTTCAAGGAAAAAGTGAGGTTAGGTTTCAGAGTATTTTGAGGTTATACCCAGCTTTTTGTAACGAAGTGTTACAATTAACAGATAAATATGTACATTGCATACAAAAAGTACAACAAAGGTGCAATAACTAATCATTAACCAATCGTACAACAACCTAACCTAAACCTTATCATGCGACAAAAACAAATTTCGATAGGTCCACTAACACCAGAAAAATCTTTGATGATCACGTCATGTGGTTCGAAAATTTCCTTCGTTCAACCCAATGGAACCTCAAACTGGCCCTGCTGCCCCGTAAAAAAAGTCCCTATAAAAACCTGCCACATCTAAACACCATCGAGAGAAAGATAAAATAACACAACAACAGATCCGGTGAAATTCGCGAGCAGAGAGACGCGTGCACGCGAACGAAGGGCACGTGGTGATCGCGTTTCGATCCACGGAGAGAGGAGCATCGAACCGGAGGGAGGAAGACAGACAGGACAGGGTGAGCAGCAGAAGGGGAGTAGAGGCGTCGCGACGCCGAGTAACACAACCACACCCTTCGAAGGACCTGCTGGATCGATAGGTACACTACCCTCTGTTAGAGCAGAGAAAGAGGCAAGTGGCGAGCTAGGACGAAGCAAGATAGACAGAGATGAAGAGAAAGAGGATAAGACAAATTGCCAGAGATCTCACCGCGCGGTGGCTGCTTCAGCCTCTTTCTTCTTTCTTTTCCCCTCCTCGAAAGAAAGAGAAAAGAAAAAAACGAAGAACACCGCTGTCCCTCTCTCTATATTCTTTTTTTTTTTTCTATTTCGTCTTCCTGCACAGCGAGTTACCTGCCAGTGACAATCGACGCGTGTTGCCTTCTTTCGCGGCGGCGAGTCTCGTTCACGACTCTTCAATCTCTCTTTCTCTCTCCCGGCCCATATTGTCGTAGGTAACGAGGTTAGCGGAGCAAATTCACGCTGACGTCGTAATCGAGCGAGCCAGACGAGGGAAAGGGATACAAGTACGCGAGGCGTAATCGAGTTCGCCCCGGAAGCAACGTTAGAAGAGGCTTCCTCCTGGTTAAATTCGTTTCGCTGGCGGAAAAACAACTGCGAACAACATTTCGACCTGGTTAATGACTCGCCGTAACCAGGAGAAACGAGAGAATATTTCAAGTTCGACTGCGTTTCACGAGAGCTTCATGCTCGCGAGCTACGATAGAGCTCTCTAGCCGACGTCTGCAACACACGCGTTAATGTACCGTTTTACAGAAACTCCTCGACCAACCTTTCTCTCTCTCTTTGCACAGCCTCCGTCGATCTCTCCTCTCTCTCCCAATTAGAGTCGCTAATCCTTCGAGGAGTATGTTGCAAATTAAAGCGAGGCAGAGCTCGCGCGCTTCAATTGCCGGCGCGTTTCGCGGCAAACGTCGCAAGGGACACAATACGAGCTACGCTCCCGTTTGTTTCATCGCTAAACGAAGAAAATTCCCAGGAATTCCTGGAAACGTTTCAATTTTTCCACTCTCCCTGTCGTAATACGAATTAAACTTCCGCGTGTATCGTAACCTCTCTTTCTGCTACTTCTGTGTCTCCTTCTTTCTTCTTCTCTGCGATTTCTCTTATTGCGGAAATGATAGGTTGTAATTAGAAATAATCGAGCGAGTGTTTCAGACGTGTGAATGTTTAGAAAAGTGTTCGAACCGAGAGATCGAACGCGTTTTGAGAATGTCCGCGTGGAGTGAAAGACCTGGAGAAAGAGAGAATGAGCGGGTGAATGAAACTTTGCCAAGGTAGTCAGAGCAAGAATTACCGAGAGAACATTGATAATTAAAGTAACAGCAACACAGATCTGAATCCAACTTAGCTCTCCAACCTAAAATTCCCACATCACAGATGGAGATTTTTCATCGGAGCTGTCGGAAATTTCGCGACAGATTTCCGCCTGCTACGGCCTCTCAACAGTGGAACACGTCACGTTCTTCGAGGCTTTTCACGTGTCCTCCGTTCATTGTTCCATTGTCGGCGAGACGCGACTAGGCGTTGATCACGGCCAGCCACGCGCTCGTACGTGGATGTACGTCGCGACGCTCGCCGCGAGACGTAAATCAGGAGCTGTTGAACCAGAGAGACCAGAGACAATGATCCCGCCTGGCGGAAGATTCGAATCGCAAGACTGGGAGAAAAGACCCCGCGAACCGTGAACCGTTCATGGAAACAGGACGTAACGACCTTAACAAGCTCGTCCGCGTATCGTCGTCCGCATATCTACTAGCTCGTGTGGACACGTATCGAAACGAAACGGCGACGAAAGGGTTCAACGATGAAAATATAGATGAATTAAAATTGATATTAACCTTGGGGCGACGAATGCTGGGTCTTAATGAACTTAATGAGCTCTTATTTTTTTAATCAGCTTTCGAAACAGTCACGACTCTCCTCCTCTTGTATTATAAATATGTTTGTTGTTTCGTGTAATTTTAAATAATACAATTCCTAGTAAAATAAAGAAACGTGGTTTTGCTTGCGTACCAAAAAGATTTCAGCATCGGGTCATATTTGTTTCAAAGGCTTAAAAATAAATAAATAATTATACAGAGACAGGTGAATTTACTCCTTCATGCGACGGAATAAAATTCAACGAGGACTATCGAAAAACAGAAAGAAACGATTACGCTTCGTAATATTATACACAGAATAGATTTATAGAAATCGATGGAAAAGAGGGAAGAAACGGGGAGGAATGTAATGATAAAACGAACGACCGCAATAGTAAATCCGATACACCGCACACCTAAATTATAGCCTTTAACCCTTCGATTCCGCTAAATAAATCGATACACCAGCGAGCACGATTCAGATTTAATGCCGCGCAAGCCTCACACGGCCACGTTCACGCGCGCTGTGAATTCAATGGGCCCCAGGAGCGGCGTAAGTTCGCGAATACATCCCTGGGGATGAATCTGGCCGGCCGTGTACGCTTTGGCCTCTGCACTATCCCACAGTAACGTAACGGCGTATCTACTTTCCTCTATCACCATCGCAAAGGCAACGTGGCTGGCTATATCGTCGCGATACTATATCAAAAATGATAGCTCACTTCTGATAGCACAATCTGATCGAGAATAACGGTCCCCTCTTTTCCCGTTGCAGAATAGCGCGGTTGTCCAGACGATGCTAGAAACCTGGCGGAGAAAGGGACGTTGGAGGAATTTCTGGTAAGTTTCATCTCTTTGTTATAGATTAACGTAATCACCGAAAGACACACAGGATGCTTATTAGTTTGAGAAGAAATATCGACGTCAAACGAGACTAAATGATTCTTCGAATTCTTAAGAAATTAGAAAGAAGAATCGAAAAGTCAGCGACGATTCGTGAAGAAAAATCGCGGAGCACAGTCTCGAATATTTATTAGGAAATAACGACACGAAGGATTCGACGGAATAGACATCAAACGAGACTAAATGATTCCTTGTGTAGGGGAGTCTGGGATGGAGAGAGGTTTGGCGGAATCAGATGATAAAGGCGAGAGACGAGACAGTTTTAATTCTAATAAATAACTAATAATATATTCTACACGGACACGAGTCCTATTTTTAACAACGCTCCTTCAATATACTTTTCTCACGCAAAGTTCGTTTCCCACACACACTATTTTTCCACAAGCTATCCGTTTTAAACCTTCCCTTGACGAGGGCGTTTCGGGAACGTCGCTTTCCGTCCTTTACTTCTGGTGACCAGATTTATGGCACGTCTTACCCACGGTCACATCGGCACCATAAACCTGGCCACCGTCCCGATCGGCGCGGCTGACGACCACGTGGGCCGCCCCAAACCCTAAATTTTGCCTACACTTGTATTCTTAAGAAATTAGCAAGAAAAATCGAAAAAATATCAGCGACGATTCGTGAAGAAAAAGTGCAGAGCGCAGTCCCGACTATTTATTATGGGAAAAAAAGCCGCGAAGGATTCATCAGTGGATCGATGTTTGAGAAGAAATATCAACATCAAACGATACTAAACGATTCTTCCAATTCCTCAAAAATTAGACAGAAAAATCCAAAGGAGATCAGTAACGATTCGCGAAGAAAGGTGGTAAAACCCATTCTCGAAAAATATAGAAGAACCAGTTTTTCCCAGAGCGTCCACACCTGAAAGATCGATGCTCCCTGTGACAATTTATAAAGGCAATCTTCGCGAGGCAAACGGTGTCACTTGTTGGAAAAGATATTCCAACGGTAGTAGACAAGAAGAGGCGGTAGAACGGTGGAGGAGAAAGAAAGAAAAAGAAAAAACCGAGAGAGGAGAAGAAAGTGGCAAGGAAGAAACGGGAAATGGGAGAAAATGGTGGGCCGGAAGGTTACGAAAAATCGAAGAAACAAGGGGTCAAATGCCCTGGTGATGGATAACCCGACAGGAGAGGTTCGAGCGTGTAAAATTGATCAGCGAACCAGAATCATTCGATTGTACTTCCTGCTCGTTGTCTCGTCTCTCCTTCTATCGTGAGGCCAGTCGCGCTCGTTCCATTCATTCTCCTTTTCTCGTCGTACAGAAGGGTCGATAACTCTGATTCTACTCGCGGTCCACCCCTCCAACCTTCCCATCGTCTTGTCGATACTTTATTTTCGCCGTCCTGTTCAATGACCACCGTCCACGGCCGATTGCCGATGGAAATACTTCCGTGGAATTCATGTACCGCGCAAGAAAAATTACCAACGTCTCGCGTCGGTCGTATGGAAGACCAACAATGTGTCCGAAGGAAGTTTGTAATTTATATTGATTGCTACAGGTTGCCCTGACAAAATTTTCAATTAACCCCTTGACTTATGATTTCTCTTTCTTTTTGCCGGTTGCATCTAAACGTTAGCTATTTGTCCATTTAAACGCATTACTGATTAATCACATTTGGGAAATTTAAAGTTAGAATTAAAATGAATATTTGTTACTAATGTTACTGCTTTTGTCGCATCTTGGACAGAATTTGTGCCACGAGTTTCACTCGTTGCTATAAGTTTGCGGATTTGTAAAGAACATTGGTTTCAACCCTTTCGCTTTGATAAATTTACCTTGTTTACAAATAAATAATTTATAGTCGGGGCCACGATATAGCGAGGTCGTAAAATCGGTTAGGCGTCAAAGTAAACATGTTTTAGCTGCCGGGACCCCGAAATTGACAGAAATACGAGCAGATAAGTACTTGAAACCATGGTCAGGACCGTACAAAGAATTCTTGTATCCAGCGAAAGTCAAACTGATTCTAATATATTTACTGAAAACTGCATGCAGCTAGGACAAATTAGGGTTTCTCCCTCTGGGGGAAGCCGCTTTTGGAAGTACGGTTACAAGTAAAGGTCTTATTGAGGTCTTTAACATCTTCATTTACCTGCTCGTGTTATATACAGATAGAAAATGCAAAAGGATTGTGTAGCTTTAATATTAACATATTTTCCATTTGTAAATGAAATACCATTTTCTACTTGAAGTACCAAATCATATGCTACCATTCGTTTATTGTTGGAACCCTCAAACAGACTGCAACACACGGCCTTGAGTGCCGCAACATCAATCGGTGCCGATTCTTGAGAGTTTAATTTACGACCTCGCTATATCGTGGCCCCAACTATACGTGTACCCGGTAGTTTATGCCAAAGATTGAATTAAATCATAAAAGTCTTCTAAAAACAAATATTTGTCACAGCTCTCGAGTAATTTGTGAGTGAAAGGGTTAAATGATTCGGTCGAAAGGTTCTCAAGAGAACAAAATATTTCACTTCAACTTCTAATTTAAAAGAGAAGAGAAGAAGAATTTACACTTCGACTAACCTAACCTTTAAACACCGCCTCTCTTCCACAAAAATCCCCCAAACGAACCGACAAAGATCGACGAAAAATTTTCCAAGTGCAAATTCAGAAATTTTTCCAAAAACACCACGGAACAATTTCACCGGCTACCCAGAAACAACGTAAGCGTCCACTTAGACGTCCCTCAGATTCCAATTACATCCGAGCCGAGAATTCGTAGAAGTTTGTCACGGGCGCGCGGGAAAACGGACTCGTATGGAGAAACTTCCGGCGTTATTGGGATTGTTGCGGCGTTTCTCGCCGGCCAGATGAATCGGGATCCATCGATGATCATTTTCCCGTGAACAGAAGTCAATTTCACGTTCCAGGACGTGCCGGGGCACGTCCGTTCCGTGCAAGTTTACGCGGATGCACGGGCCGATTGCGGAAACGGGGACACCCGGTACACAACGAGCTGATAACGGCCCGTACGAGTTATAGGAAGGGTAGGGAGGGGTGTGAAGTTGGATGGTGTATGTGTGTGTGTGTGTGTTGAACGGAACGAGATAGAATGAACACACAACTGGTGAAAATAAAGATGGAAACGTGGGATCTGTGTGTATACGTGAAAATCTTAAGAAAAGAAAAAGGAAACGTCCCTGAAGGAAAGAAAGACTCGAAGCAGTAAATACTTATCAGCGTAGAATTCCAACGCTCAGACTTTATTTCATCAGAGAAAAGCAAACGGTAGAATGTAAAATCGATCGTGAAAGCTTTGTGACTACTACTACTGCATTGGAAGAACGCACCATTTTCTTCCCTTTCGAACATCACTCGAATATTCCGGTTATTTTTATCGGACGAACAAATGAGTCGTAAACTGGAAAATAACGCGGCTTATGAAAAGATGCTCGAGCAGTCGGGTGGGCAGAGAGAGGGTTCATGAAGTGGCGCAACAACGAGGAAACATTAAGGGGGAAGCTTCCGCTAGATCCCACGAAATATGTCGTTCCCCGAGGAAAGGAGAGAAGGTGGAGCACGCTTTGCATAAAGCATCGTAATGCATTCAGCGTCAGTTCGCGAAGCGTTTCTTCTTAAACCACGTTTAAAAAGAAAAGAAAGAAGCGAGAGCGAGAGAGACAGAGAGAGGACACAGGTAGTACGAGAAAGAGAGAAGGACAGAGTGAGGGAGGGAGAAGAGGGGAAAATAACGCAGGAAGCTTTGAAAGTTTCGCTGGAAAAGTTGGCGGAAGTGCGGCGCTGCCACTAAACGACTTTCGTCGTACGTACAGCTTCGAATTTCATTTTGGAACGTTGAATCTTATTAAGAAGTAAAGTCGTTCTGAAAGTTCTCGAATATCGCGGACGGGCTTTCCCTTATAAATCCTTAGCTCAACACGCTGCTTCACCGCGGCTGAAAGCTGCCCCGTGTGGAAAAATCCAATTTGGGGATGAGGAGGCGATTACAAACGGTTCCGTCAACCAGCCAGGAATTTTCGAAATTGCTCGCGCGCGCTCGGTCGTTCCTCGGGAAATTCTCCCGTGGAACACTTTTCTCGATTACCATCGAGATCATAATTTTTGCCGTCGGCTTTTACAGCTTAAATCACCCTTCTTTCTTCTATATGCTTCCTAAGGCAATCAGAATTTCATAGCGCGATCGAAATTATTCCAAAGGGTTCTCGGGAGCGGTAACTACGTCTTGTGCTGTGAAAACAGAGAGAACAAAACAAGCGGGGAGCGAGCTGGATGAAGGTAGGAGAAAAAGAGAGAGAGAGAGAAAGAAAAAACACCGATTTTTATTAACAATCAATTCCCTCTTAACAGCCCTTCGGGTAAAAAAGCTTGCCTTTACCGTGGAACTCAATATCGAGCCGATCTTAATGACTTTCTCAGACACTCGGCCGCATAAAAACCGCGCGAGCACTTAATGAAGGTAATTTAAAGCCGTGGAGGGAAGAGATCAGATTTTTACCGCGAACCTGTGCGCCGGCACGCGGAATAATCGAAGCCGAAACTCGCGATTCCGTCGAACTGGGGCACGGAACGCCGATGAATAAAACGGAGAAAAGAGAAGAAAGGAAAAACGAGGAGGAAAAATTGTGAACGAGGGGAGGAGGGAGTGAGAAAAAGGGGAAAAAATGAGAAAACAAAGGGGAAATATTCGAGGCCCTCGCCTATTGTTTGCATTTCGGGTCATCTCTTTAATCTGACCTCGAGCCTCGTGTCGATCACACGGCATAGCGACCCTTTTCTGAACGGCCATCTTTAATTACGGCCACTTTAAGTCACCACCAAGATACCGTCAACGTTTCCCTGTGCCTTCGACTTCACAAACAGAGGGAGGCGTGCTTTTCGCCCTAACGAGAAGATTTAAGGAACGGACAGGCTAATACCTAATCAATCGTACTGTCGCTTAACCTCTTTCGTGAGGAAATCTTTCCCATTGGCAGGATCATCTCGATGATTACTCAACTCTTCCGTATTTACCAACGAGGTGTCACGCGAACTGATCTTCAACCTTTCGATTCATTCGGTTTTCGTTATTCGATAGCTAGAAGCCAAAATCGTCTATATCGAGCAATAATATCAGTATTCATACGGCATTTTATGTTATAGCAACGAAGAGCTAATGAACGAATCGAATTACTCGCGATGGTGACAGTCATGACGTTAATAATAATCACACATCGTCGCGAAATATTTCACTAACTGTACAATACGACCTACTTTCAAAGAAAGCCCAGTAAAAAAAGATTTTTCAGCAATTCTTTCTCTTATTTGTCAAATCGCGCAAATTTTTCATCTCTCCTCCTAACTACTCCTTAATTATGCAAAGTGATGTAAAATTAATCGCGTAATTTCCGAAAGGAAAATTCAAGGGACAGTTTGGCGTGATTTTCCGCTTCAAGATTCGTCGCCTGAGTTCGATTAAGTGGCGTATTTACGAGGGCGACTATTTTCCGGCTACAAACGAGCGAGGTGCTAGCTCGTCCTTGAGCCTTAACCAGGCTAAAAAAGAGCCGTCGATTACGGCCGGCCATTATTTTCCACGGCGGCCTGCCAACCCTTCTCGGATTCACCCTCGCCCGGAGAACCCTAAAAGTAAGGAAGAGGAGACAGCGGAGAAGAGGAGAAAGAGGAAGGAAAGGAGGAAGAAGAGGGGAGGAAAAAAGGAGGACAGCTCCTTCGTATTTTTAACCAACCTCTAACGAGCGGCTGGCTTACTTATTATTGGCTCTCAAGGGGGCTGCTCGCGTACCTCAAGACACACCACTTCCTTATCTCTCTCTCTCTCCAACGTCCTTTCATCTTCGCCGACGCAGGTCCTTTCTATCTTTCACGAAAATTCTACATCACCGCCCTCCGCACCCCTTCGACCATGGTAATTCAAGCATAATTTATTTGCAATTTTGTCGCCACACCGACTGGAGTTCAATTTTCTGTTGCGTTATCCGGTAGCGGAACGATGAATCTTTCCGCGAGAAGAGAGAAGGGTAGGGAAACTCGTTAGTCGAACCCAGTACAACATTACGGAGAGAACGCCTTTTAATATCGAGCAATGTCCAGCGAAAGCGTCGCGATCTATTCTATACCTACACATACACACACACACGTAGCTCTATATACCGAATAAACGATGAAAGAGGAAGAGGGAAAAGGACAGAGGAGATGTGTCGTAAAACTGTAACGTTTTCATCCCCCCTGTATACAATATCTCTCGGTTCACGTGCGATCAAACTCAAAAAATCGTCGCAAACCTCTCGTTTCGTTCGTTCTATCCTCTTTTCATTCGTTTCTCTCTCCCCTCT
Source organism: Habropoda laboriosa (assembly GCF_001263275.1). Taxonomy (NCBI): domain Eukaryota; kingdom Metazoa; phylum Arthropoda; class Insecta; order Hymenoptera; family Apidae; genus Habropoda; species Habropoda laboriosa. The sequence goes on along the minus strand of NW_017100307.1, from coordinate 549,145 downwards.
TTTTATTTTTCACTAACGAGCATAAACCGAGAGAACGGCCAGAAATAATTAAACAACGTAAAGCCTTTCCTTCCCTCTCTCTCTTCTCGCGGCGGTAATTTCCAGAGAGAGTTGGCTCGAGAAATATTTTTCCACGTAGAACGCGGCGGGAACCGTGGAAAGGGTGAGCGGCGTTTATGGGGTTGGCTATAGCAGTAAAGCGCGCGATTTGATGGGAGCCAATACATTTGAGCTTATCACCTTATCGCCAATGGGTATACCCAGCTAGTAGCATCCCACGGCAGGGGGTTGGCCGCCATAAAATATAGAATGAACCCCCTGTCAGCTCGGGGACCACCGCTCGCGCGCAGACAACCGTCCCTGGTCATCCTCCCCTCTTCCCTTCACCTCCTCCTACACCCACCTCCCGTCACCCATGTCTGACACACACGTACACTTACAAACACCGATGTACCGGCGTAGTAGACGCGTCAATCGATCTCGATGATACGCCCAGCCCCGTACGTACATTTATGTACAAATATACGTTTTTCATGCATAAATTTATACACCGGTGTAATCAAACTGAATTTAAAGGCAAGCAAGAAAGAGAGAGGGATGGTGGAGATAGGGTGCCAGGAGCGGTCGTTTAATAATTGAACAAACTGTCGGGACTCGACGAACGAGGAAATTGTTTACTCGGTTTACTCACGCGGATACCGGGGATTATTTTATAGATTGATCAAGGCGGTTCAAGTGGAGGAGAGAAGGGACGTGTAGCTTGGAGACGGATTGGGTGTGATTTGCAACTGTGGTGATTATCCGGTCTTTTTGTCGAGATTATGAGTGGGAAGGTGGAAATAATTTGTGTAGAGGATGGGTTATATGTTTGTAACGCGAGTACTTTTCTCCTGTTCTTTTAATAGAAAATAGAGTTTCACTCGAGTTTCTCTCCGTTTTCACTGCAACACGAAGCAGAAATTGCGTGGCAAACGTTCTCAGAGAAGAAATTTTCAAATTTAGACGCAATACGTTCTTCGGTGAATGAAATTCTAGTCAACGAAGAGGTGAATAATTATCAGTGTCAATCTACTTACGCCCTACCCAGTATGCACAGAGAGAGGGAGAGGAGACTTCACTTTATAAAAGAGCAAATGACGTCAACGTGATATAATCGCCCATTAAAGTGTTAACGTCGTCCACTTACGTACCTTTATGGCAGTCCAAGAACCACTCTACCTATCTCTCTCACCCCTCCGCGATTTCTATTTCAACCTCACGATTCCACTTATTCCTTCGATTTAATAACAAAGAGAGGAAAAGAAACGACATCGGTGAAATTACAGGGAACAGTTAATTGCAGGAAAAAGTTGTCCAGGGGGGATGTAGAATTGCTGCATTTTCATCGTTTTCGCGTACTGTACACACGTACTCCTGGTTCCATCCCCATTCACTCGGTTGCACGCACACTCTAGCGATAGATGGACGGGTGTGACGAGGCATTTAACACGGCAGTCCAGCAGATGGCCAGGAGAGAGGGTTGGCCCTCCCCGTCGCTATTCGCAATCGGCCGCAAATATAAATATTTAACGCGGTTATACCGGGCGCGAATAAAATTCGCTTAATTTATTACTTGACGGCTGGCAAATTGTAAAACGCTGATTGCTCGCCCCTCTCGCGCCGTCGCTTTTTTCCCTGCCTCGCCTCGCCTCTCTCGCTCTTTCTACACACGACAGAGGGTTCTGCAAAGGGGAAGAAGGAAGAGAAAGCTCGTAATCTCGAGGGGCGAGTTTCGTCGAGTACTCGCGGAGAAACGGGTAAAAAGGCGCCTTTAGCCAGAAGAATGAAGAATTGCATTAGCCTGGATTAAATCAAGAAAAAACGTTCAAGCAGCCGGGGATATCGCGAGCCGCAAAAAACTCCTCCTTAACGCGAACGCCCCTTTTCTCAGACTACCGGGTAAAGAAGAAGAAGGGAGAACGCAGACGGAGAGAAAATGGGTAAAACGCGAGCACTACGGGTTTCGCGGATCCGTCAGGACGCTTTTAACGTTGTCACGTTGCGAGTGTGTAGCAACGAAAGGGACTCCGCGTGAAATTTTGTCGAATTTCTGCTGGATGCATCTGCAATTCAAATATTTCCACTGCTATCGACGCTGATGCGTCACGAGGGAGGAAAAATGGGAGCGGTGTAAGTTCGTAAGTGTTTTATTTTTTTGTTGGATCGGTGTACTCTTGATTGTGGGAACGTGCATTCCAGGGAAATTTAGTTGCACCGATGAATATTATTCTTCCTTCTTTTTCTCTTATTTGTGGTAGCTGTAGATTAATTATTTCGCTAATGTGGTGTTTAACTTTTTGGGTACGTGGCTCAATTTTTGTACCAATTCTATTTTATAATTGTACGGCAGTACAAAAAGTGTAAATATTGCAAATGTAAATATTCCAGTAAAAAAAAGTAACGAAGTTAAAAATAAGAAAATTTTTAAATAATTGATAGGAATAAAAACTTTTTTATCGCTAAAAGAGTTCATGGTGTGATTAAAGTGTAATTTTAGTTGTATCGTAATTTGTAATATGGAAGATTTTTCTAAAGTTGCAATGATACTGAAACAAGCCCTGAAAAACTTCACGAATTATTGCTCAACGAAGTTCCAGACTTATCACTGCCACTTTATACAACCAGCCGTCTAACCAGAATAACCTCACGAATAACGCAAAAATTTAATTCCATTCATATATCTCCATTCACAATGCTCTCGAACCTTCACGAACAAAGAAAACGAGACAACCGATCTTGCTCCTCGATTCGCCCCATCAGCGACACAAAGTCACATTCAAAATCAATTCCCAATTAAACCAGGCGACGTCGAGTGTCTCTTCCGGTACGGATTCAAGCCCTCCAAGCTTTCACGAGCACCGAAACGCGCAACGCGTCACTGTTTGCGCCTCCTTCGTGTTTCT
>NW_017100307.1:544557-546156 GCF_001263275.1 Habropoda laboriosa | reverse complement strand
TACCACCACCGGAGTTCCATTGTCCGTGAAATTCGAGCTTCTAAGATAGCCAGCCAAGGTTTCCTTCCATCACTATGGCGCCAAAAGGAAGGGGGGAAAAAAGGGGAAGAGAAAAGGTGTCTCGAAGTCACATCTTCGACGATTGACAGGGCGTCGAGTGGCTCGGTGTTTACACGCCTCTGGGGGCAGCCAAGGTATCATGGGCTGAAAGCCACCCCCATAGTCATCTAACCAGGCTGCATATTGGAAAAAATAACACACTGTCCCGTGTTCCCTTCCACTCTCTCCGATATCCAGTTTCGCGACAGGTCTCCAAGATATTGTTTTAAAGCGAAAATCTGTCCCTAGCGAGCTGTAAATTGAGAGAAGCCTAGGTTCGTAGAACGTTCAACCCGGCCACCCTACTCTACTCTCCTTCGCCGGTACCTGGCAAAGGGAAAAGTGAAAAAAAAAGAATCGAGGAACCGAGTTTATTGTAAGTGGCAGGTCGGATTTTTCCATCTTTCGCGGGGAATTTATTCGTCGGAGTTGAGACACGGTCGTTCCAGTTGTTCTCGTAAACGAGTACGTTTGATTCTGAAGCTGCGCGATACTGGAATTGACGAAATGTGGCAGTTTATTTTACGTGGAATTTTCAAATCGTCATTTTTGCATGGAACGAAGATTGTTTAGAAATGAACCATTTATTCTGCACTTGCATCCTTTTTCACGTTAATCGAATATAAAACAAATCTACCCTTACTTTTAATGGAAACCTCGATCAGCAATACCGAAAGCTTCGCATACAGTGTGTAACAAAATTTCGAAAATTAGATTACAAGAACTGATTTATTAAATCAGTCAGGATCTTAATTGAAAATCTAAAAACTTTTGCTCCACGCTGTACAAGAGAGATTCTCCCAATTGCTACGAAGTTTCCACCATTATTTCTACCGTAAAATGAATTTGGTCCGGCGCGATTCATTCTACTTTAATCTACTGATGCACGATTTTAATGCATCCCGCGGCTCCCAAACGTGCCGTACGAAAGCTCGTCCCTCTATATTGTTGCTCGTTGTTGCCTGAACGTTGTGGCTTTCGTCGAAATGACCGCGCCGGATTCCATCTTGGCCAGCCAGGCCTGAGAGACACGGTCGCGTTTCAATCCACGTGGGAATCCGCCGTGCCTTGTGAACTCGCATTTACGCTCGCGTGTCGCCACACGTATGTACGTCAAAAGTCTCTCTCTCGCTCTGTAGCATGCCTGAAAACCTGTGGGAAATCTTCCGCGTCGCAGGACATGGGAGTCCCATTTATCTTTCCGCGAAACTCGTTCCTACCACCAGGACGCCGATTATTTTCGCGGGTAAATCGACCTCGTTCTTGCCGCCGTCATCGATCATTTCGAAGAGGAGTTTTTTCCTTTGGAAATCCCCTTTCTGCTCGATATAGTGATATTGTTGCGCGAGGGCAATTTTTATAAAATTCTACCATTTTATGTCGGTTCTGTATTAGCTTCTTTAACACGTTCCGTGCCGCGTGGGTCGCATACGCCCCACACTGGTCTTTCCGTTCAGGCCATCTGATATTTCGGCCTTTTCCTTCCGCTAACTTAAACTA
>NW_017100307.1:540849-544356 GCF_001263275.1 Habropoda laboriosa | reverse complement strand
AAACAAAAATTTTTCCTTTGCTCTATAGCATATCTTAAACGTTACCTTTTTCTCCATAACAATGATTTTTGCAATCTTACAAATATTGGAAGACATATAGGGCGAAATGCAAAACTGTCAGTCTCGACAATGTGGGACGCATACGACACACGCGGCGTGAACGGAAAGTCGCCGAAAATCGGTCCGGCACGGAACGTGTTAATTGGGACGGTATTTAACGTATCGTTGGTGGAATTGATGTAGCAAGGTAGTAAAATTGGTTAAGGGAGTGTATTTAAAAAAATGTTTAGCTTAATATGTAATTAAAAATGATATGAATATAATTTAACGAAAGATTGTAACGAACGATGGCTTCAATTTTTCCACCGACTGTACCTCCTCAATTTTAACAAGATTTACTCGAAACATTTCTTGGAATTTTGTATTACGAAGAAAGTACGCGAAAGAATAATAGGAGAGACGAAGTTTAAAGATGCAGACAAGAGATATTAAATTACTCACTGTTGCACAGCTTTAAAGTTACTTCGTTAATTGGTCAAAGGGTTGCTCATTTACATCTGCTATTTTCAGATTAAAATTACCGAGAGAAAAATGAAAGTGAAACACTGTGTACCAAACGTTACGAATTCTTCTCTCGATTTATCCTCGGTAGATCCTAGGAGTAATCCTACTCAGGCTTTTACGCAGAGGAGATTTTAAGTACGAGGAAATATTCCAACATCGTCGAAATCCTCGAGAGGAGAGACAGCCAGCTAAGATGAGAGAAAGCCGATATTCGAGTCTACCTCGACGACGAATTGCTCTTTTATTTCGCCGTAATAGAGAATCAAGGAGCTCGTCGATTATCCATTATTCTCAGGAGGAGCCCGACCTTTGTGCCCCCGCGGGACAAAGTGACTTTAAAAAACTTCCACGTCTCATTCGCAACTTCGTAATGTCCCGGGAGAAAGAGAGAGAGACTGGTCGGGCAAGAACAGAGACACGACGGAAGAGAGGTGAGAAGAGGGAAGAGGGAGGAAGAAAAAGAAGAGATCCAATTCTTCACGCTTCATTTTTAAGAGGGGATGTTTTAAAATTCCCTCATTAATTCCACGGGCTCTCACAGCGAAGCTACGGTCATTTCTACAGTTCAATTAGCGAATCTCTCTCTCTCGCTACTTTCTCCGTGCAATTTCAAACGTCTCTCAAGCTTGCAAGCGGAAAGAAATACTCCTGTTTCTCTCGCGGTGACGCGAGCCTAGCTACGAATTTTCCATACGAAAACCGGTAAAGAGAGGAGGGAAAAAAGACAGGGTCTGGAGGGGACGTTGGCATCGTTTCGCAGTTTTTCACAGGCTGCCGCGAAAAGTTATTGGTCTAGGCCGTAAAGGACCTCTCGTCCATTTATTATTATTGCGCGGAGAAACGGGAGGGAACCGAGCTGCAACAAACGTATATATATACACAGGGAGGGTAAGGAAGGAACAAGAGAGAGAGAAAAAAGAAAGAAAGAAAGTAGAGGAAAGAAGAAACCAGAAGATGGCAGGCATTTCTCGAGGTTTATAACGAAGCTTTGTTTTGCGAGCGCCTTTAATGGCTCGCCTTGCCCACTGAAAAGTCACGCTGCCGCTCGTGACTCCGCGTCTTTCCGTCTTTTCCTTCCTCTACTACCTCCACCTCCTTTCTTCCTTCCCCTATACCCCTCAGTTCGCTCCTGCGCGCGTGCCCCACCACGAGCCTCGCATTATTTTCCATTTCCTTTCATCCCTCTGATCGTTCATTCCCCTGGGTGAAAGACGATAGACAGAGAAAGACGGCTACTACGCTCTTCTTCCCTCTTTTTGTTTCCTCCATCCTCCTCCGACACCACCTCCTTTCTGGAGTTCGACCTCTGGATTTCCTCTTGCTTCCTTTAGCCCGTCGCGCATTTTCCACTGTCTGTCGAGGAAAAATAAGGGCACCGAGATGGGGCCGAATCGAATTCACCACGCCGACGAACCGTGAGCCCCAACCAGGCTCCCCTGCAACGAGGATCGAACGACGAACGAGCGAGATATAGGCCTGAGATAATTGAAATTCACGAGGCTGTCGTCGATGGCGGACTTTCGGGGGACGTTTTTACATGGGGAAATCGGTTCGACGCGATAGCGAGTGAGAAATGTGTTCTGGAGGTTCAGGGGGGAATAGGGATGTTGTTAAACTTAAACAGAAGAACGTACGTACTGCAATGCCTGGTTTTGCCTCGATTTCTCGAAACTGAGAACAGGTACAGTATACTCTCTACAAGTGTCAGAACTCAAGGAAGCTAAAACTGACACTCGTAGAGTCACGGACTACGTTTACGAGCCTCGCGCCCGCCTTTGTAGTTTGCCGAACGTAAACAAGGACAGCGAATAAAAGATAAGCATGAAACGTGAGTCGAGGCAACCAAGCCATTTAAATATCAACTTTTTTAATTTTACGTTTTTTTATCCCGAAATTTTTCTTAACATATTGATGAGACTTTTCTGATGAAAATGACATAAAACACGACATAATATGAACAACATTCACTGTCACGTCAGATTTACAGGTTGCTGTCAGGCGGCCACAAGAAAATACATTTTAAGCATAGGATTATAGTATTATGCTTTATAATTTTTTTTTTTCAATTGAAAATAATGTCTAGCTAGCTATGACGTTCAAAATTTTTAGTTGACAACATTTATTTTATTTTAATTATTCTAAACATTTGAGGCACTCCAGTCACTGATGACCACCATGGCCATATCGAGGAAACAATCTAATGTTAATACTTATTGAGTGATTAATTTAATTTCATAATATATCACTTTGGATGAATCACAAAAACAAATTGCTAAAAAGTTACATTAAATACCTGTACACATTATCCGTCGCATGTAGAGGGAGAGCCGCCGTTTGGTTGCCAATTGTTTATCACATAGAGTCGGCCTACGTCCACGTAAAAAAAAAAAAAATGTTGGACGACGCGAAAAGTACTTCGAAACGCGATTTATTTCAGTTTTATTCAGAAAGGGAGAAACCGCGAATTTATATTATTTTGAATATTATTATTGAACTAAACTTTCGTAGAACGCGAGTGAAAAATTGAAAGAATCAAAAGCAGAAACGCGAATTCATATCTTTTTCGATTCTAGAATATAAGAAAATTTGAATAAAATACGCGACGAGAATTGGGGAGAAGCTTAAGTTAAACGCGTCAAAATATTCAATAATAAACGAACTAGGGATGAAGCTGATATTTCCATACGCGATGCACTGACTCTAGTATTTACTAAAATTCAAAAATTCTCGTATAAATTCCGAAAATAGATTATTAATTACGGTAAACTACTGAGACGGTTTAATTTAGGGTGGGCATAGTGCACTCGTTCCAAATCAGCTCACAATATACAATAATAAATCCACTAACCTCTTAACATGCAATTCATGCAAATTCGTTGGATGGTAAATTATTAGTAAACGAAATAGCAAGTCATAAAATAAATTCAATATCAGAGAAAATAT
>NW_017100307.1:513911-537991 GCF_001263275.1 Habropoda laboriosa | reverse complement strand
ATTTATTTCATGGTATTGTAACAAGCAAACGTTGAATACATTTTTCATTCGTGTAAGAAGAATTATTTAACACGATAAATTTAGCTGTACTATGGTTATTTTTAATCTACGACCACAGGTCAACCTGATTTTTAATCCCTACGAAATTAATTTAACCACGAGTAAGTAACGAGAACGCTAAAACCTATGTTTCCATTGAAGAATATTGTAAAAACGTATAAATTGTTATATGCAATGTTATAACAAATTGTCGGAAGTATAAATTTTTAATAAAATTGTGAAAATTGATAAATTATACCGTGTTACGATATCGGAAATCTCCCGCGAAAATCTCCCGCGAAAATTTCCCGCCTGACCTAACCGACGATTTTGCTAATGACTTTGGGGAGAGGGTACCGCAGGTATATAAGGACCCGCCGATGTCCCGCGAAATCATTTACCCTTTATACTGGGCCCTAGACACTTCGCGGCGTATTTTGACCTGAAGGTTCTGAGATGTGAATAGAGTGGTCGGGGGCTACTAGCTAGTCTATGTCCACCCTGTACACACTCAGCCTTCTTGTAACACTTGTATACATTAGAATCAATTAGAATTTCTATTACTAATTATTAAACAAATTTTAACAATTACCGGCACTCGCTAGGCACGTAATATCAGACTTTAAATACTCGACTTCGAACTTCGGTTTAGTCATAATTCTATTAATGTTATAATAACGTATAATTTATTAATTTTCACAATTTTATTATTAATTTATACTTCCAAAAATTTGTTAAAACATTACATATTATTATTTATACATTTTTGCAAGTTTCTTTGACAAATAAGTACGTTTCAACGATCTTATTACTTTCTCGTTGTGAAATCAAGTTCGGAGGATTAAAAATCAGGTTGACCCTTGGTCGTAAATTTAAAATAGCCATAGTGAAGGTGAAATTATTATTTTAAATAAATGTTTCTATACGAATTAAGAATCTATTCAACGTTTGTTTGTTGCAATACCGTGAAATAAATTGTATTATATATTTTCTCAGTTTAGACTGAATTTAAAGTTCGTAAGGATTAGAAATCAGGTTGACCTGTGGTCGTAGATTAAAAATAGCCATAGTGAAGGTAAAATTATTACGTTAAATAATTGTTTTTATACGAATTAAATATTGATTCAACGTTTATTTGTTGCAATACCGTGAAATAAATTGTATTATATATTTTTTCTGTTTACACTAAATTTAAAGTTCTGTTTACATGTTATAACAATTAGAATGTAGACGTTTTGCCGTTTCACGGTTTTTCCTCTGTTAATTATGTGTTTATAAATCATTTCAAACTAAAGCAGCACCATGCCCACCCTTAATTAAACCGTCTCAGTAGTTTACCGTAATTAATAATCTATTTTCGGAATTTATACGAGAATTTTTGAATTTTAGTAAATACTAGAGTCAGTGCATCGCGTATTGAAATAATAGCTTCATCCCTAGTTCGTTTATTATTGAATATTTTTACGCGTTTAACTTATGCTTCTCCCCAATTCTCGTCGCGTATTTTATTCAAATTTTCTTATATTCTAGAATCGAGAAAGATATGAATTCGCGTTTTTTCTTTTGATTCTTTCAATTTTTCAATTGCATTACGCATTATTGCAATAATTTCTATCGTTACATTTAATTCTAATTGTTTAGCAGCTTTTCTGCTGCTATCGACCCTACATTTTTTTTTTTTTTTTACGTGGAGGTAGGCCGACTATGTGATAAACAATTGGCAACCAAACGGTGGCTCGCTAAAGCGATATATTATGAAATTAAATTAATCACTCAATAAGTTTTAACGTTAGATTGTTTCCTCGATATGGCCATGGTGGTCATCAGTGACTGGAGTGCCTGAAATGTTTAGATTAATTAAAATAAAATAAATGTTGTCAACTAAAAATTTTGAACGTCATAGCTAGCTAAAAGTTATTTTCAATTGAAAAAAAAAAAATTATAAAGCATAATACTATAATCCTATGCTTAAAATGTATTTTCTTGTGGCCGCCTCACAGCACCTGTAAATCTGGCGTGAACGTGTTAATAAGTAAATGTTGTTCAAATTATGTCGTGTTTGATGTCATTTTATCAGAAAAATCTCATCAATATGTTAAGAAAAATTTCGGGATAAAAAAACTTTTATTCGCTGTCCTTGTCTACGTTCGGCAAACTACAAAGGCGGGCACGAGGCTCGAAAACGTAGTCCCTGACTCTACGAGTAGTGGTCGGGGGCTACTAGCTAGTCTATGTCCACCCTGTACACACTCAGCCTTCTTGTAACACTTGTATACATTAGAATCAATTAGAATTTCTATTACTAATTATTAAACAAATTTTAACAATTACCGGCACTCGCTAGGCACGTAATATCAGACTTTAAATACTCGACTTCGAACTTCGGTTTAGTCATAATTCTATTAATGTTATAATAACGTATAATTTATTAATTTTCACAATTTTATTATTAATTTATACTTCCAAAAATTTGTTAAAACATTACATATTATTATTTATACATTTTTGCAAGTTTCTTTGACAAATAAGTACGTTTCAACGATCTTATTACTTTCTCGTTGTGAAATCAAGTTCGGAGGATTAAAAATCAGGTTGACCCTTGGTCGTAAATTTAAAATAGCCATAGTGAAGGTGAAATTATTATTTTAAATAAATGTTTCTATACGAATTAAGAATCTATTCAACGTTTGTTTGTTGCAATACCGTGAAATAAATTGTATTATATATTTTCTCAGTTTAGACTGAATTTAAAGTTCGTAAGGATTAGAAATCAGGTTGACCTGTGGTCGTAGATTAAAAATAGCCATAGTGAAGGTAAAATTATTACGTTAAATAATTGTTTTTATACGAATTAAATATTGATTCAACGTTTATTTGTTGCAATACCGTGAAATAAATTGTATTATATATTTTTTCTGTTTACACTAAATTTAAAGTTCTGTTTACATGTTATAACAATTAGAATGTAGACGTTTTGCCGTTTCACGGTTTTTCCTCTGTTAATTATGTGTTTATAAATCATTTCAAACTAAAGCAGCACCATGCCCACCCTTAATTAAACCGTCTCAGTAGTTTACCGTAATTAATAATCTATTTTCGGAATTTATACGAGAATTTTTGAATTTTAGTAAATACTAGAGTCAGTGTCCACCCTGTACACACTCAGCCTTCTTGTAACACTTGTATACATTAGAATCAATTAGAATTTCAATACAGTAGACTGAATAACAATTCATTTTAACTAATACCTATTAGAAATTTTCCTTTTAAAACAAATATAAATCATTTTACCAATTACTGGTACTTGCTAGACATTTAATATCAGACTTTAAATATTCTCCTTTCGGTTCTTTTAAATACAATCAAATAATTTCTTCAATTATCGATACTGACTTGGAATACTCCGCTTCGAATAAAATATTTCGAAATTATTTTGAAGGTTTAGGGAAATAAACATTTGAATTTTAGTCATCGTTGTTCTTCAGACTTGTCGAATAGGATATTGAAATGACTTTGAGCAATTGAAATTAATTTGAAATTTTTCGTTCAGTATTTTTCATATATTTTCTCTGATATTGAATTTTGTTTACTAATAATTTACCATCCAAGGAATTTGCATGAATTGCATGTTAAGTAGTTAGTTGATTTATTATTGTATATTGTGAGATGATTTGGAACGAGTGCACTATGCCCACCCTAAATTAAACCGTCTCAGTAGTTTACCGTAATTAATAATCTATTTTCGGAATTTATACGAGAATTTTTGAATTTTAGTAAATACTAGAGTCAGTGCATCGCGTATTGAAATAATAGCTTCATCCCTAGTTCGTTTATTATTGAATATTTTTACGCGTTTAACTTATGCTTCTCCCCAATTCTCGTCGCGTATTTTATTCAAATTTTCTTATATTCTAGAATCGAAAAAGATACGAATTCGCGTTTTTTCTTTTGATTCTTTCAATTTTTCAATTGCATTACGCATTATTGCAATAATTTCTATCGTTACATTTAATTCTAATTGTTTAGCAGCTTTTCTGCTGCTATCGACCCTACATTTTACTGACACTTGTGGAATCGACCTTACATTTTTTTTTTTTTACGTGGATGTAGGCCGTCTCTATGTGATAAACAATTGGCAACCAAACGGTGGCTCGCTAAAGCGATATATTATGAAATTAAATTAATCACTCAATAAGTATTAACATTAGATTGTTTCCTCGATATGGCCATGGTGGTCATCAGTGACTGGAGTGTCTCAAATGTTTAGAATAATTAAAATAAAATAAATGTTGTCAACTAAAAATTTTGAACGTTATAGCTAGCTAGACGTTATTTTCAATTGAAAAAAAAAAAAATTATAAAGCATAATACTATAATCCTATGCTTAAAATATATTTTCTTGTGGCCGCCTGACAGCAATCTCTAAATCTTGCGCGATTACAGCGATATTAACAGTGAACGTGTTAATAAGTAAATGTTCAAATTATTGTATATCGTGTTTGATATCATTTTCATCAGAAAAATCTCAGCAACATGTTAAAAAAAATTCCAGATGAAAAAAAAGTAAAATTAAAGAAATTATATTTTTCTGTTATGATTTGTCGAGCCGTGAAATCTCGTGAAGGAAACCGACTGGTGTAGCGTTACACGCTTGACTGACTGCGAGCGAGATAACATGGGCGCAGCAATGGCGCAGACCTAGACGTAGGACCATCTATACTGTCACTTGTAGAATCCAAACTTACTGACTCTTGTAGAGAATTTACTGTATTGGGGTGACGCTTAGATCAGAGCAATTAAGGATCGACGTTGCGTGGAAGAGAAACTTTATTAAAAGTAGGGAAACGTGACGTGAGGATGACAGTACAAAGAATGACTTGAGGATAGAAAGATAGGGCTATTTAAAGGTTTGAGGAAGATGAACTTTGTGTTAAGACTGTATAGGACAGTTGAGGGGAGAGTTGCAAGGTGAAGTGTCCAGTGTGAAAGTTGGTGACTTGTTGTGGATGCAAATAAGACTAAGACTAACACTAAGAAAGAAAATATTTTAGGGTATAGCAATACGAAATGTTTGTAACATACTAATTTGCTTCTTTAACGATTCTCTATAATTAATTATATACATTGTAATTATGTACGCTGTATATACATTGAACACGAACTAAATTATATTCACATTCACCGGAACCAAACTAAAGCAACTAACCATAATACTCCTCTCAACCTCTACGAAACCACACTCTGCACCCACACACATACACAAACATATCTCTAGGTACACATAAAACTTTGATCACTGCGGAACTTTTGAATCGCCCTATAAATACAAAGCACACGGCTACACCCCTTTATGTACCAAACAAACTATTCAATTATGTCAAACTTACCCAACGCGGAATCTCCAAAATCGCAGCTTTCCCAAGTGCACAAGAAGCCACCGTAAAATACACTCGCTGTTTGAACGAACTTACACACCGGGGAGGATTAAAAAAAGGAGAAAGGAACTCGTAAATTCCGAGGAAATCAAATCCGCGCGGGTGGCGGTCGTCGGAAGGAAACGAGCCCTAAAAAAGTTGGCGAAAGTAAAGAGAGCCAGTCCGATCACGTAGCCTCATCTCGCTCGTAAAACAAGCCCACGCGCCATCTTGCCGCTTTCTACAAGCTATCCGGGCAAACGTATAGCCTCGTGCCCTCGTGCAGTAACGACGCACGTGCATGAACGCGAGATACGCCGTTTCTACCGGAAGCACAGGTCGAAATAAGCGGCCCGTTTCCGATACGCGGCACACGTTTCTTTAAATACGAACGTCTCCGCCACTTCCGCGAGCATTACTACCGTTCCTTCGGCATACTCTGCTCGTTTCGTCCCCCCTTCCGCCAAATCGAAGTGGAAACGAGGAATCACGAAGGTTCGATTTCGTGCACGACCGGTGTCTTTCGTCGCCCGAGTTTGTTTTGCGGAAATGTTATTCGACGTATTTCGGGGAAATGTTATCGAAGCGCACACGCGACTTCGTGTATTGATAGGAAAAAAGAAAACAACTCATGACCGTGGAATTTTAATGGCTCTTCCGGTGAAATAGGATACGTGTGTTGATTCTTTTTATTTGCACGATTAAGAGTTGGTAGTTAATTGCCGTTTATTTCGGTTAATTGCTCGATTATGCTAACAGCCTTAGTTTGTAATTGTAATTTGGAAGCAATTGCGTATACAGAGTGTCGTAAAGTATTGCGACTAAACATGAGGAGTAAATAGTACTTATCAAAAGAAACGTAAATTTGATTAACGTAGGATGTACATATGTTACTATTGCAACACGCGTACGATTATTACCATTGCGAGCCGAAGAACGCAACTTCGACAAAGGCGAGTTCTTCTCCTTTGACAAACCGCTGAAGAAAAAGGGGTGAACGAGCGATATTTCCAACGCGTTCCATGCACACTCGGGACTTTATTACGACAAAGTGTGCCTCGAGCAGTCGTTCATTTCAGCTCGTAATGCGTCTAATGTGGCCATGGTCCGAGTCGTTTCTGCTGGAAGGCCTTTGTTCGTTGTTCGCGTACGTATATACCGTGGGTCGTGCATTACGACACCAAGCCACGCTTTCGTGAGCTCGTAATAATCGTTGGAAAGAGAAACCCGCGCCGCGGTAACGTACATACGTGCATAAAGAGGTACGGAAAGGTATTTTTCAATGCCCGGGCCAAGTGTATTTTTCCAGTGGAATCGTAAAAAAAGGAAATGCTTCGAACGAGACGATTATTCGGAGAGAATACCGGTATTCGTCGTATAATTCTCGTCGAAGATCAACAGGGGGGACGATGCAGCGGAAAGAAAAACGGCAACAAATTTCGCGACAGCGTATCGAGATCAAGCGACGCGACTGGCTCGTAACTTTTCACGACGCATAAAGCCCCGAAACATAAACCTGAAACCTCCGCGAGAATTTAATCAACGTCGCCGTGTATGAAATATCACCGACGACTGGGTTATTACTATTAGTAGAAGAGAGCCCTGTCCCGACCAACTACGGATTAATGTATTTACGAACGGTGCACGAAACGATAAAACGACGCTGTCCCGCGGCTTCGAGCTGGCGTAAAGTTCCTTCACCGGTGCATACACGCGCGGAGGCCGTGAGTACAGGGCTGAAAGGGAACGCGATATTTCGTCGGCAGGCTGTCTTGAGGAAACACCGAGAAGCTTTATCGTAGCTGGCGACGTATAAAGTGAAGGTTTAATAAGTCTAGCGAAGAATTTCGAAGGAAGAATGGCAAACAATCGTATGGACAAAGGTGTACTTTGTCACAGAGGAGACTTCGTTTTTAATCTTCCTGGATGATGTATTAAAAGTCAAATTCTGAGTCTTTGAAGAAAATTCATTTCGCGTGATTTAAGGGGGAATGTCAAAGGAAATTTTTTATAAAGTATCATCGTCGTTCTAAGGCACAATTGGAGCAACAGGAAAGGACCACAGTCAGAGTACAATATCCTTTATACCGTAACTTTCTTCATTTCTCAAATTTGACACACTTCGAACCACCGCCTAACGAAAAAAGAATTTCAATCTTCTCGCTCCGAAAATACCAAACTACCCCTCTGAAAAAGCTCCCAAACTCGATTTATCATTTCACCGGATAATAAAGTCCCCGTAAGTTCCTCAGCATCTCTATACGAAATCCCCATGATGCGCGTGTACCGGAACGGGACGCCGCTTAAATCCTCTGTGAAAAAGGAAAAAGGCAGGAAGAAGGGACCACGAGTGGGAAGCCTGCAATCCGTCGCGAGATCCAGCAGGTTATCTGGGCCTTAAAATATAATCAAGGCGGGATTAGAAGCGGCGGCGGGTTGGGAAGAAAAATGACCAAGGGGCAAAAGGAAAGAGAGAGAGAGAGAGAGAGAGAGAGAGAGTTGGTAGCGTGACACGGGACCGAGTTATCTAGGCGTTAGGTCACGGAGAAGGAAGAGGGTAGAGAGCAGAGAGGAAATATGGGTCTCGCGGCCATGGGGGTAGAAAGACGGCGGGTAAGAGTGGCGTTGTAACGAGAGACACAGTAACGGAGTGTGCTACGACGGTGCATAAATCCCCCCTCGATTCGCTTAGACGTCACAGAGAGAAGAGTGTGGAACTACGAGGAAGACAGGAAGAGCATTAAAGGGAGTTCTATAAGCCGCGAGGCACGGATACTTTGGTATTTAAATGTTAGGACGTCCCCGTGCTCTCTCCGGCTGCCACCGTAAATGAAGTCGAAAGAGAAAAGGAGAGACAGGTTGGCCAGGCAATAGAGAGGAGGAGGAGGAAGGACAAAGGGATAGAGGTGGGCAGAGGTGTGTAGCAGTCGGCTGGCCGATGGAGAAGAGGGTTGAATTTGGGGAAGAAGAGAAGCTCTCGGTGGCGGCAGTGGTGATTTAGGCGAAACAACGGAACTCGTGGAGACAATGGCTGGAAGAGACGAGGGAGAGACCTTCCAGAGCTAACCCTCCTCCTCCTCCTCCTCCTCCTCCCCCTCCCCCTCCCCCTTCTCTATTCTAGCCCAACGCACCACCGTACCAAAGCTTGTCACTGTATGAGAGTACCCGGCCGCTTAACTCCAAGACGAATGGCGGTAGAAACAGGCTTCTGCACGCCACACACGCCGAGCCCTTTCTCGCCGCTTTATTTGCAAACCGATTTCACGTGCAACGCTGCACGAGGGTAGAAGTTATATCGCGGGTATACATCAACGGCGTACCTTAGCCGGCGGCCACCGTCTGAAACGGTGATGCATTGTCTCGAGCAGTTTTTCGGGTCAGGGCTTGTTGGGTAAGTTGCTTGAACCGGTGGGAATTTTGATGGAATTTAAAATCGGTGGAATCTTTCGTTCTCCTAGAGAGAAAATAGACAATTCTTCCTCTCGCTTACATACGACGGATATTTTAATTATCTCCGTTTGTCATATTTCTACCGTAACACTTCTTCACTCGTGTGTCCTTACTTTCGATAGCAGTAGACGTAATTTAGGTGCTCGTTATAAGTTAGACACCCTGTATGTTGATAAACGAGACACAGCGTGCACACATCTCTGAGTATAAATGTGAGTTGACTTTTGTTGAAAGCTAGTTAATTCGGAGAAATGCTCGACCAGGTAAACTACTGAAACTGCGACAGTGAAATCTCAAGGAGAATAGCTGCGAACGAGATGTGCGAGATTATTCGAAAAATCCTCGCAATTACCAGTTAACCTAGGTGTTCTACAAACCCTCCGCGACCGAGCATGTAAAAAACGCGTGAGTTGATCGACAATGAGTGGAGGGTGCACGCGTGATCATCCCGATGAATCGAGTTCTCGGCGCGTCGCCGGCTAGATGCGCGCAATAGCCGCAGATTGAAAGCAAACAGGTATCGGTCGGAACAGGCTGGATGCACGCGATGTTTACGGAGGCTCGTGTTGCATATGCAAGTTCCCTCCCTTTTTTTTTCCCCCTCCTTTTTTTATTTTCGCTTCCTCGTCCCTCGTCAAACAGCGGCAGGCAGCGTGCATTTCAAGCTGCGATGCGAACGTTTTCGACAGCAACCCTATCGAAACGCTTCAATTTGTCCAATCAGTAGCGGCGCGCGCGTCCACGTTCTTGGACAAATGACCAGGCCGGTCATAAGTATGCGTATTCATCGAGCACGCGTAAATAATCACGCGCTGGCAAACAATTGTTCGTTTCGACGACGATGTAGAGAATGACAGAGGTAAAGAGATCGAGGTAGTGTACGGTGTGACGGTGACCGAGCCACGGATATATCCCACCGTTGAATTGTGGTCTGATTCGACGCGCGATAATGTCGTTGGAACTATAAAATTCAGGGCGATGCTCGCTCTCCTCTCTCTATTTCGCCACTACCGCAATGAATATTAAAACGACCGGTGCCATTGTCACGCATCGGTGACACCTTTAAAAGGTAGATTTCATTACGCGTATTTTCCACGGCGCTATCCGTCTTTCCCGATAGCGGTTCAACACTGGTGCGCACACAAACCACGTTTGCCTGGCTTTTAAATCGTTCGTTCATTGAACGGGTGGTCCAGGCAACGCGCGAATTTTTCCTCCCATTACACGCCTGCTACACCCTCCGCTCGCTTCAATTTCTCGCTGAATAAATCATTAAAAACTGCACTCGGATTAAATTTAACCCTCCCCGTGTAGGCAAATTGGACGTGCGTAGAAAACCGTTTGCGCGACGAATTGAGAACAGAGAGAGAGAGTGAGCGTGTGTAGGGAGAGACGGGAGATTTCAGGGCAATACGATCCTTATGGACCGCGCGAATTACACACATACGCTGCTGCCTATCTTTTGTCCCGTTTAATTGACGAGGGATTTTAAGTGTAACTCTCTCTGGTAACGCGGTTACCGGTGGTAGTTGCTCGGTCGACGTACAGTCAATAGCACGTGCCACGAATACCGCCCAATTGCTCGATTCTCTGCACAGCAACATTGTTGTGCTCGATGTGTACCACGATGTACCGAGGTAACAAGATCACGCGGAAGGTTACGTATTATAATTGTTGCGGACCACTTTATCGCGCACAGTAAATTAACGGAGTAAAGGGGCAGGTGAACGGTGAATAGAGAATTTCTGTGAAAAACCTGGATGAGTATATTTGCCTTTTCAACAATCTTCTCACGTTCTTGAATTCGTTATTATGTTTCGGTAAACTGAAGCGTTTTACTAATGTTCAACACGCTACGTGCCGCGAGAGAAACACGAGTTTCGGAAGAACTTCGAAACGAGGTTAAAAAGTCACGTTGAAATATTAACAATATTATTCTACCTTTGTTGCAAGAACTTTGCTCCTAAAAATGATCGAGTACGAGTGAAACGTGTTTATACATTTAGGTTTTTTCTTATTGAAATATTGAAGGGAGATTAAGAAGAAAGAATGGAAACAGAGCAAGGATGATAGTTGAATTTCCAAGGATGAGTGTTTACGACTGTTTAATGGATCTTTAGGAGAACTAGAAAAAGAATTCGAGGAAAATTCGAATATCCTGCAGACACTTATAACCAAGGAAGCACGAAGCACACTGATGGAATAGTTGGTCTTATTACGCGGACATTTTTCGCCTCGTTTCCCTCTAACAGCAGTTCCGCTTGTCACACAGAAATTCGCTCGATACATCCACCCCTAACCCTCTCGTCTGACTTCATTCCTTAGTTCCAGTACCCCTCGATGAACCGGAAGGGTCGTCGAGATGGGAGAAGCACGGTAAGGGAGGTACACGTAGGAGATAGCGATATAAAGATGAAGAGTGCATGTACATCTGTGATATATTGGAACGTGCACTGTTACAATTTTTCTCTTCGCTGGAAATTCGCGAAATTTAGTGAAATTATTAGTATTAATTTGTGAAAACTTACACTCAACAAACTGCACCGTAACTTCATTTAAGTTTTATTTATTTCAGAATAAAGCAATAAAAATAAATAAATTCGTAAAAATTCATAATACACCTATCCCCCGATTTACACGGTACTTTATTTACACGGTTTCAATATGAGGAGGTCTATAAAGATTTGATCAAAAACCAAACACAATTGTTAATTACGGATTTCATTACCAAGGCTCGCCGATCTGAAATTGTTTCCAATTCATCTAACATCGAACTTGAATCGCATCGAGTACTATCGAGTGATAAAAGTGACATCATACCAACCAGGAATAAAAGATTAATAATCTACGAAAGTGATAACAGTAATTAAATTTTTCGTTAAATTTTTTAATTTATACTTCTTGTTTCTATATGTAAAATCAATTACATACATATACCTTTATATTTTTATCATTTTACGAATAGACCGTTATTTTTATGTTTTTTAAGATATATTTAGTTTTATTTTACGTTGAAATAAATAACTGAATTATGCACATTTTAGTTTGCTTTCGATTTACACGGTTTTCTAAGGAACCTATCTTCAGTGTAAATCGGGGGATAGGTGTATTTCCTTTTTAAAGCGAAACTTTTCAATTTCATTGCGAAAGTGTGTTAAAATTGCTGATCGATCGTATCAAGAATGCTCAAAGTGCAGAGTTAATTTTAATTGTAACTCGATATTTCGTCCGCTCTCTGTTTACGTTATTTTTTACAGAAAGGGTTCCATAACCATGGAAATAATTACATAAATAAATGCATCACGAAATTCGTCGGAAATTCCATCCTTTCTATCTCTACTTTCCGATTTTTCCTCTCGCTCCTCTTCCACGTCGTCTATTCCAGTTTCAGTAACCATATTTTTCTAATTCAAAGGATACCCGCGAAACTGTTCACCGTATCGCGATTAATTCGATTGAACGACAATTCTCGCCGATTATCCAAGGATTCACGGGGACGAAAATAACGCGCGATCGTGTGCAAAAGGATCGGTATAAGAAGCCAGGCGACAAGCCCTTATTAAATTCTTCGGTTCCGTGCACGACGGTGAATTAAGGTCAGCGGATTTGCCAATGAATTCAGCGTCAGCTAGAGGCGGGATTCAGCCGGAGGGATTTCGAGGTCTACATGGAATCCGCAGTCGAAAGTCTACGTTGCAAGCTGAACAGAACCTCATTCGATTCGCTGGGATACATCTACAACGTTGATTTCCAAGTTTCCCACCGACTTCCGTATCAGTTTCTGACAGGGGACGAGCCACCGTTCCTACTTCGCCACCGAGAATACGCTTTGCCGAAGACGTCCCTCTAGGAACCCCTTCGTTTAGTCAATAAGCGACTGCTAAACAGTCGTAACGATGCTCGACTAGTCACGCACACGATAATTCACGTGACACACGAGACTTCACCCTCTAAAGAGCCAATTGAAGCGTAGTTAATGTCACGGTTAATCGTGATCGAGCACTTTTTACATCAAACCATGGGTGTTGCGTTTCAACGGAATTAATTAGCTTGTTGCAGGTGTAAATTGACGGGTGTGAAAGATCACGCAACGTGCTTGAAAATTACCCTTACTTTATCAGAGAATTAACAAGGTTCTATATCTCTATATCTTCGCGGGAAAAAGTTCATTTCACCGTTTCGAATTCGACCAGTTCGCGAATTCAGTTAGCAAGTTACAGGATTATAGGTAAAGGTTATCATCAGTCAGATTTAATTGCAGAGGAAAATCATACTTCTCTCGTGTACAATTTTATTCGAGGCGAAAGGCAAACGTTTGGTCCGTGCGGTATAAAAATTTCAGCAAGTCAAACATCGAAGGTTCAGCGAGCCCGTACACACACATACACGCCGGTGAATCAATTAAAACTCAAAGGCGAGAGAGTGAACCGTCGCTGTGTGCCGCGAATTCGACAAACACCTCGAATTTATGCGTCCTCACGTTTGAATCTACCCTCGAAAACAAAGAGGGAGAGAGAGAAAAAAAAACAAAATACAGGCTAAGGGGAGACGTGAAGAAACACGGAAAGAAGAAAAAAGGCGGGGTGTAACTTCCTTCGTCAGAGTCCGTGTCTTTCAATAAGAGGAACGTGAATGCATAAAAAGGCACTCCAATATTGGACGTCTATGAATATGGCTTTCTCGTGAGTGCATACAGCGTAATACTCTTGTCAACAGTGTGAAATACCCGCGCGCACACACACACACACATGCACCCTAACTCTGCTCTTTTCGTTTACCCCGATCTTCCCTCTTTCTTTCTTTCGTTTCCTTTTTTTTTCCACTTACGAACCAGCGTACCAGACGCAATTGATATTCCACGAGGGAGAAAAAACGGAGAATAGGGAAAAAGACAATCGATCGGTGATTGGTCGATAACGATCCGATCGAAAGAGGGAGAGGGACACGGTCCGGCGATTATCCGATTATTCTTGGAGAAATGATCTCCCTCGTGCGAGAAACGCGGATCGTTCGAGGAACGTGAAATGTTGAACACCGCGCCGATTCCAGCGGGCAAAACAATGGCCGAAGGCTAAAACTTCTATCGTCGTCGACTATAATCTTGGAAGCAAGGTCAGCTTCTGCGAAGTATAGAAGAAGGGTTCAGAATAGACAAGCGTTCCATTTTGCGATTCATTAGCGCCACGATTTGGTTCAGTGAACCTATTCACCCGTAGATAACCATTGTACCGCCATTAACTCGACTGGTTACTGCGTTTAATATTAATTTGAATTAAGAAAGACGTTCCCTTGGGATGAATTAGTTAGAAGAATTTATTGTTCCGATCGCTCTGGATGGAAAGATCGATTTAAAATACAAATTTGATTCCTACGCGCTAGATCCTAGCGATGAAATTTTTATTAATTCTCCCGAGCTTGTTAAGTCAGTTCACGATTGAACTATAATTCCCTCAGATTTGATACAGAGCGATTCTCTCGCTGGAGGCCTCGAACATTCATTTGCAACCAATTCGTAACTCTCACGAGGATGGTCGTCGGTCAGCACACCGTCGACAGTGGCACACGACGCAAGTCATTCTGTGCCTCGCGTACTACCGCGGTAGCAGAGAACGCGTTAACGAGGAATATTCGGAGCTTCCAGCTAGAGAATCACTTCCAGCTCAGAATTCTTCGAGCCTAACCTCGACTGCACACACTCGAAACCCGAAATATTCGTCGCTCCGAAGAGAAACGAGTATCGAAACGGCGCGTTTCAAAAGACTCGGGCGGCGAGAGCTCGCGGGCGACCGGTTTACAGTGGGAAAATAAATTAACCGGTCGCAGAACGGCAGTGTCGCGTGTGCTAATGTGAATTTGTGGCGTTACGAGCATGAAACATAGCCGGGCCATGGCTGATTCCGGCAGGTTTGCATGCAGAGCTGCCAGCAGGGACACACGGCTTTAACGAGAATCGCATCGGGTGCATCAGACGCGGCACGGTGCCCGTAAACACATTGCCCCTATCGATGGAATCTCCCCCCGGAGACCAAAGAGCGGTGTGAGAAATTACAGGTGATTGCATTCCTACCCCCGATAATGCAGTCGACGCCGCGCCGGCAGGAAAAAATCGTTCGATCCAACCGTGGAGGGGAGGAGGATGTGGAAGGGCGCTGAAATCCGCGCGGCATATTACACCGCGAGAATCGAAAAGAAAAATAGCCCGGGCTGTTTGCTATGCAAGCACTACGAACGTGGAGAAATCCTGCGATTTCGAGAAGCTACGAAGCTTTCGATACTTTTCGGGGGAAATAACAATTTTTTGGTACAGCGTGGGTTAATGCTTGAAAGACGACTCGAGTATTTTGGTTTGCACTGCTATTCGTAAGTAGGACACTATGTGAAAATATGTAAAATATATGAGAGTAACGTTGTGTAAATATCCGCAGTGTAGTCGTTAGAAAATTATTGTAGTAAGATTTTAAAGAGAAGGATTCAGTCTGGAATTACATAGCGTAACTATGTCGCTTCTAGTGACATATGAGACACTTAGGAGCCAAAGTGACTAACTCCATCAAATTACATTTATTAAATTTTTTTTATTTATCAAAAGTTAAGCTTCAAGCTTGTGCTTCGATACTAAAATTGGAAGAATTCCAAAAAGTGGAATTAATTATTTTAGCTTCCAAGTGGCTCATATGACACTAACTTTCACGAAGAGGTGTAATTTAAATTATGCAATACTCACGGTGCCCTAATACTCGAGAACAGTACTCCTCTTGAGAGAAGAACAATTTCTACTGATTACAGCGTTCCATTTTTAATAGATTACATACAAGCACCTGCACAGATGTGTAACTTTCGAACGGTACAGCCTGACAAAGGGTTAATTTTCATTTTAGTATGATTGCAAAGCAAAACTACACTAAAACGTGTTGAAAGAAAGAAAGAAAAAAAAAGGGTTCGGGGGAAGGTATTTCACATTTCACCTGTTCCGTTCCGCAACCGCTCGTTACGCGAGTCGCGTTTGCTCTTTTGTTCCTTCCTACGCTCGATAACTCGATTCGTTCCGGTTACGTTTGCACGTTTCCGCGATAACCGGGCTGCAAGTACACCGGTACTGAAAGCCAGCAGCCCGGTATCAATTAAGACGGAATTTGTTCGCGGGAAACGAAGCAATTTGCAAAGTGTTGGAGCGCACGATCGGTCTAACGGGCGAGAAAAAGGAAATCGAGAGGGAGAGAAGCGGAGACCCTCGTGACAGGGTTGACACGAGGATCGTTTCGAGACCCACGCCACTACTACTCACTTCCGTGTTTCCACCAGAAATCTTACAAGCCTACAGGGAAATGTTCTTGTTACCGGCGCTCCGCGCTCCACAATAAGCAATTACCTAACACGCCTAAGTAGATGAAGCATTATTCGTTCTCTTTCCCCCCTTCGATGTACACGCCTCTTCTTAATTTACACCGACGAGTGTACTCGACACCGGTGTCCCCTTTATGTTAGACGACGAACGTTTTTCCGAACGAGTGACTTAACTAGGAGAAATTCTTGAAGCCATCGAGTGGTAGAAACGACGCGTACGATTTAATTTCGACGAATTAATTGGAAGGTTTGAACAAGATCGTAGCTTGCGTTGCCAATGAGACCTCCAGACTCCCCAAAGTCGAAGATTTAACACGTTCTGCATCACTTATTTAAAAAAATACAATTCTTTCGAAAAATTTGTCACGTCTTGAAATAAAGAAATAAAGTAAACAGACAAATACCGATGAGTGGTAAATAATTTAAATTGTCTCAAATAAATACCAACGTTTGCATGGAGCCTGCATCTATCAATTATCTGCAAGACTGATGAATTTGAGAGAATAACGAATTCCTCGTTAATGCCATAATTATCACTGATTAAGTACCAAACACACGTTGATCTTTACCTCCACCGAACGAAACGTAAAAGGAGAAATACCAAAGAATAAGATTGAAGCAATCTATATTCGAAAGAAACGACCTACTTGCTCTTCGACAGCTACCAAGCCCGAACGTCAAGCGGGTCTTATCGTATTTGCAACTGTTTCAACCTGTTGCGAGTGGCGCGACGGCGTCGCCTGAAAATTTGATCGAAACGTAACCCATGTCCCCTAGGGGCTTGAATTCCTAAGTTCCGCAGCTTTTGTCCAACTTGCTTTCACGATAAACCGTAACAGCCGGCCCCTGGGTTATGGGTACATACCGTCCTCTCTATAGGCGTGCACCTATGTACAATTCGCATGAATATGCGCATATATACGTATGTGACAGGCATATACGGGATCCACACACGGTATACACGGATGGCTGACCGTTATTGGGAAACAGTTGGTACACCCGATGGAGTAGGAAACGAAATACACATCGACGCGCGTTGCAACCACCGCGATCTAGCCTGGTCCCGATCTGTCACACAAATCAGCCCTCTCGGCTAGTGGCCATCAGCCGCAACCGGACTCCCTTTAGACACGCTGTATAATCAAGGTCTTTGCCCTTCGTGCACGCGTAAATACGTCATTTACGCTCGGCTATTTACTGTAAACGAACGTTCCATCGAAGAATATTGCCACGACGGGTTAATCATCGCTTGCGTATACAAGCGGATGTGTAATATGTTAGGTCTTTATCGAACCGTAGGTAGAATGCTAAGCGGTTAATGGTACTCGGAATTGGGAATTATAGAAATTAACTTTTATTCAAATAATTACTTTTTTTTTTGTATTTGCAAGTTCAAATGGAAAGCAGGAATAATTACTGAAAATAATAAATTCGTCAATCGTTTTTTAGATATTCAGAACCTTTTAGTTCTTTACACTTTTGTTAAAAAAGTGTGAAAAGTAAAGAAATTTTTAATTCTCGAGAGAAATATTTCACAGTGCTGCAATTGAGTAATTTTTCAAACAGAAATTTCACGTTTGAACACCAATACTGTATATTTGCATGAACAGTTCGACCAGCAATTTCAGATTTGTCACAAACCTACTAACATATAACTAACCTAAAAAATCAAATAGCTCCATAACGATTAATAATTCACCCGCATATTGTTCCTCTTAATAACTTCTATTACCAGAATGAAATTTCCGGCCATACTTCAGAACCACGCTGTACACAGAAACAACGATAATTGATAACACAGGAGCGCGCGATTCGAAACGCTAGAACGACGACGTGCGATCCGGCGACATTAACTATTCTCTCGTTGGGTATCGGCACGAGCGGAACAGTAGGGTAATAAAGTCTTGGCGATATTTATGCGGGGAATTATCGGCGGCGTCGCTCTGTTGGCACAATAACTAAATGCTTGATTTTATTAAGCGTCGCGTTGCCAGGCGTAATTTTAACATTTCAATGAGCAATCCCGCGCCCGATACGAAATACTGTTCGCGGCAGGTTACAATAATAACCCTCCACGGGTGCGAGCTCGCGCCGCGATAATGATCGCGCATTGAAATCTCTAATTTTCATAATTATTCGCTGGCTTATTTATTCACGAACGGCATAAACTACCCCCGGGCAGTATATTTCCGCTAACGTCGAACCACCTCCCTGTGACACTGTGCAGTTTCCAATTTCACCGTAGTCGGAAGGGAGATCACGATATCACGACGACGACGACGACGACGACGACGATATTCTTGAGCGGTTGTGATACAAAACAAATTGATAGCCACTTCCGTGAAACGTTACGCTACGGATAGCTCCAGAGATAGAATATGTTTCACATAGACGGCGCGCGATTTTTATCACCAGGCCTGTATTAGGAGTCTATTCTATCCCCTTATTCATCCATGGCCCCCGCTCTAGCTCACTGTTTTACAGGCCTGCTCGATCCTTTCGATCCATAAAGGCAATAACGCGCAATTTACGGGGTCAACAGTTTGGCCGCGCATAAGACCAGCACGGAGCCAAGCTGGCACGAGCCCGCGCCTACGTTTTTCAATTTCAACAGTCGAAAACAGCGTTCTGCCCGAACGACCCATTCAAAAACCCTCGTAAAAATCCTTTCCTTCGTTCTCTCGTCGAGGTTCGCACACCTGCGCGATTTGTTTCTCGCGAGCTTACAAGAGTTCCACTTGGAATCGGGCGAATAATCGAGGGAGGTTATCGTTCGGATGATTTTTCGCGGATTTTATCGGCCTCGTTCACGACTCCCACGTTGATTGTTTCTTAATGCTGTGAGAAAGAGAAGGGTGGAAGTCGAGTGTTAGGGATAGAAACGGGGGAGAGAAAAAGTTTGGTACGAAGGGATCACCGAGAAGAACCATGATGAATCGATGTTTGATGACAATAAGAAATCGTAGTAACATCTAAGGATCTTCGATAGAAGAACCTGATTGCAGCGAAGACGTAAGAATCTATCGTTTGAAGGCTAATAACGTCGTTCTTCAGAACCAAGAATTACACGTGAAAGCTTTTCATTTCCTAGAATTATCCGAGAACGAAATTAGCAAGTTGAATAGGGTCCACCGTGAATGCGAAATGATATGAAAGAGCATCGTTTCCCTCGTACGAAATTATTTTCTATTCGTAGTAGAACAGAGAAGGCGAATACTGGGAGCTGTAACCGCAGAATTTCGCGAGATAGGAGAGGGCGTCTCGTCGAAAGCGGCGTGTTTTCGGCCGCGTACGAAATGAAATACGGCGCGACTGGTTGGAAAACCTCGACGTGCCCTTAATAAATTCGTTTATCCAGCGGGCCGTTCCATCCGAGGGAACGTCGGTGGCCTCTTACTTTGCCGACGATGGCACACACAGCATAAAGAGAGAAACGTTTCCATTTAAGCGAAGCTTTTCAATTATAAAGTGTTCCCCTCCGCGGTATAGTAGAAGCCCGGCACCACCAGCACCAGCCACGCTTCAATTCCCTCGTCTCCTTCTTCGTTTTCCAGTGGAACCATAGCGCTAGAGAAACCCGCTTCCCCATCCGACTACTGTCACTCTTTCTTCTCGCCTCTCCATTTATCCTTCTTCCTCTTACTGCTGCTGCT
The DNA here is from genome assembly GCF_001263275.1 of Habropoda laboriosa. Lineage (NCBI taxonomy): Eukaryota > Metazoa > Arthropoda > Insecta > Hymenoptera > Apidae > Habropoda > Habropoda laboriosa. The sequence goes on along the minus strand of NW_017100307.1, from coordinate 518,091 downwards.
GCAGCAAGTCTGGTTGGGTACCAACGTGCCGCGGAGTCACCGCAACCTTCTCACTTCCGGTTACACGACATTTCACACAGAGAGAAGCTCGACGTTCCTCTTCCTCCGCCAAAGCGCCTACTGCTTCCATTCCCTTCTACACCCGCTCCTCTTCCCTTTGTTCCAGCATCCACAGAAGACCGGTTTCAAACCCCCTGTCCTTTCGCGCGGCACGTTTCTTTCCACGGCTTCCTTTTATATCCACGAAGATGTCTCTCCCTCGTTACCGAGAATGTCGCAACGAGTTCAAGCGGAATTTCGAGGAGGGCCGCAAACGACGTCACTTCCACCCGAGATACTCGACGATATCGGACATAGAGGATCGTCGTGATGGATCAAGGAATCGTCTATGGCCTGGAAACACAGAGCGAGGATCCTCTCCTCACCACCATCATCGAACACACTATACCCGTGCCGTCCGTCTTTTCGTTTTGAGAAACGATCCGATTACCGTGAGAAAACAGGGGATCCTTCGTGCAACGCTGGTTATTATCGTTCGATATTCCCTTAGGGGTTGTCCAAACGTTTGTCGGAAGTTGATTTTGATGATTGAACGTAGGGACAATTCGATCTTGTATTCATTGCTGTTCTAACTAGGTTCGGCTGAGTTCATAACGTACACCGAGCATGTCGTGTGTCTTCTAGATCGCGGGCAGGTTTCGATTGGTCAGGAAAATAATTGAATAGGTGAGAAAGAAAAAGATTCTACCGAGGGGAGCTAATTTTTGAAATTGTCACTTTGGAATTATTACTGTGGTTCTGAACACACAACAGAATTTTCCATTTTTCCTTCTACGTCTTTTCACCTACTTAATCAAACAACTGAGTGAAGAATGTCCCAGGTGAGGTTGACTTAATAATCAGTGCCTCGGTTGAAATTTTTTTCTATGATTTATCTCTGTATTTGCATGAAGAAGAAACTTAGGGGAAAGGTTGATATGTCTTAAGAATTATCCTCTAATCTTGGATGTAATTTAATCTCTTCTAGAAAGTACGTGAAATCCCATAGTCTTCTAAAATTCTACTACGACAGGTTGTATACAACCCAGTCTTGATCCTTGATTTGTCTCATGGAAATATTTCGCTGTCCAAGTTAACATAACGCGAGATAACTGGAAAGTATCTAAGGCAGACAGTTACGGTCCTATCGAATTCTATTTGCTCCCGAAAACTCGATAGCATCCATTGGACGGCGAAGAGACCAGAGCAAGAATCCCGTGGCGGTAGCGCGGCCGATCAATGCCACGACAGTCTTCCCTCCACCCTCTCCCTCACCCTTGTCATCTTCACCCACCCTCTCGATGTCGCAAAAGTTCAGCTCTCTCTCTCTGCTTCCGTATTCTCCGAGCTTCGTCGTTTCACGTGACTCTACCATCCTCTCCTTCTTATCTTTCCTCTCTTTCTCTCTCCGAACCGAACACAGGATCCTCACACTCTTCACCTATCGCCATACATCTCCTCGAGGAAACCATTCAAAATCTGTCTGTGAATTATTGAAACTGGATCATGCCAGGACCCATTTATACTCTTCTTCTCCTCGACATCCGCAAGAGCGGAATGCACAAGAGCCGTATAAACCATACGGTGGTAATAATCGATGGAAAAAACGTGACTGCTGCGAAAAGTTTTCACGTTCGAAACATTCTGCGTGGATCGTTCGACGGAAGGGACACATCGAGAAGATCCCTGATTAAACGAACGTTCCCCCGTTAAGGTATTCACGTCGAAAGGATTTAGGTAGGATCTCGTGATCCAAATTGACGTTCCTGAGGCTAGCAGGGAGGCTATTTATCATGCGTATCGTTACGCCGCGCAGAACCATTTCCCCAAAGATCTCATCTCAGCCCCGAAACTATCAGGAGTGTTCACGATCGCTGGCTTGGTTCTCATGGTTTGGCGTCTTGATCGTGAAACAGCGGGAACGATCGAGCGAAATTGATCGAACCGGGAGCCTGCAGCGTCGTCTTTGATCGGGATAAAGTGCTATAGGGATATTCAGGGATGAGGCGGAGGAAGAGAGGGTTGCGTCGGTTTTGTCTGTTCATTTGGCGAGTAACGAAGTTACATCCGAAGCGGCTAACCTAATCATTCGACCACACCACTCGTGCATCCTCCCTCTCTCTATACTTCATCTATCTAGCTACTTACCAAACTTCAAGCCTCGTTTTCTCTATCTTCGACCACGCTATCTTGATCCTAACTTTCTTTACACTGCGTACGCTTTTTCATCATCGACCAATCGTCTCGAGAGCAGTTTTCTCCGTGTTCCTTCGAGCATTCTCGTACCTCGCTTTCGTCCTTGGCTTTCTCTCTCCCTCTCTTTCTCTCTCGAGTTGTGTCGCCCATGAATACAAAAGAGGTTATTACATCCGCGGGAAAAATGGCGCGGATGGAAACGATCTTGAGCATAGCTGTGCTCGTTACGGGTATTAGCCTAGTAACAGGAGATTAATCGAGAAAATGGAGCAGTGGAACTTAGACTTCCGGTTGTGTTCGTTGGATTTCAACGCGAACCACGGGGAAATCGGGCGTGTAATTCCGCGCCACGGCCAATTAGGGTTACGCTGTTTCGCATTATGGATCTCGGGAGACACGCTGCGTAATAACGAAACAGAATACGCGTATGATTGAATGTCGCTCGATGTTATTGAGGATACGAAGTGGGCGGGGGGAAAGAAAAAAAAGGAAGAAAGAAGGGGAAAAAATAAAGGCGAGAGAGAGAGAGAGAGAAATAGGAGGAAGAAAGCAATGGAAACGATAGGTCCTTTGACGAAGCCTTTCCTCCTTCCCCTCCCCTTAATTTGCTCTGAATAGCAGTTGATTGATCAAGATTGAGTAAGACGAAGTAACGTAATTACGTATCCCGGTGATCCCGATAGTCGCATACACGCAGCCTGGTTTATGAGGCGAGTTTTCAACCGGGCCCTCTAACTTACCCGCCAATCTTCCTGATTGCTGATCAAAGGGAATCGACAGTTTGCTTCCGCTCAGAATAACTCTTGACGGAAACAAATGTAGTGGAAATGAAACGACTCGGAATACCAGGGTAAGTAACAAATTGCCTGATTTACGTTCCTCTATTTTACGGACTGATTACTTTACACGAAGAAAACGCACGGTATCTGACAAAAGTAGCTCTTGGACTAAGAATGCAAAAATCTCTGACTCGTATACTCACATTTTCTTTTTTTTAATTTTAAACATTTCACGTCATTCAGACAGTTTGATAAAATTATAAAAACATCTTCCATCTGAAAAAATTGTCAAATTCAGAGTCTACAAACTTTTGTTACCATTCGTAGGTAAAATGGAAAATTAGAAAATTATTTCTAACGACTGAAGTATTTACGAAATAATGTTATAACTCAGGCTAGTATATCAAGTGAGAGAATCGGGAGTATAAGTACGCGATTAAATCTTGTCCCCCTTGGTAATTTTTATCGCGCACGTGTTTGCATACCATCTGCGATGGTCTAATTCCTAACAAACTTTAAATGCATGGCGTGCATGCCTGTGCAGATTTTTTCCCAAATAACGTGGCGGACGAGAGGACGTGAAGCAGCGACAAAGTGGGCTAAGTGGTTGCTCGTAGAAAGGAAGTGGGTCAACGACGACTAATCTAAAATAAATATATAATGCTCTCTTTTCTTCTCTTTTCAGCTCCGCGGATTCTCACCACGGGGGGGTGGTGCGACGAACGCGACGCGAGGACACGCGGATTACCACCGGAGAATCTCGTCGAAAGCAATTTCCCCGGGCGACGCGACACGCTGGAAAACATCCCGAGGGAATTGAATGTCTCAGGCTATGATTGTCCAAACGCAATTCTTGTCTAAACGATACGAAATCAAGAATTGTGTGGGGACATCAGCGCTCGAGGCGCGACTCAACATGAAAGTGCCTTCCTTCCGACAAAACGATAAATCGAAATCTTGTACAAACATTAATTAATCTGGTAATAAACGAGTGAAGTGATATTTTTCGTCGCATTTCTGAAAATGTTTCTGCTCCCTTCGTTATTAAAAATACTGAGGAATGAAATTTGTTGAAATAAAAAAATAATACAATGGAAAGCAGTAGATTTAATCCAATATTTGACAAAGTATCGAGACATCAAATTTTTCAAACTAAATAATGGAGC
>NW_017100307.1:479996-513623 GCF_001263275.1 Habropoda laboriosa | reverse complement strand
AAATGATCTATGTACCAATTTTTAATTTTTCAAGGTGTTTTGAAATATTGGAAACCCCACGTATTTTTCACCTTTTAAGCAAAGTTCAAATTTGCAGAGCTCTAATTCATTTAACCTAACCGGACTTCACGTGACTTCAATTACGAAATCTCGCTTTTTCGAAATATTTAAAAATGTGAATTAAAACAATTAAGCTAAACAAGCCAGACTACGTGACACGCAATTATCCGTCGGGAAATTGAAATAAAAATATTCCGGCGACAATGTGAATTCAATTAGAAAAAACTCCTTTCCATTTTTACCGCAGCAAGCAATCAACAACTTAACTCTGTTTACAGGGCGCGAAACTACAAAACGCAGTTATAAATTAAGCGTTCCGTTCTCCACGGGTAGACGTTTCATTTTTATTGCCTCCACTACAAACGAAATGCTACACGCAAGCCGCGATTGTTTTTTAACTGCGGGATATCGTCATCGAACACAAAACTCGTTACAGCGTTGTTGTACAACTGCAGGAGAGAAGCAGCGAACCGTTGGGGAAACATTCCTCTCGATGCCGCTACTAACGACCGACCGAAGTTACAAGCGCATTCGAAGGAAAACTACTTCCACCCCACCCTCGAGGGAGTTCCTTTCCCTCGAAACTTGCCTATGCACGCGCGTTATTGTTATCGTTATCCTTATTACCGCCGTAACGCGAAACCGATAGAACGGGGAAACGAACAAACGTAAAAAACCAATAAACCGAATCGCGTTATACTTTTCATTTCTCCTCGAAACAAGTAACCGCAGAGATGAAACATGGAAAAGTCCCGCACAGAAATAACCACGAAAGAAAGTGAAAAAACAGCAAGATTTGCAGAAACTACGATTTTCTCAAAAGTTATCCCATATTCTTACAGAAAGCGAAAAAAGCACAGATAAACAGGAAATCGTTGTGGATATATAAGGGTGGGGAAAAAGTGGTAGAAAATATCGATTGGAGGAAGAAAATACGCGAATTTTCTTCGGAAAGGAGATAAACAGGAAATCATTATTCCGTAAGGTAGGATCCCATGAACGTATCCTACACACGTATGAATTTGTACCTGCAAGTTGTACGTACACATTGGTAGTTACGGGGGTTCGCAAATGGCGTCGTCAGCACCTCCGTTTCCAGCAGGAACGGAATCAGAACCCATTCTTCGGCCTGTGTATATATATACGTGTGTGTTCTCGCGCGCGAGCACGAGGGGGTGGTGTAATGTTCCAGCGGGCAAAAAAGCGAACGAAAAAATCCACCGGGGATTCAATAGTCTAACCATACGAGCTTTCGGCTATAACAATGGGAGAGAAATTCTGTTGACCCGACCATAATTTTCCGACGGAGGGAAAAACGGAAGAAAGAGGGAGAGAGAGAGAGAGAGATAGAGAAGGGAGGAACAATACCGACGTCGTCTGACAATTGTCCCGCTGGTGTTAATCGCTTTTCCCGATTTGCTCCGACCATCATTTTCTGGAGCACGCCTGCAGCTCGTCATTTTGCCGCTGGTTTAGCGTATTTAATATTACACTTCGTACGAACGAGTTACGATAAGGGGATAGAGTGTGTAAAAAAAAGAATCCGTTTCGTCGAAATGAGAAGGAAAGGTGCACACTTCTCCGGGATGTTTCTTTCAGAGCACGCACAGTGGGTAAAGCCCATCCTTCACCGGGAGTTCTTCATATCCCAACGTCCCGGTAATCGTAATAAACAGTAAATCCCGCGAGAAAATAGGAGCACTGATACGAAAATCCTTCTACACGCCGGATAAAGGGCCATATATTTTTTGAACATCATATTTTATGTACGACGTGCTTTCGAAAGCCAGGTAATCTGTTTCGGCGAAACGAAGAGGGAGGGGGAGACAACGAGAAAAGAGGAGGAAGGAGGAAGAAGACGAAAAAGGAACGGAAGAGAGGCGATGCTTTCGTGAAAATAAGGCAGGCTAAGACTGGTAAAAGAGCGACTATGTATTACACTCGACGAGAAGGGAATCTCACCACTGCACTGTCGAGACTCGTGTACGTATACACACACACATACACACAGATACGCGTGTATTCGTAAATATGTATGCAGACTTACCGCCGAAACACATCGAGACCATAGCGCGAACGTAGCGTGGATAAGTTTGCGTGTTAGTGGCTGACACAGACACACCCCGGATACATTATGCATCCCGGATTTTACGCGGTATAATGCACTTGTTATCTATGCATATAGCAGACAACACAGGGGGGTAAGGTTCTCGAGAGGCCGAAACAGCAGCCAGCGAGAAAGTCCGGGGCCATCGCTGACAAGCGGTGATTTCAACGTGCAACTCGTGCAAAACTGTTCCTATCACACGGTGTAACGACTTCTTTCCGTCCTGCTTTCGCCCCCGTAATTTTACATTGGCTCCGAACAAAGGCCGTGGTTCGTTGAATTGTCAGGCCGACGTGAAAGTTGTATCCCTTTTCCTGAAAAGCAGATTACTCGTTCAGGAGTTTCACCCATTCTATTCGCTTCGAAAATTCCTCCGCGTATCGACGAATTAGCCAGCCAGAGGCCAATCGATTATCACCGCTACGATAGCTCGTGTTTCCGGGTCGAGGTGTGCATATACAGTATTATATACGCTAGGATTCAAGTAAATGCTCGAAATGCAATATCATTGACGATCAGGCGAATCGCGTTGGCCACGATTGATCCGCCTGGCGAGTGATATTGTTATCGCGTGGAATCGCGGCGTACCAATTAATGTCGTATGAAAAATTCACGACAATCTGTCGTTCGATGGACCCAGACTCGATTAACGTATCATCGTATTTCCCAATTACCCCGCCGCGTAATGATTAATAAAGTTTTGCAATATTGAAAGCTTAGTTCAAGCACAATTAACCGAGTTTATTAATGTGGTATGCTTTAGACTCGCAGAGGGCCAGCTTATTATTCCTGACTATATGCACACGGTGATTTACACCGCTGATTAATACGTATTGCACAAAACCAAGCGGGATATAGAGAGTGTACGCGGCATTTAACCGTGTAAAATATTAATCGCGAAATACACCGATTCCACGGTTGCGTATTAACTTCGTAACCTAGACACAGTGAAGTTCTGAAGCGGGAGGTTTGACTTGGAGGAACTTCCACTGATAAACAAGATATGCTTGCATTGTCGCTTCTACCCTGATTCTACACCTCTACTTCTACTTCATCGTTTGTCAAATTAATCATTCAGAAATGGAGAATTCGTCAATTTTTCCAATATTTCTCAAGATTTTTGTTGCCTTTGAAGGCAATTTTCACCCTTTCGCTGTGGACGATTTTTAATATAAAAAAATACGTGTCGAATATTTTTTAGAGTACTATCATATACCAAAGTTCCATCAAAATCGGTGATCATCACTTTTGGAATATTTCCTCGTTAGTAAGAGTCAAAAGACTCTTTGAGTACTGTAGAATATAATTCTGTTCAACAACAGATGAAAATCGTGCGGATAGAAGTACAGAAATCCAAAAATTTCACGAAGATCGCGATCGACATGATCGTGTTCGAAGGAAGAGCGCCGAAATGGTTGGAACTCGGCTTTTTCCGGTTCAACACGTACGTTACAGAGAAAAGGAAGGGTGGCACTTCTCCATGGAATTTTAATCAGCGTCAATTACTTGCGGGAGTAGCACGTCCTCCTTACGCCGCACTTTCCTCGAGATGCAGCGACAGAATTCAATTTTCCTGCCCTTTCCACCTCTCCACCCAATTTCTTATCATGTACGAGGAGCCTGGTTCGTGTACCTTACACGAGGATCTTCCTTATTGCTACAAGAGGACAGTTTAATAGATAAGTATCGCGAAAACGAGGACTTCTTGTCTCATCTTCGTCGCTATTTTTTCCCCCGCCCCCCGTTATATCTCGTTCGTACGCGTATCGGGTCGATTTTCGACGAGTTTCTTCGACAACCAAACGCAAATAGCAGTTCTCGACTGTATAATCTACTAATTGGACCGGTCGAATTAGCGAAATTTTAAATTAATCTAATTAGCCGTTCAATTACCGGGCCGCGATGCGATTACGCTAATGGAATTACGCTGGCCCGTATAATTAGCGTGCACCAATCGGCCTGCGTGCTACGAGCGACGTGCTGAACGACCAACGCACCCTCTAATCCGACTCCCTTATCTATGGAAGCCCGATTCCCAGACTATCTTAACATCAAATAGCTAAATAATAAATGTATTAACCCTTTGGGTACTAATGTCGACTGGAACACTCATCTTCTAAACATCCTACAGATACTATCACTTTTAATCGCTACACGAACACGTATCTGACAAGTAGTTTCGTATATTTCAGTTAATTTTATCGTTAAAAATCGGTACAAATTTTACCTATTTACTCGGCTTCAACCTTTGCAAATGTGTCTGAACGTTCGATACAGATACACCAACGATATAGAAAATAGTTTTTAATTAAATTCCCATTTAACAATGAAAACAGAATCGTAGAGAAAACTGCATTAACCCCACGTCAATTACTATAATCCCCTCTTATCCACCGCTACTGTATAAGCAAGCTTACGCTGCGCCAAGTTCCCAAAGACAAACGTACCAACAAGCGAATTGGATCGGAACGTTTTAATTAAATCCCAAACAGTTTCCTCGAAACGTAACACTCGAACGATCCAGAGGTAGCACGGCACGTTCCTTCAGGAAAAATATCGCGGTGCAACGAGTACTGTACGTGTGTTTCTAGCAGCAGAGCGCAAGTGGAACGCATCAGTGCACCGGATACCGAAAATCGGGAAACGAGAAGGTACAGCACCGTGGAGACTCTTTCAGCGAAAGATGAACGTATCCAGGAGAGTAGGAGCAGTGCGAGTTGAAGGAAAGGAAGAAAGAGGAGGAGGAAGAAGGAGAGACACGGTGTGGAGGAAGGTGTGGTCGTCTCGGACGAAGGATGAACCGTGTGGCTGGGGTGGTGGGAGCACGATAAAGCCAGGATGAATCCAGCATAAAAGGACCGAGGCACGAAGGTCGATTCGAGGCACTTAGAGGTGCCCGGTTCTCGTTGAACACGATGATGATGTATGGCTCTCAACGATAGAGAACGTTATGGCGCAAGGACTCGCTGCGCTACGACCTCGTTTTCCCCGTGGAAGCCCCGAGGCTTCTCTGGACGACCGTAAGAAAAGAAGGAAGGAAGCGAGAAAGGAAGGAAGGATACCTAAAGATGGCCGTCGTCTCATAACTCCTCGAGTTATCCTTCCTTCTCCTTGGCTAAAGATACTGCTATACGAAAAGAGAATCATCGGTGTGTTGGTTGGTTAGAAACCAGAAGGAGCCCCACGGTTTCGTCCATGACTATGTTCACCATCTCTTACCCTGTGTACACACGTATACTCGCGAGGACCTGAAGCGTATGCTTCAACGTACCGCGTTCCTACGACCGTGAATACGGTATATACATAGGAAGCAAGGATAAAGTATATACGGTGTGTCCGTAATCCGTAGATATCAGCTTGTTGTCGCTGCCTTCGTGCTATTGCAAGAGGTTTATCGGATCTCCCTCTCTCTTTCTCTCTCTTTCTATCTTCCTCTGGTTCCACGATATACAGCATAGTCTACCCATGGAGACCAGAGATGAAACGGTAGACCAGCTTGCCGAGCTAACAGACGATTTCCAATGTATGAAAATTTGTTTGCTTTATATAGGTACGCCGAAGGGAAAATTCTGAGGGATTGGCTTTCTTCGACGTTAAGAGACGATAATCTAACCGAACACCGATACGGAGATTACAGGATGTATTTGTAGAGATGTACGGGGTAGTATAGTAGAGAGAAGAGGATCTCGTAGCGAAAGTTTCCGAGTACGAGTATACCCGTGGACTAAAAGCCTCGATAGAAATAACATTAACAGAGTTCTTCTCCTTGGGCTACAGGGTATCGAAGTAAATGTACGAACTGCGACAATATTAATGGCTATCCCGTGCGTCATATATAGGGGGAGCAGAGAAAACTATGTTTTCATAGGTCCGCGAAGGAAGTGCTCTTACCGTTCGTGCTCGTCCATCGTATTTCATCCCCGCTCCTCCCTCTTCTTCCTCACCCCTTAAATTACCCTTCTTTCTCTGGCTGCCACGTACCTACAAGTTCTCCACGTGCACAGTTTGTACGGGGGGGTTGAAAAAAGACAATCGAATCTCGACGGTCGCCACTCGAGGAATTTTTCAGGGGAACGATAAAACAGTTACTCGGCGAATAATATTTTCCCACTACGTAGAGAGAGAGAGACTTGTGCATTATCGTTATTCGATCGTCCTGTATGCCTATATCCTGCAAATCTTACCGAACCTAACGTGGGTATCCTTTATTCCTCTTCGCGTTTAAACCTTCTCGACGAAGCAACCCATCCCCAGTTTTATTCCCAGACGGGAATAATATCGGGTGGATGTGTGTTGGCAAGTTTCACGGCACCGTGACACACCGTAAAAATTTGAAAAAATCCACCATAGACTTGATTATATGTATACGCAACCGTAGAATCTTTCTCTCTCTCTCTCTCTCTATTCCTCTCCGGGGAGAGACACAGAGAGAAGGGAAGTTACGAGAGGACTTATAAGACCCAGAACGTTTATACCCCGGTGATGAGACGGTGGATTCTAAATCGAGCAATATACGGGGGAGAATCTAGACACGCCAGTTCCCTGTCCCTCGCCTTCTATCTGTGCTTTATACCGTACACGTTCGCCGTGCAACCAAGGCAAAAGGCACAAAAGGATTTCCCTTATTTTCCCCCGTATTCCTGCGGGATGTGTACCTGGTTGCGCGCCGCTGTCCCTCCAATTCCACGCGCTTTGTACTCCGAAGGAGAGACACAGACGTTCGACGTGTACGAAATAAGCGAGTATTATGGCGGTACATGCGGAAAGAACCGGAATTATACGGGCTGCGTTTCCGGTCGACGTGCATGCAAGTATAAAATAAGGACGACGTTGGACGACGAGGGGTGGATCGTGAGCGATTGTTCGAAAATGGCAGCGTTGAAACGCTGGCTCGTAGCCAAATAAACTGAACCCCGAAGGCGAGTGTATATAATGTCGCGCACACGCCGTTCCACGAATGACACGCTCGTATATCAGCTGGTCCCGTGCTAGGTGCGAGCATTAAAATTAAATATTGCCTGGCTTTTTGGGGATCAAGCACGCGTCGCTTGCCCTATCCCTCCTGTATCCCATTGGCCCAACGAACTTGCGCATATTTTATTTCATTTTATTTTCTTCTTTCTTTTTTCTTTTTTTTTTTTTTGAGAGAGACAGAAAGACTAATTTTATTACCGACGATAAAACAGTTCGGTGAAATTACACGAAACGCGTTGCTGACTCGCAATTAAACTACGTGTATATACGTATTTACGACGGAAACGAAATAATGCGCAGAATTTACGGGTAATTGTGTAATACAGCGCCGCGTTTGATGGTACTGCGAAGGAGAAATCTCTAGTGCCCTCTCTTCGTTCGGGTGAAATTGAAGTTTAATTAAATTTTATGCGGATATTCTTTCGCGTTCTTCTTCTATATTTTTCTGCTTTTCTGTTTTACTTGTACTCTCTCTCTCTCTCTCTCTCGTTTTCGTTATTCTTTCGCCTTCGATGGTTTCATTACCGGAGAACGATCAACGAGTCGCAGGGTCCTTCTATCGAGAGATCCTATCGAGCGTACACTGCCGATATTGCCCGTGGAGCGCGCGCGCTCGCGTATTTACACGGCGCCATGTTATTAACGCAGCCAGTTTAATCATAATTTAATCACCGACGCCGCGCCGGGCCAGTTACCTTTTGTTTTACAAATTCCCCGTCACCGGTTCTCCCCGAGTCGCTGCTCGCCTCGTCGCCTTTTAAACGCGCCCTCTGCAGCCCTCACGGAATATGCAAAATTAACGAATCCCGCGCTAATTACAAATTAATTGGTTCGCGTAGAAGCGCGAAAAATCTACTAAAATGCAGCTACACTCGACACACCGTTTCCTGTTTTAAGAGGCCGGAAAGAGCGCTCAAGAAACGGCGGTTCTTGCCTCTCCGCCCCCGTTCCTACCTCGCGGTGCCTATAATTTCGCGGAAATAAGATTTCGCTGGAAACCCTTTCGCGCAGAAGGGCGAAACCCGTGGACGGAAAAACGAGTCGACTACCGTGACACAGATTCGATCAATTTTCGCGTAGTCTGTCGAAGGACAATTTTTATTTCATAGTTTTTATTGAAACTCGGCGGTTAGAGTAAGAAAAGTAAGAAAACCTGACTGAAAAACTTATATGCTCTCCATCAAGGACGTCTTAAACGTCATGATATCGTAGTTCGTTGAACTCTTTTTAACGTTACCTGCAAAAGATTTTTATGGAACACCTTGAGTTCGTAATTCTTTCATCTCTAAATTTATACCCAGTATTCCGAGGCACTCTATATACTTTCGAAGCAAAATTGCAGGAAATTATTCGTAGAACGAAAGAAAGATCGGTCTTATCATGCAAAGTCAATTCGGGACTAACGAGTTTCTTTGGACTTCACCATTGGTCAACCTCCGTGACACACCCTTCATGGGACTTTTCTTGCGGCCATATCTTTTCACGTACGACCTCTAATCCGACGATTCATTATGGTCGGACCACTTTCGTGGGTATCGTCTTCGTCGTGGAGAATTTATGACGCACCGTGGCTATTGGGGCGGGCTATACACGCTCTTTTCTTCCGTTACCGCGGACCATTAGCCGGAAAACCGGCTTGTTTCAGCCTGCCTGGAAATCACGGACGCCAACGGCACTCGACGAACTTCCCGAAACGGTCATTCATCTGAACGGTAACCGCGCTTAATGCAGATTAATTTCGGTAATCGGGCGAGAATTGGTCGTTTCTACGCGACAAAATGGACCCGTGGAGCGTCCCTTAGCCACTGTGCGCGATAAATCGCACTGTGAAACTTGCCGTGTAAATTTTTTATGCTTTCACGCGGGATGAAATTCTTCATCAGAAGATTACGCGAAGTATAATGACACGGAGAAGCTAGTAAAAAAAAATGAAAATTGTAAACTGTGTCTCGAGAATAGGCGGATCGTATTATTCACAATAAGATACTTCGTCTTGGCTCTTTATTTTGAAAAATTGTAAAAGAAACTCTATTCCAAAATTTTTCTATGGATCTTTCACACCTATTCAAGTGTAATTTCTTCGATCAGAAATTGTATCAGATTGTCAAATTGTTCAGGAACGAACGAAAACGTTTTTCACTTACCAAGAATTGTACGAAACGTGACAACTTCGGTGATTAATTCGCAAACGATTAAAAATCCACCATTTCGTATTACCGATATTAACATTCCGCGGAGAAGTTGAAATAGAGACAGCCATAAATCCCCCCGCGTGCAAAGAACAAAAGGATGATCCAGCAAAAGTAGCAAACACAATGGATTTATCGAGGAGGCCATTCGACCCGTTCAATTCCATCCGCCTAACATCTCTATTTATGGTAAAACCTGTCGCGTACGTAACGTCCTCTACAAACCGGTAAGCTTCCTGGCTACTTACACTTTATCCCTTTAAAAGCGTCCCGCAATCTCTCCCGTGAGAGTGGGACTGTTGCCGTGCGGACGGGGCGTCTCGTATTTTTAACAAAATCGCGCTCGAACACGAATACGTGCACACTTTGAGAAACGGCGATAGTATAACAGAGAGACGAGAGAAGAAGAGTGGGAGGTATTACATGAGCTCGATGAATGTTGGATAGAAGAGAGGATATAGCGTTCAGGTTAGGATGGGACAGAGCGGAATAGGATAAGCGAACACGGAGAATACGATTGGACGACAATATCTAGTATGATTCCAGAATGGCCCTCTATTTCTCTCTCCCAACCCTAGCATCCGCTTTTCTGATAGTATATACGCGACCTGCATCGCCTCTCTCCCAATACCGAACCAGGAAACCGTCCTGCAGATAGAAATAAGATTGCCCACTGCTAGAGAGACTCGTGCCTGAACGTACATACACGCGATTCAATCGCGAAGAACCTCCTGGTATCCGTCAAAAAGTTCCCAGAAATTCATCATGGAGTCGTTGTGCATTCGTGTCCGGCATCCCGTGCGCCGTTTTCCAATTCCGTGCTCAGGTATTGCGTCAATCTGATCCCCAGGCGATTATGTACGAGGAATATTTTTAGATTCTCGAATCTCGTTACCACTATTTTCAACGTGAATCTTTATTAGAGACCTAACCTTGAAGAGTATTTCAATTCAACTATCGAGATGATAAGATTCTGCTGTTTCTTGTGCACTCTGTTTTTTAACCCCTTCGCTGCGGCAGATTGTCGGCAAAATCGACGGCGTTTAAAAATTTTTCGAAATTTATCATTCTTTAATTTCTATTGTTGAATTATAGCGAGAGTACTCGAAGGATTGAATTAAGGCGAAAGTGTAGCAAAAGTCACCAACAGCACAGTGCGAGAAAATTTTCAAAACGCCAATAACAGTGGAAGGGTTAATCTTTCGTAGATATTCTTAATTTCTCTGATCTGAGCCTCGCCTTTACGCCTGTATCATTTTATTTCAGTGTAATAAAGAGATTATAGTATAACAATATTAATGACAGAAAAAAGAATACAGATCTAAAGGCGACAACACATCGAAAGATACAGAAAGCTATTGTACAATTTATTGAGAATAGATTATATTTTGAATTTTTACTTCTCCTACTGCGAGTTTCTCTGCTCAACGTAGGCCCAGGCCAGGCCATAAAAGCCATGGGTCCGCTGACCGTGAGGCGATTTTATGTAGTCGTGCGACAACCCCGAACTGAGTAACTGTTTTTCACTCGGGTTTTCGCCTCCGTTTCTTTGTATTTCATTTCTATCAGTAAACGTTTTTTTTCTCTGCAGTCGATTGAGTCAATCTTTATTCGCTAACTAAAGATCCTCGATACAATTTTGTTAACTTCCTAAACGCGATGGAATACGACCTATGAAATTAAATCATCGATAAAGAGCTCCATTCCACAGAGCTTCGTTCAAAAGCTCTGTTACGTTAATTCCTATCGAAGACAGCTCGTTAAAATTCGTCACTCTGTGCACTACAAGTGTTACACGAACTTACGCCTCATGCAACACTTGCAAGAGAAGATCCATAAGTTCGCATCTTGATAAAATTTGACACGGTAAATCCATTGATACATAGTTGTCGGAGAAACGTCGATTCGATCTCTGGGATGTGTCCATTGCGGCGGAGCTTAATGAATGCAAGAATGTACAAGGTAGAAACAGGAAGAGATTAATAACATCGTTACGTACATAGTATGCGTTAATAACAGGTAGTTAGAGAGAGGGACGAAGACGCATTGAAACGACCGTATTACCGGTTACAATTATTTCTCGGCATGCTAAGCCGCGATACTTTATCGACGGTATTTTTCACCGTGTACCAGCGGCCTCGCAGCTGACGCTGACCCGCATAAATATGTTAAAGCGGCCCGGTGAACTACCGTCGAAGCTAAATTAAAATCGAGTTTCCATTCGTTACTCTACTCTTATCGCTACGCATTCTTCCGCTACCCTTTCTCCAAAAAAAAATAGAAAGACTAGCAGCGTAATCAGTTTATCGTGTACTTTGTTTCTTACGTGACAAAAGAGGAACAAACAGAAAATTGTATTTTTGCACGGTGTCGAAAGAATACCCGGTTTTACTTGAACCCTTTACTCCTTCGAACAAGTCGATCTTCGCGAATTTTCGCTTTACTTTGTGTTCGAGGCACTCGGAATTCCCGCGTGCGTCACTCGAGGATACAGTGACCTATGGTCTGGGGGGTGGCATTTTCGTGTAGTTTTTCCCACCTATGATTTCGCGAATTTTCGCTTTACTTTGTGTTCGAGGCACTCGGAATTCCCGCGTGCGTCACTCGAGGGTACAGTGACCTATGGTCTGGGGGGTGGCATTTTCGTGTAGTTTCTCCCACCTATGATTGCGATGGGACCTTTCGCGGAAGGGAACACCAGAAGTCATCTGACCACGCCAAGAGTCGCTCCTTTTAGAAGTTTAGACCATTAGCAATAGTTGTTTTGTCCTCCAAATCACGGAGGTGGTCCTTCCAAGACGAACCATTAGACTTAGTCGGCACACCACGTGCAAAATTCGACAAGGCTCGAAAAGTTGATTGCAACGACCACGAGCACATCATAAACACTTTGGAAAGTTAGCGCACGGCTGTTTAACTTGTTTCGAAGGAGCTAGAAGAACAGCGCTTTGTGAATCATGGGCTAAGAGAAGACCAGTCATCCAACTGCTGGTAACAGGCAGAAATATTGCAACGTATTCTTTCGCCTTTGGTAAAACCGTGCTTCGGCTAACGATCACGAAGAAGAGAGTAACTTTTCGAGGAGATGGCGGAGGAGATGGAAGAAGCAGCGGCTGAAAGGGTAAACTTCGATAAGTCGAACTCGTTACGATGGATCCCACGAGCGCGGAATATTGCATTATTCCCGGGTTCGAATCTCTCGTATCGCGGAGTAATGGTAACGAGACCTCGTACGGAAATATCGGAAGGAAAATTTCAGAATCGGATCGAAGCGCGACTGGACACGTAAAAGCTGCTCGTCAACGTTCGGGGGATCGAGTGGTGTCGTATTATGGATGGGATCGGTAACGACATTTCATCGGGAGGAAAAATCACGGAAACGATACACCATTGATCAAACGCGTATATATACAGAGTGGATATACCTGTTAAAGATGCTACGTCGATACGCCTTTAAAGAGGGCTCTCGAGTATCGGGACTTTATTGGCGGATATCTTTGGTCGGTAAATAAATTCCAGGGAAAATATGCTGTTTTCTGTTCTTCTTGAATTTCTGACAACTTTCATATTACGTGCAATTTGTCAGACGTACTCTTGAACATCCACCACAGAGAAATGAAATGTTATCCAATTTTTATAGAATTGATATAAATGTCAGATTTGAATTTTAAACTAAGACCTTGGACATTGAATTTTGAATGATTCGAAATTCGACATTTCGTGTTACACGATTTAATCATTTCGAGAAGCAATTTCTCCCGCAAGAAGCTGAAGCGGCCGATACGCAATCTCGTAACAAGTGGCGTAAAGTTCGCGTCAGATCGGCGGGACCCGCGTTTCGATTTCCGTGGGAACGTCGGAAGGAAAATTCGAAGAGCCAGCGGCCTCCGAGGTTCGAACTTTTCTGTCGAGGTGGCCGGGTGTCGAAACACGGACTGTAAGCGATATAGATTATCAAAGTTGGGCGCAACTGTTAGCCGCAGAAGCGTCAGAGTTACCAACAGGGATGGGCCTCCCGTCTGTCTCTGTCCGAATCTCTGTCCGTATACCGTATGCAGTGACTTCATCCCTGTGAAAACTCAGAACGATACCCCCGAACCGCACGGTATCTCTATATCGTTGTGCAATGTTCGTTGCGTTCAAACTTTCGTGCCATGAGAATGCAACCGTACGTGTACACACAGGTTACTCTGTATATTGAAGAGGGAACGGAAACGATACGTCTGCAGGGCAATTTAATACGGCAGTCTACACCGTAGCTAACGTGCGGTGAAAAATCGCACGAGAACCGCACGGTCTACACCGGGTTACATCGGTTGACCCGTAATTCAGATTCCAATAAAGTCAATCGAGCAATTATTGACTATTACGCGCAGCAACACCGGTGTACTTTCAGCGGGTCGGTAAACACGCGTGTCGAGTGAACGTGCTATTTATCGGTAGTGACTCGTGCAACATGCGTTTCCCGCATAATTGACACTCGATCCGTGGGTTAAAGCTGGAAAAGGTAGGAGACGACGGTGTGTTTCATCGTCGTTTCCCGAGAAATAAAGAAGGCAGGTGGAAGGTGGGTGGTCGGTGGGAACGTCGTTTAACGACCGCGAGAGAATCGAACGATTTATCAGAATTCATCTTCTCGGGAAAGCTAACTCGATTCTACGAGGGATAAAGGTCGGGGCCCGTTCGTGAGAGCGGAAACGGATATGGGAGGATATCGCATAGTTTACACAGCGATAAAAATCCCCATAAAAGAACCGTAAATTTCAGCCCCAACGTGCAGCCGGAACGTCATGACTTTATAGGCGACGAAAAGAATGAGCGGACGCGTACGAGAGCACGGTCGTTTCTGGCTGATGCTGGTTACATTCGCTATCTGTTCCACCAGCGGCGTATCTCTGTTCGTTCCTTCGTGTTCATCATTTGCAATTGCGAAGTTTCGCTCGCGTTGCGCGAAGCTTGTACACGCGAAAACGTGCAGGATTCCGCGAGATTTCGCGACGATTCGACGTTACCGAGCGAAATGAAGCGCCTGCTTGAAACTTTCCCTCCGGAGGAGAAATGGAATTATGGAAACGGTTGCGAGGAGGAGAGACGCGTGAGATATTGTAAACGAAGAACTTCCATCGTGGCTATCAATGGATACACCCGTAAACTTCCATCCTTCTTCCTCCCGGCCCCTCTTACTTCCTAGGAAATAAGCTAATTATAATAAAGGTAAATGCTCGGAACCGGTAAGGAGGCGAAATTAGATTATGCAAAACGGGGAAATCAGGCTGAAGAAAAGGTGGAAAGAGGAGGACAAATAACAATTGGCGAAGGCCCGGGGACAAAGTATAATTGAAGAAGCTCTTGTTAGCATAGGAATGGTACTTTTCCGATCTTTCGGATAAAGTGGCTTTAAAGTTTTCTCGAAACTCCAGCGGAACAATCCCTTGTGCACGCTAGATTGGACGGAACCGCGAAACAGCTTAACCGTGTACGCGCGAGAAACAGAATTACGGTAGAATAAACATCGACGAAAAAAGGAGTGCACGTGTCGTTCGTGACGGACCAAGCATCCTCTCCCTTCAGTCGATATCACAAAGGAAAACACGCCAATTCCTCCCCCTTACGTTCGATCCGTGACGAACCCACCTCGAGATATATCGAATTATATCTACCCATAAGAGCTCCACGAACAAACTTCAGCTGCGGACAAAAAGATGGTACCGTACTTTATTTTCCCTTTCTTCGTGCGATCTTGGATAAATCGAACGCGTGAACATGGTTGATCCGTCGTAATCTGTTAATGCAAGCAAGTACACTGGGTGGAATCGAAAATGGTTTTTAGGTTATGTTCGATTGGGTAACTTTGTTAAATAAAAAACACCATAAATCTGGCAATTCAATGTCGAATTCGTCCTACTATTCCCTATTATAAAGTATCATTTAAGAGAATATAGTACAGCCTGTGAAAGAAATATAGTGAAGTTGTGTAACTTCGATTGAAAGAGTGCAACCTGGGAATTTTTTTCAACTGAAACTGAACCAAAGCTAAAGGATACTTCACGCATCCTTGACTGAAGTTTCAGAACCTTATCTTCTCAGGTTTTCTATCGATTCGCTAGCAAATTTTAACACCTGAACCAATCTTCCAACCTCGCTATATTTCTTCCACCAACTATACCTTTATCCTACTCGCAAAATGTTCCATTAATAAACTGAAGTACGTCATCCTGTACGTCGAACTCTAGTTCAATATCTATGATTAATAATGCAACGATAAATTTACGACTACACATCCTCAAAAATATCCCACGTATTTCCAACTCATCTCTCTCCCTCCCTCTCCATCGCGCGGCGCTTAATATTCGAAGACGCTCGTGAAGTTCCCGGGAATTTTATTGGCGTCATGTTGCCGGAACGCGCTTACTTCGAAAATGTTAGAGGCATCCTCTACCCGTGACGCGATAGGGCCAGAGACACGGGGTCACCACCGTCGACGATCCTGCGAACGACGCCCCGATACACAGAGCAATATTTGATGAGAGAGAAGAGGTCTGGGCTTGGGAAACGGTACGATACACGCGCGAGGGCCTATGAAACTTCTTTCCAAGATTTCATCTTTATTCCGTATTAGATTTCCCCTACTCGCGTCAACCATTCCCTTCCACGCCACGTGGAACGTCGCGCCATTCCACGGATTTTGCATCTCGGTATAAACACCCTCCCCGACGTGCAAACGTGACACACGAGGCTGAAAAGAAACGATCCCCAAGCTACGTCTACTGAAGAAGGACAGAGGCTAGGATATTTTGGTCCATTCCCAACGAATGGACACCCCCGATCTAATAAAGAAACTTGGAACATTCAACGAACTCCCCTTTCGTCGCATTTTTATCCCCCATCGACCACCCTTAGTCTAACACCGTGCCTCTCTCTCTCTCCTCTTTCCTTTCCACGGGCATTATTCTAGGTTTGAAGGAGGAGAGCACAGGAGCTAACAGTCGCTCCAGGAAGAAACAGCTTGCCGCGTATGTCCTACGAACGACGTGGGACGGGACGACGGTAGAAAAAAAGTCGCGTAGCAGCAAAGTGGCAAGGTGCACCATCTTGAGAGATTCGACTTTCTCTCTCTCTCTCTCTCTCTCTCGCTATCGAGCGTTCTCCACACGGTGTCTACATGCGAACCACTTTGCCCACGACCTGTCGACGGAAATGGGCTGACTGCCTCCACGGGGATAGAGGCGGAAGAGAAGTCGTCCCCTTTGCTTGGCTGAAATCACCGCTCCTCGAGAACCAGGGACACGAAATCAGAGCAGCTATTGCCTTGACGAGATCAAACGAGTGCACTCGTCTTTTTCTTATTCCTTATCTTCGCTGTTCTCCACGACAGCGGGTTGAAGAAGTATCGTTCAAACGGACAATAAGAGAAAGAGTTTAAACTTGGGAGATTGTAATCTGAAGATTTCGCGCGATTCGTAGTATCTTTATGGTCCTTTATGGTTCTCTTTCGTCGAGAGATGCATCGTGAAGCAGCGTCGCGTCGTCATTACGGTTGGGCTATTTAACTTGGTGCTCTTCTTGCGGATTCATGTTCGAAATTCAGCTTGGTTGGAAGAACTGCTCGGGAGATTCTGGCAACGAGAAACGCGGCTGTTGCACGTCACCTTCGCCAACTCGTTCCAGAATTGTTTCCGAGGACGGGGGAGAAAAAAGATGATAACAGCGGCGTGTGAAAGGAGGAAGAAGAGAGCACGGTGAAGGAGGCCTGCAAGAAACGAGTGTGTCGAAGAGAACGGCGGTGAAGAAGGGAGAGGAGTTGATGACCAACTGGCTGGTTCGCTGGCAGACAAATTGCGAGAATTTCAATGCGGCACCGTGACGTATGTCGGCTGGGCAAATAAAGAAATAAAAGCAGCGTCGTCGTTTCTCGTCGACTGCGGAGGCACACGGACACACGTGTTACTGACGATGACACACCGCGCGTGAAGGAATAAAAGAGCGCGCCGCCGCCTCCGAAAGACAAGCGACCACGGCGAAAAAAGGACGATAAATTTGAATCTCTGACGTGTATACGAAAATGCAGAAAGTTGGGAGGTGTACAGTGTGCGTATTTAAGTGTTTAAGTACGTGTATGTACGTAGGTGTACGACTGTGTGAAGACAGTGTACGTGAACACAGAGGCAATTTTGTTCAGCGAGAATCTGGTTTGAGTATTAAGCAGAAAGTGAGCTAGAGGAAGAGTGATATTTAAAGAAAAATTAGTAACAGCGCTCGCGTTGAAAGGTAGATTGTCTCGGTTAAAACGTAGGATACTTTATTTGAAACATTGAAACAGAAATATTGAAAACGTGGATCGTTGGTGGGAGTTGCAGAATCCAGGCATCAGTGAGATCATCATCCTCGTATCCCATACAAACACAAACGGATCCACTACGATCGATGCAGGTGCTATTGGACCCTCTAAGCCCAATTCAAACACCAAACAGTTAATTGAGTATCGTAAGAGGACGATTAGGCTCATTGAAGTAAATACAGCCATGATCTAACCCTCTAGATTCAATAGCAAGTCTATTGGACCTGTTACAGAATCGGGATAGCCGTCTGGAGCCACCGCAAACTTGCTACATTCGACTAGCGCCATTTCTAAGTTAGAGAAACTCAAAATTGGGGACTGTGAAGACCTGAAACGCAGACAGTGTCACTTTGGAAAGGACATAAAACTCTTAGGCTCGTGGTATCTCGAGGTTAAGGATCCTAAGATCGTGAAACGTAACTGGGACCAGTTTTAGGTCGTAGAACTTCGAATTAGAAACTCTCGAGAACAGAAAATTGGATTCGAGACATGGTTGAGTCGTGAAACCTTGAGATATGGGATTCTAGGATCTTTTAGGTTGGTTCAGAACCCCAGAATCCTAGATTTCAAGGTCCCATAATTTTGAATATACTTTGGAATGATCTTAAGCCCCCGATTTCGAAGACTCACATCCTCAGGTATTCGTCTCCATGATCGTGAAAATTCTCTGAACTGGTCCTGGATCTCTAAAGTCATCAACTTCGAGACCTCAAGATCCAAAGAATCCTCTATCTTACCCTCAAGCCCTCAGAATCAACAATTTTAAACTCCGAAAATCGCAGAAACCCTTCACTTCGATCCCACTTCCTCGAAGAAAATATTTCCCAAACACCTCTATCACGCATTATCATATTTATCCACTCTACAACAAACTGAAAACTACAAGCGAAGATACAAGACACCTTCCACCCCCTTCTCATATTTAAAAACCCAAGAGACTCGAAGTATAAACTTGAAATGAACGCGGCGCAAGCCAGATCGCGGAACGATGGGGCCTGACGGAAAGACGTGCTTTAACCATAAATCGGTGCACGATATAGAAACAAATATAAGGCCAATACTTTCGGATATTGCCGCGCCGCAGTGATTGATGGTCCGAGATATTCAATATCTGCGAAAGTTCGCGGCAGGCGAGAGCGAGCCTTGCCTGCCTGACGCCGCCACCCTCTTCCCGCAGCTTCCAACCCCGTCTTTTTCCTCCTCGTCCCCTATCCTCTCGCCTCCTTTTTCTCCTTTTGCCAGGAGACGCCCCCTAAAACCCCGGGTATTCTCCTTATCCCGTACACTTCCAGCGAAAATGCATGACTTGAAATCCTGAACCGGGGAAAACTTATCTCTCGGAATTCAGCGGCATTCCGCTGGCAAAGAGGTTCCTTAAGGGTCTGCGAAAACGGCAGCCGCAAGTGGAATTGCAGCTTAATCAGAAGATATCGAAGGGACGCGATCTTAATTGCCCGAATTGTAGTTTTTATCTACGCCGGAATATGCATAACGTGACCCGGACCTGTTACGAACCGGGGTTGGATTACGCGGCTAGCTAGATCATTCTGCGTAACGTACCCGTTAAATCGTACGTGCCCCGGCAAATATATACCGTGGAGATGACAAAAAAGGGATCGTTATTTAATATCCTTTATCCAGGGAAAAAGCACGGAATATTGCCAGGATAATTTGGTCTCGATGAAGCGTGCTACCGGTAGAATGATTTATGTATCTTCGAGCTACAACTTCCGAAATTTCAAATACCAGAAAACCTACATTTCCATTCCACGAACGAAGGAACATTGAAAAGAGCGAATATCCTTCAGAGTCGAAAGTTTCCTTCTACCAGATCAAGAGAGGAGTGTGCAGACGTAAAAAGGGAAAAAGTAAAGAGAACATACGGTCTACAAGCACGGAACGGGGTAGATCGGAAAAAGGACGAAAAGGAGAACAGGGAAAAAGCATCAGAATCGCTGACCGATTCTACGGACCTCGAGGAGAGATTCTGAAAGTGGAATTGTTTTTTCGGCCAACTGCTGTGTCCTCCGTGGGGCCATTAAAGCGATTTCTGTTTCGCTCGTAGTCGCGACTCGGGCAACGAAGAGGCAAAAAAAAAAAGGAAAAGAAGAAGGAGGAATAAAACGTGGAGGGGAAAAGAAGAGGGAGGAAAAATGAGAAACAGGGGGCAAAAAGCGAACGTTCGAGCGAAGGTGGATAGCTGCGGGATGACGTAAACGGCCGAAAGGGATCCTAGAATCCCCTTACGATGATTGCGGTGGGCTTTTCAGAGCAGCCCTTTTCCTCGAGTATCATCGTTTCCCTTGCTTCTCGCCTCTTATCGCGCTTCCACGGTGCCCGTTTCGTCCGGCTATCGTGTCACGCTGCCGGCTGCTCAGACCACGGAGCCACAGATAGGCCAACACCGACTCCGTGGAATTTGATGCGTACCCTATCTCCGCGCTGCATCCCAAAACAGCCATAATCGAAATAATAATCGTAAGATTCGAAACCGGCGGAATCTTGGTCTAGAAACGTTCCTGTTACACGAAATCTAGATTCCTTTTTTGTCTGTCCCGGAGGAGCCGTAGTTAGAACGAGCACGCGGTACGAATTAAAGCCAGTCGAAGTAGGTGCAAATTCGAACTGCTTTTGCTGTATCTCGGAATCCCCGTTTCATCCATGTACACACACAGGACGATACCTCGATTAAGATCACGTTGGAATTACACTCACGGTAGTTATAAGAAGCATAATGGAGTCGAGGATACGGAAAACGGGAGCAAAAAAGGTGGCGCGAACGGTGGAATCGGATTATCAGATTCGTGACGAGGCTTGTTTCGAATTCACGGCGCGAACATCGAGTGGCCACGTGCGCGGATAGCAAGCCGCGTTTTCTACCGCTAATGGGAAACGGTGTCTGGCTGCCAGTCACTGTCTCCACGACCGATCGAATCCCGTAATACGAATTTCCTTTGCCGCGGCACGATCGAATCTGCTTATTCTCGCGAGTGGAATAATGTAACGCCGGCGAACGGTGCCCTCTCACGGCGCCCAGAGACGGAATATTCCGGAGCTGTTGAATTCGAACGTCGCTGCTGCCTCCCTGCCTGCGTACATCGACTCCGCGATTCGCACTCGACCATCTCCCTATGTATCTCCTATACACATGTACACTGTATCTATACAAGCTGGTGTGCCGAGTACAAACACACACACACGTGTACATCACAGTGTTGTCTGTCTGACTGTCTGTCTATCGACGTGTGCCCATCCGCTCTCCCCCGCGTGTCCGAAACTTGGAACGAGTTTCCGCTCGAAATGGCCTTGGGGGATGCTTTCCAGCAGCTCGTTTGGCACGATATTATACGAGAAGCAAAGGACAGCGGCCGATAAGACAGGTGGCGGGTCCAAATGTCTGCCACCCGTCGATTTCTATCTCTTCACCTCCCCTCACGCTTGCCAATATTGATTCTCCTAATGAACGAATTAATTAATTAATTCCCGGAAAGAGAAAAACTGAGTAACCCTTGCCAGTCTGCGAGTGTCGTCGCTCCCGGGACACCCGGGGAGTTTCTTAAAGGTTCCCCTTCGTTCGACAGACCTGCCGGCGATTAGCGAACGAAGCAAGGATGAAGTCGTTAACTCGAGTATGTACCCACTCGAATCGATTGGAGTAGCACCGTGGAAAATTGCAGGGGAATGAAAATTGAACCGATACGTAAGGCACGATTCCGGGTGGGAACGCCCGGCTTCCCGACGCTCTGTTACGTCGCCGAGAAACGGCAAGCTTCCCTCGGATAAGGAAGATATCCCGGGATACGAAATTGAAGACCCTCTGCTTGACCTTCTTTTCTTAATAAGCTACTCTTCCCGTGTACTCTCCCTTTGAGACGATGATTTATCCGGGTCAAATGTAACATTTGTAACGAATATCACAGTCGCAGAAACTACGTACGACCTACTTTTGTCTATTTCGGCGGTATCGCTTTAAAATTCGGTTCACCGACCGACCGCAAAGAATAAAATTAAGTATTAAATTCTCAAAGTGCCTATAAGGCGCCAAAGCAACGAAAGGGCCTTTCAATTTTTCTCACAGCTTTAAATTACATCATTAACAACTCATGCTCCACGCTGATGAAACTACGTCAACCGTATAAATAAATAAACGAAGGGTAAATAATTGACGAGCACACGTGATCGATAATATTCTATAGCCGCGAACAGTTTGCTCGACGTTTCGCGTGTATATGTACGTGTCAGCGTTAAACTACGCTTAACTACCGGGCCTAAGGTAATCGTTCTATCGAGACGATCCTCGTACACGTACTTACCCGCGTGGGATCGTGTAACTCCCTGTCGTTAACTAGCAGCTCGTTTTTCGTTATTAGAAAACTGGGATAGGAGAGAGAGAGAGAGTTACCTGTTCCCGTAGGTAACAGGTTGTTTTAATGCAACCGCAACGTCGAAACAAGAGGGGCCAGGGCATAACGGATCGCGGGTATATCTATCGGGTTCGCCGCACACGGGTCGAAGGGGTTCGTTGTTGGTTATTGTTGCCGAAACCAGAGCGTTGTTCTACAGCAGGCCGGCCGCGTAACACCGGCCAGCTGTTAACCGAATGTATTGCGATCAATTTGTGAACATTCGGGATAAATGAGCTAAGCAAAGAGGCTGTTAACGTTGGACAGAAGGTTGAACTAGCTCGATTGTTCCCGTGCAGATTGCCCTGAAAACCGTCTCCTTCCCGCGAGGATCGCGTGTAACGTTCGATCGCGGGTGATTCTTCTAGGGTCGAATAATCTGTTGTATTCCGCGGCTCGCGATTCCTTGCGTTGGTTTATTATATTCAATAGGTACGCGGTAGGAGAGCCTGACGGAAACTGGGGCGAAATAAGGGAGCTGTTCTGCGTGTAGTACTATTCGACTTTATTAGACAGTTCGGTGACGTTCGGTGCGTGAAGACCACTAGACAAAAATCTGCTGTTTCGACGGAAAAGGTTTCCAGATATAGGTTCGGTAAGTACGAGAGTAGGTGTTGGTCTCAGAGGTCAATGTAGGGAGAGGCGGTGAGGTCTAGGTTCAGCGATGAGTAGGTTTCGGGGTGACTAACGTTAGGATGATGCGGATTTGTTTACAGTTAAGGAAAGGAGGCAGGATGACTAAAAACTAATGAAAGATAGGAGAGAGGTATACGACAAATCTTGGATAAACGAAGGGGGTCAAAAGAGTAAAGATAAGGGGTAAATGCGTAAGGTAGAAAGGAGAGGAAAATTAAGAGGTAAAGTCGAAGAAGGAACGCCACGTTTGAAGTGTATACCGCGGTTTGAGGCTTCCTGCTGTCGAAGATACACACGCTAAGCTGGCTCCCACACTCACCTCGCCTTCTCATCTACCGAACCAGGCTAGTAACCTAGCAACACCCTCGATACCACTTCAACCTGTTCGCCCAACACCTTGGGTTTCAATTCACCTTATCTCTGCTATCTACCTTGCGCCTTACGTTTCTAAACCATCTCGAACTCGGGACTAAGAAGTCTCGCGCGAGCGCTGGAAGAGTGGAACAAGGAAGTGCGACCGAGCTTTTGTTCCTGGATTAAAAGTGTATCTACACCGGTTCGATCGTAATTTGGAAAATTTTACGCGCGAATGTAATTGAATTTTGATCCCTCGTTGGAAGAATAGACACACGGTTTGTTGTTACTTCTGTTACACGGTAGGATAAAGCAATTGAAACGGTTAATTGAATCTCCAGTTCAGGTACAGGTTCTCTGAATTCCCGACTGTGAAACTTCACCTCTGTTACTCTTCGTGAGAGCAGGAATTCGCAAGAAGTTGCGGTTATTTGGAAGCTGCTGAAATTTACGAACTAAAAGGTTTCTTGCCACGCGTTTCCAGCAAACTTCCAAGACGTATCCTGTAATCGTATCCCTCGAACGTGGAAGGGAACTTCATAAACATTATCGATAGTCTGCCCTAGTTGTTAGAGAAGGTATAGTCGGTGGAAGCGATACAGCGAGATCGTAGATTAAAGCATTAAGCGGTGGCACTGATTAATGTAGTTCAAAATTTCTAATTAAATTTTTTTTTAATATACTGCAATGGAAGAACCAATTCCAAGTTGATATCAATGGACCTGAATAAGGGTGAAGCTCCTTACTTCCCCAAAACTACTGTTTTGGAGCGTTAATTATATTATATCGCTATATTGCTTCTTCCAACTATACCTAAACTCTGTATTTTAAATATCAACAGAGATGCATTTGAAACTCTTGTGAAAGTGTTAGAAAATATCTGGATATTTCACTCGCTTGATATTAAATCTTCCACTAATTTTTTTATTAATTTAAAAATTGGGAATTGTCTATGGCAAATTTCTGAGAATTTCAGATTTTTAACCAGAAATGTATATTCGAAAATTAAATTTCCTTTGGATAGTGAAGATAATAGGAAGACTGCATATTAAACGTCGGTAAGGAAGAATGAAAGAGCGAAAAAGCGTCTAACGACCGTCTAATGCCGCGGACAGTTTGTAATGTAAGTCATATTGGTCCTCGCGGTTTATTATAATGAGGCTAGCCAGGGTAGCTTTACACGGTTCCCTGGCACGGAGCCTGGCAATAGAACTACTTTTCGTTTCCCGCCACCTCCTTCCCCTACCCACTTACCGCGCTCTTAACGCCATCTCTGTTCCACACGCCAGGCGTGTGTACGAAATAAGTTGGAGTTACTTCTAACGATATCCTTATTTCGAACTTAACAATAAGAAAGTTTGCGCCGGAGTTGCGCGAAAATTTTAAGGGTATTCTTAAGCAAACAACTGCGGGAGCCAAGCGAAATCCAAAGGAAAGTTGTACGTGTGCAGTATCCTGAACGCAAGTAGTCGCCAAGTGAAACCTTATGCTATTGTTTGAAATACGATATATTTCTTTACATTTTTTTGTGTGAGCACACAACGGATATAACGGAGTTTCGATTTTCTTTTCATTCGCGATGGAAAACATTCGAATGGATTGTATCAATATTGAAAATACTAATATTAACGAAACATTGTTACATTGGAATATTGAAAAATAAAAGTCACTTTCCGATTATCACGTCGAGCAACACGTACTTCAGCACGGAGTATATACGAACGAGGTTCTAATTGGAGATCGACGTCTATAAAATAATGCTTCCCAACCATAACCTCATTCGACGAAACTCCGTTCGAACAACTCCCTTCGAAGTAAGAAAGAAACGCGCGTGAGAAACGGGAGTTCCATAACTCGTGCATTATTTGTAACATACCTGAGAAGTATAAAGATAGAGGACCTGTTGCTTGTTGTAAGACGATCAAAGCGAACGTTAAGAGTCCCCGCGGATCACAGCGTCCCGCCATAATCACGGCTCGTCAGATTCCGTCATAAATACGTTACCGCAACCACGCTATTCCACCACAATACGTAACACCCGCGACCGAGATCCGATTTTCCAAATGAAAATCTACAGAACACGACGAGAACACGAAACAACGACATCGCGCCATTGACGCGCCCCCCCCCCCCCCGCCATAATCACGGCTCGTCAGATTCCGTCATAAATACGTTACCGCAACCACGCTATTCCACCACAATACGTAACACCCGCGACCGAGATCCGATTTTCCAAATGAAAATCTACAGAACACGACGAGAACACGAAACAACGACATCGCGCCATTGACAAAGTGGTAATGACGCTATTCGTTTATGGATTCGCGACCTGGTTCCCACCTTTGCAAACAACTTTGCTTTTATCACGAGAAACAACAATACCAAGCAATCGGAATGCACGAAACACTTCCTTCCAACGTTTTAAACTGTTTGAGAGTAGTACTTGCACTTCAATTTGCGAAAATATATGAAAATAATCGCGACGAAAATTCCATGGACACGAACGTTCGAATCTGCGACGACAACTAGTAGCGCTGCTAGCGCACAATTAGACGGGAGGTTATGTATCGATAATCGATACAAGGCGGGAACTATCGATCTTACAAATTCGACACTTCAGACCGAAAAAATGCCGCGAAAATTTGTAACGAGGTATTTCACGTTCCTCGTAGCTCATTAATCTCCGTACATCTACGCTAGCAAATATTAATAAATCATCCTTTTTTATATAACTGCCAGGAAAATTCTGACGTTAATATTTATGACTAACCTATGCATTGTTCCGCCGACCATGCTTAACCCATTTGGTTTATAATATCCTGTCACACACGTGGCACAGATTACGCTCGTGATACGACAAAAGCAGGTTATATCAGCAATAAAGTTTAATTTCACCTCCGACAATAACTTTAATTTATAAGACCGAGTATTACCAAGTACAAATTACATATATTTCAACCTTTCTAATCTGACACCGGTATTAAAACAGTGGATAACGTACGTTAATACACACACACACACACGGCCGTTAAAATGATCATAAATCAAGGGGTTAAAAGCAGCGGTATATAACCTGCCGAATCTTCCAGCAGAGAAACCTCGAAACTAGTTAACTCGTCTCGAAAAAAATGATTTATCGTGACGAGCTAATAACGCGTTTCTCGCGGGAACGGGGAACGAAAATACTGGCACGTTTCGAAGAGCAGAAATTTTCATATCTGACAAGAGGGAGCTTGTACCTACGGCACGGAGATTCGTATCGGGCTCATGGTAATGCCGTGACAATTTAAAGGGCGCACGATTCCGAACGAATCCGATGTGGCACGTTAATTAAACTTAAACTTAACTCCGCTGCTCGGCCGGAACGTACAGCTGCCAAAAGTATTACGAGAACTCTGGCCGCGCAATCTAAATGCGCGTTGCCATAAAGGGAAAAGGTCGATGCGCACAGACAGCTCCAACATCGGCTGTTACGCGTGCACGTACGCGCGCGCTCTCCCGCACGTGTACGTGCACGTGCACGAGAGTACGGTTCACGCATTATAGGTAGTGAACACTTGAGTTATAAGATTGCCATGGACACTTGCCAGGGTAATATCAAACTTCGAAGCTCCACCCAGAGCCACCCACGCGTCCGTCGACCGCGTCTACTCACGTGCACGTGTGGCTCTATGCACATGCACGTGCAAGACACATCCGTCGGTCGCGATGGTAAGCTTCGTTATCACGCACGCCCACGTGTGAGCCTGATGCGTTGTGGCTTAACTCCTTTATGTTCCCCAACCTATCTACCTCCCTCCT
Organism: Habropoda laboriosa; assembly: GCF_001263275.1. Lineage (NCBI taxonomy): Eukaryota > Metazoa > Arthropoda > Insecta > Hymenoptera > Apidae > Habropoda > Habropoda laboriosa. The sequence continues at coordinate 486,761 of NW_017100307.1, read as the reverse complement.
TCCCTTCGCTGCTACCTAGTCTACCCATCAACACACTATCCTAATTATACGCTATTGATGACACGAATTAACGATCGACCCTGGGTATGACTTATTAGCAGAGCACCTTGATTACATGCATCTGGTAAATTGTGTCAATAGTTTGTCAAATTGCTCGTTGCTCTTTTCCCTTTCGCATGGATAACGTATGATTACAAACTCGATTGTATTATCACGCGTACAAACTTGTAATTGTTTTAGAAGTTTTTATGTTAGTATAGGGAATGATCGTTTGATGGTTAGACGAGCCGTTTAATGCGAAAGTGGTGTGAGTGAATTTTTTTTGCCCGAGAATTTTTGATAACCGCGGGCGGGCACTGCCCGTGAGCTCTGCTCGGAGCAAAAGAGCGCCCTTGCTCCGAAAATACGACTGACTGGGCAGCCCCTGATCTAGACTGCTAAAACTCAAAAAATTTTCAGTAAAATTAACTTCATGTAACAGAAAATTTCTAATGTTTACTTGCAGTTCGACTTATTGCTGTCAGAACATTAATATCTTGATTTTTGGTGCAAAATGTTATCATCAACTTAAGCTATAACTATACAGTGACTTACATGAAAGAGATGTAACATTCTCTCGTATTACTAAATTTTACAGAACTTTCACTTTATCCCTCGTTATCCAGTATTAAACATTTTTTCTCACTTACGCCACTCTCGCCCATTAAACGACTCGCGTAATCAACGGGAACGTTTGAAAGTTCAATCGAATAATAGTAATCAAAGTAGTACAAATACCCCGTATATTTGATGAAGTAATTTCCGTGGAACGCCTAACTTGCAGTAACTCGAGCAACGTGGAAACGAGCTCGACGGAAAGAATTTGTATTTCAGCAATTACCCGGGGCTCCGTCGAGTCAGACCTTTAGCCAGGGAGGTCTGATTTCGCGTAATTCTCAAGTAGTCACCTCACGGAGAACGTCTCCCCCTACCCTTTGCCGAAGCGTAAATGAGATTGAAAGGAAGAAAAGGGCCGCCCAAGGAAACGCGTGATTACGATAATTCAATCGAGGATCTTCGTCGTGCTGTCGCATCGGCAACGGGGCAACCAAGTCCTCGAGCCTGGAGGGACCTTAAAGGATAGTTTGCTTATTCCGGTCACAATGTGAGTCACCGTAGACCTCCGTTCATCCCACCTTCACACCGCTGCAACCATCGGCGTACTGACGCTAATGCATATTCAATGTTACACCCATGCCCGGAATATCCAGAACGTCGCCCTGGCTCTTCTCCCCCAGGAGACCTTGCTGTTACATTCTTGTTTACGAGATGACTTTTCGAATTCGAGCTAATACCTCACTAATATCCTGGCTTTGCTCGAGCTAGTTCTCCGCTACAGGAGATATCGAAGATGTTTCTTCTAGGAAAACAAGCAATACGGTGTTTTAAATCAGGTTAAAGAACAATATTCGTTAGTTTATTCATAGATGAGTCGAAGTGAAATTTTCCAGGCATTTTCATTTTTATTATACCAGTCCGGTATTTGCGATTCCTCGGGCTCTTACGGCCGCACAAAAGACTCCATCGCAATTTTTGAATAGTATTACGTCCATACGACCGCGGATGATCGATTTCCTACGGCGCTTGGATAAAACCTTTTCTCAGCACATATTCTTTCACACGTACGTGCGTATACCGAGAGTCAGGCTGCTTATACGAGGGCCTCCTTAATATTTCCCGGCACTTTCGCGGCGCGCCATATGAATTCCGCGTGAGCTCGATTCAAAGGAATAATAAGTTTCTACTCCAGCCTGTTCCATGGAAATTCACGCGCGTGTTTCCGCGGTATTGCACACCTACCGACCACCTCGCGCCTTTCTCCATCATTTGTCGTATTTTTCCAACGCTTTTGTACGCCTCTATACTTGAATTACACGTTTTCTTCCCTTTTTTACATCGAGAAAACACTTTTACACACGATCGTATTCGTCTTTCTATTGCCTGTCCCGTAACGGTATGTTCGTCCTCGTGAAATTTCGTCCACGGCTCTTCGCAGTAACCGTAGAGTGTACCAGGCTGAGCACGAATATCGCAGATAAATAAGAATCGCAATAAAGTTTCGAAATGAAAGGCCGGGGCCGTTAGTATCGAGGTAGTTACGCCGTTAAACCGTAACTCGTGCCAAAAGTCCTCCACCAACAATTGTGCCTCTCTGAATACGGCCATTAATAACCGATACTTGACAATGCAAACGCGTCCTTCATTGGCTACTAATTAAAACAAACATTTCTTCTTTCTCGTTCTGCCTGGCTACTTTATGTCCAATTAAACCACTCTGCTACTTTTGCTACGAAAAAACATTCCATAATGAAACATTCTTTGTCTATACATACATACATATACCTATGTACGTAATTAAATCTCGGAGACACCGTTAAAAGACGAAGAAAAGGATGTTCTCGGGGGAAGGAGTTGAACAGAGTTGATTTTATCGTGGGTACTTAAGATGATGATCAATTCATTTGCTATCGCGTGTCCATAAGACATTCGAAAATTAAATGTAACTATATCTAAATGGAGAATCATCGCGGATCCCCGTTACGCCGTAAGGGTGGCTTGATCCTTCGCCAGTGGCTCCATCACCCCGGAGAAAACCGACCCTTCCTTCCCCTTAGGATTGTTTCTCCGGTGGCTGGGTTATGTGCTTTAGGATAACGTTCCACGATCACGCGATGACTCTCCACCTTTTAACCCCACAGCTAAGTACGTTTTAGTTACCCCTCGGTGAAAGCTACCCTTGCCTCTCTCTCTCTCTCTCTATCCTGCCTGTCTATCTCTCTCTGTCTCTCGACGTATCCTAATACCCCGACCTCGTACATCTTCATTCGCTCCGCCGTTTCTTAAACACTTAGATTTTATCACCGAGTGCAACGTGTTTCGCTAGAGGAACATCATTCGTGAAACGTCCGTCCTGTATTAAGCGAGGAAAACATTCTGTTTCGTTATCTAGAGAGGTGTCACGACGAATCGCAGAATCTCGTACAACTTTTCACGAATTTCCTTTTCCCAAGACTTGTGATCTTCGTTTTAGACCGACAATCGGTGATTTCTATGGTAACTTTAATACAATTCTGTCACACTTAGCATTGGGATTTTTCGAAAGGATCGTCATTAAAACGGAATTATCATGGAAAACCGCGTTGTCATGCTCGCGTCTCTCCAGAGGGTAGAGAGAGCAGAGTCGACGCCGTCCCAACCGAGCCGATATCTTTGACCTATAAATTATAATATGTAAATCGCGAGAGAACAGAAACATCGAGGGGTCGTTGCGCGTTCGCGAGGGTAGATAGGTGGTCTGGCAATTACAGAGGCTTACTGTACATACAAATTGCTAGATACTCTCTCTCTCTCACTTCAACAATTCCATCTCCCTCTGCACCCTGTACCTACTCTCTTTCTCTCCGGTACCATTTACCATTCCCCACCTTCTGCCGGCAACGAGAGGCAGAGCAGAGAAGCGACGCAGTTATATGCAAGCAGCCACTAGAAGGGTATTACCAAAGTAAGAAGTCCGCTTGATGGCTTTGCCCGTAACTTGGTTTTTCGCTCCTATTCCTCTTCTCCTAATTCTCTTCTCCATAAACCTTTGTCGAGTGTCCTTACCCCATCCGTACAACTCTCCCCGTCTTCTCCATAAACCTTGGTTAGAACGTGCTTTAGAACGACACATCGGTAAACGTGTCGCATTTGCTTTCCCTTGTAAACTAAGAGGATTTCCTTTACTCGGTAACACACCGAACCTCGACGTCTACTTCTTCATATTTCTATCACCCGATACGAAGGTGAGAACAACCGAGTACCAACCGGGAATGTACATTGTCCCGGCTTTGTGTACCGCACCGTTGAACAACTAAAATAGACACAGACACCTCGTTGAGATTCGGGTCAGCGGCGTACCGCTCGTGTCCTCTCTGGCTGACTAGGAACTGTAGTAAAGGGAACGAAGGGAGAACGTAGGAGACAGCCTTTTGGAGGATGAGAAGGTAGAGATGCTGGACAAATTATCCACCTTACCCGTCCCTTCTCAGCTTTCCAAACCATCCAGCTATCCCAGCCATCCTGTGAGAATCCCACCCCTGGAAACCCCACGGCCTAATAGCTGCCTATGGGGACGCGATGGGACTCCCGATGGACTGGACGAAATCTCCTGCATTGTGCAATCCAGCCTGTACACCACCCCTCCGCATCTCTTCACTCCAGCTTTCCTCTCGTAGATGAACGAGAGGGGAAGAGTATATTCCTTCCAATTTGCCAGGGTTGTGCATTCGACGGGAGATCGAAAGATATTAAGGGAAGAAATTTTCCTTTTCTTCTTCTCCTTTCTGCTTCTTCCGCTATCCCCTTACCCTCTTTTTCGACTTCGTTCGTTCTTAGTTCGTTCGCTCTTCATACTTCTATTCTACTTTTTCCTTCCACGCCAATGAACGACGATTCTTCGTAGCGTACAGGTGGAGTCGTTACTTCCTCCATCGATCGAGTTCCCCTTTTTTCGCTCGAGTTTTAAACGAGCTTCTGTAAACACAATGCTCTTAATGAGACGGACGGCTCGCTTTAATTTCGTAACAATACTCGCGTTTAAAGGGACTGACAAAAAAGCGAGGATGCAAAAGGAGAATCGCGGGAGAAGAGGGACACGCTGTTTTATCGAGTTTTCAGCGAAATTCCGCGTTCGTTTTTTTTTTCCTTTCGCAACGTAACCGCGAAACACGGTGAACCTGCGGCAGGAGGGGATGACAAACGGATTCACTTGACGGGCTCGACGTAAACGCTTTTCTTTATAGGTCGAATTAAGGCGAGTTTACGCGCGATGTATCAGTATCCTGGTTTACGACGAGCGGTGACTCCCGTAAACCCCCGCTGGTCAAATAATTCCCCGCGATATTGTAGCGGAAAATCCTATAAAAGCGCGTTTCACCGCGTGGATACACGCGTCACACGAAATCATTGCCGTATGCATATTTCTTATACTAGCCCGCGGCCGGATTGCCCCCATTTTTTCTGTTCTAACGGTGTAACCGCACAATACCGGTGGCCAGCTTTGCCACAGCTTTCCTATAAGCCCTCAATTCACCATTTAATAAGATTTTTCGTGCATCATATGCGTCATACTTTTGAACAATATTAAAGCAGTCTCTAATCTTCTCTAATCGATAGAAAAAGTGTTATCCTCTTTTATAACCTTAGATCCCACACTGTGAAACTAACAAATTCCTATCGATCTTCATCAGCTCTGAACTCTGGAAATTTTATGTTAACACGTTCATGCCTCTGTTCGTGGTTAAATTCCCTACCAAATTTCTTGGTTTGTACACCCCATTCGCAAATATTGAGACACTCAGTGAATGTGAAGTCGTCACAAAAAAATCATAAAAAGATTTAATTCAGATCGCACAATATTTTCTGTACGAACATAATCTCCTCACAACCCAAGATTCAAAGATGTGTCTGTGAGTCCCAAATGTACTTCACAATCTTTCCGACTGAATTCGCACGATCAATTCCAAGTCACCAAATTTCCAGTCTCTTCGGAAAAATGGCAAATTAATGATAACACATCTATCCCAGAATGATCAAAGGACACAAAGGAGACGTGCCTACATGAATCCTATAGAATCAGAGTAAAAATGATTCGCTTACAATTAAGCCGACAGTTGAAAGCGACACGGACAATAACACTAAGCCCGTAAAAAGCATGTCTCGAAAGTGGAAGTTCTAAGCGGTGTACGGGAGCATCGGACGAGCGTATGAAAAGAAGAAGAGAATGGTTGGAGTGTGGTGAGAGGCGGGGTAAGAACGACCACGTCGCCGAAAACTCCGTCGATGAAGCCGGAGGGGGAGGATAGAACGCGAGGACGATTGTAGAGCGGAGGCAACAAGAGGGATCATTTGAGGAAGATGTAACACGAGACCGTCTACCCGCTACGGCTCATAAAACCGCGCGTTTTATGCTGATGGCCCGCGTCTCGGAGACATTGGCACGGAGAAAAGAAGCGAAGAAAAGGAATACACGGGACCGGGAGCTGCTCTAGCTTCGATAAGGGGTGGCCAAGCAAGCGCGACCGGCCAAGTGAAAAAACGATGTAGGCCGATGAGGCTCGTTTCTCTAAAGGATGATTTTGGCATAGGAGCCAAATGCAAACTCCAGGTGTTACCCGCGCGAGATTTCGTCCATTTTCACCAGTCGCGGCCAGAATTGAACGAGGCTATACCGCCGAGAAAAAGTTTCCAAGCGCTGCCATTTTTCGTCGCGTTTCTTCCCTCGGAAATTCAATTTATCGCGTGTACGTGCAATTGGTGATAATTTTAACCTGGTTATTGCGGATTTGAGAATGATTTAACAGTTGCGTATCCCTAATAGTAAAAACTATTTCCATTTTATAAATTCGTGACATTCTTCGGATAAACTTTGCACAACTAACCAGATGCTAATGTACTCCCATCTTCCTATACATTGTTCCATAATTGCATTTTATCCCGTGGACATTTTTCTTCATTCTCTTCCTTAATGTGTCCCAGTAATAACCTACCTGCGTACACCGTCCTTTGCGAATTTATTACCATTAACATCGTGTAATAACGTGAAATTCGAGCTATTCAAAATTCGAAGACAATTTCTCAGGTCAGACAGCTGTTCCGAAACACTGTAAAATGGGTATTGTAACCCCGATCTTTCTCGCGTCGATCTATTCCCTGATCGCACCGACACCTCGTGTGTGCTCGATTATG
>NW_017100307.1:458221-479903 GCF_001263275.1 Habropoda laboriosa | reverse complement strand
TGGACAGCGTCGTTTTGGTTGGCAAAGAGCTTGCAATTTTAAAGCGGCTTGATCCTTCGAAAATCCTCTCTTTGACGTCTGTGCGTCTGACCATGTACGGTCACGAACTACTTGCAGCCACTTTGCCGCGAGATCGATAACACAGATTCGTCGTCGCGTGAATTATCAGGGAAAGGTGAAACATCGAACCAAAAAGAAAAGAGGAAAGTAAAAATAACCACGATGGTTGCACGCGCTTTTTTACACCGTTGGGCGACATAATATACAGAGCGAGATTAATCACTTTAACCGGCGGAAGCGGCGGCTGAAAAAGTCCTTCAAAACCGCGCAGTCATCTCTTGCCCGACACTTAACGCGTTACGTTCTTATTTTCCGACATTTATACCGCGCACACACACACAGCACACGTACCGTGGCAAAAAAAAAAAAAAGGATTTCGCGCTGGGTTTATTCGGTGCGGAGTTAATTGCGATGTTACCTGTGCTTGGAGGCATCGAAAATACAAAAAGCAGAGCGCGCACACGCGGCGGGTATACACCGAGGTAGGAAAAAGAAATTAAGTGGATTAGTACCCCTAATAGCGAGACAGCGGTAAACTGAAATAAATATGGTGCTCAAAGTGGAAGGGGGAACAGGCTGAATGTAATTATGCTACTAAGCACTTAGTAATTTCCAGCCAGAATAAAGACACCTACACACGCGCGTGTGTGTATAAAAGATAAAGTGGAGAAAAGAGGGAAGCATGGAATGGACGAAGGAAGAAGTTAAAAGTTATCGAGTATCTGGATCTCGTTACAAACCGATACTTTCGGAGGATGAGAGAAGGAGGAGAGGATACTTTTAGGCAATCATTTTTTATCCTCCTATTGGCCCTCCTCGAGTCCCTTTTCCGAATACAATTGAATACGATCGCCGGCGGAGAAATAAATTTCACGATAGAGAAGGGAAATGAGCAGCGACGTGCACGAGGCTTTCCGAACGAGAGAGAGAGAGCGAGGAGGAGAGGGTGCAGACACAAAGAAACGAGGGCGAGCCGTTAAAAGTTGAAGACGCGTTTGCGCGGAACTGTTTCATTGTAATAGCCAAAGTTCTCGGTCGCTTCGTTCGTTCGTTCCGTGGCCTTTATTATTTTATATTTCGTGGCGCGCCGAGATAACAGAAATTATACTTACGTTTCAAAGTGAAACAACCGTTAGCGGGCGACGCGAAACTTTAATTCGCGACGATACCAGCAGACCTTTTCGCCTCCACCTTCTCCAGGACACTTTCCTACTCTTTCTACTCGCAGACGTGACGCCGCGCTCGATTTCATCTTCGCGAGTAGAGTATCCCCGTTTCTTCTCTTGCCTAATACCGAAGGGATTCATGTTCCAGTCCTAATTTCATCGGACAGAAAGTGAGAGAAATTTGGAAAATTTCACTGTGCGAAAAATAAGTATCGCAGGGACGATGAGGAAATTAAATCGCTAATGAGACCGGTCACAAATGGATCGACCGGTTAAGCCTTCCTACGTTCCGTCTGTAATTACTTCTTCTTCGCCCCGTTACCCGTCTTTTTTCAAACTTCCAACTCGTTAAGGTAATACCGGCCACCGCGCCAAATTGTTATCGCGAACCTCGTCCCACCGTTCAACGGTTATTTATCCGGCCACGATGGCGCGGAGCTTAATGTTTACGAATCGCGAGCACCGGGGATTAGGTGGAACGCCGAACAACGAAATATGCCGGGTTAAGTATCCTTACTTCTCCGCGATGTTCCAGTCGTTCTTAACGCTTATTTAAGAGTAATCGATAGAATTGTCGAAATTCTCCGGGGAAATTTATCGGTAGCCGAAGGAAGACTTAGCTCGGATAATGGAAATTTCTCTTCAAGTATTGGCAAACACTGCTTCTTCAATTCTATTACTAGTACTTGAATTAATAAATAGAGTTGACTATTGTTGGATTATTTCTAACAGCACCCTGTAGACAAAGGCACTAAGGCTTCCCACCAGATGTGTCTGGTGTTCGTCTTCGAGTGAAGCACTGCACACTGCGGTACCATAAAGTAAACAGTTCCTAGGTACAAGCGGACCCCAACTTTCTTTTTGGGTGCCCAGAAACAGTCCGTTAGAACATTTCTGTGGATTCGTTTTTAATGATGGCGTGAATGTCGTATGTTTGTTTTGACCTATGGCTGATACTCGAATCGACTCGGGATTGGGGAAACGGTAAGTGTCCTAGAGAGAAGCAGCGAGCAAACAGTAGAACCGCGTTGTTAATGAAAACAAAGAGACCGAGAGCGCAAAAGAGAGAACGAATAAGAGAGCATTGATCAGGTTATCAATATTTCCTTTTATGTATCGTTATCGTTATAGTGCAATTGTTATTATCAAATATATTCGTGTTAAACTTTCAACCACGTGTTATTCACCCACAATTTCAAACAGTAAAGACGTTTCCTCTGAGTCCGATAATAAATAGTATATTAACAGTTAACAAAGACTATTTCATTTCAACAACCCATTTCCAATAACTACATTCTACTCTGGTCTCATCAATCATGTCTCATCCATTGTTTATTATTAATCGATATAAAAAATAACTAGCAGTGAAATCGAGCAAAACTCGATTAAATTTCAAAAGAATTACATGTGACGAGAAGTATGCGTAGTAACAACGGACGCCTAAATCCATTAAGATAAGTAATATGCCTCTACATTGCTATTTCCTTAACGATACTAAAATGATTACCAACATTATTGCTTTAACCCTCCTTCTAATATAAGTGGTCAACTACTAACGAACAGGGGGTCAATTACTAGTTTTTTCATTTTTAAGAGTGGTCAACTTCTGAAGCAATTACTGAATTTTTAAATGTGTTTTATAATCTAGAAGGCTTAAAGAGTATCTTCAGGCATCGACTCTCTCTTAATGACAGAGCAAGTGGTTACTATTGTTCGCGTGGAGGATTTCTCTTAACTGGTCAACTACCGGTACCTTTACCTTAAATCTAGTAGGACGACTAAACAATGAGAAATATAAACAAATTTTTATATTTAAAAAAAAATGATGAACTTGTGTTCACTTTATAGTGCAGTTTTACTCTGCGGTTTCACACGATCCAGTGCGCAAAATACAAAATATGGATTCACGAAACTTACAGAGGAAAATTAAAAAAAAAACAATTGTTATCGTCCCAACTGTTAGTTATAAAATTTGACAAATTAACGTGAAACAGGAAATATCTCGAGTGATACGATTTCGGTCACTCTCTTCGGTGTTATGAAATTTTCAACCAGCCAGTCTACGCGATATCAAAGATCTACGCGAATTTCCTCTTTCACTCGGCGCGCAGACGTTCTGCAATTGGAAATTAATATCGTGAAACATCCTCCTGACGCGTTTCTACGACGCGACCAGTTAGTCAGAGAGGCGGACACGCGGGTACTCCTCCGACATCCGCCTAACACGCACGAGTGCGTTCGACGCACGTGTTACGGACCGGCCGCGAGATACACGCATGCACGATCGTATATAATATAGTGGATCTGCGTCCTCTGTAATGTAATCATGGCTGACACAATTAATCACTGGACCATCCAACCCTGCCGAACCATTAGCGATCGGGACACTCGGTTTCACAGGGGGATGCGTTTCGCGTCTCCGCGCGCGCGCGCGCCCCTCAAAATGCATTGTATCGGTGCACGAGGGCCAGAGACACTCGATGTCGCTAACGACACACGAACGCACTTACGCAAACGTTGGAAACGTAAAGGGAAGGGTGAATTTTGAAGAGGCCCGTGGAAGATTCGTCGAGACTCTCCGCGCGCAAATTAATGGGTTCGAGTTCTGTTCGAAATCAGAAATAACGAGTTCTCTGTGCGTGACTTAATGATTTATCGAGGGTCACTAAGTGCTGTGTAAGTACACGCGGCGTACTTTAAATTTCATTTAAACTTAAGTTCAATGACACTAGGTTTACCGGACGCGTGATTTTCACGCGTTTCCAAGTTTATGATGCGGCACAAAATATTACAATGTGTATTTCGCGTCGCTCTCTCCCGATAAACTAATGTCCGGAGAGATTCCACTAAAGTCGAGTGTGTTATAATTGTTGTGTGCGCTTCGAAAGTTAAACGAGTTCTGTCCTTGGAGTGTCTATGTTCGCTCTTTTATTAACTAGGTGTGTGTTGTGATTGGTGGTGTGAATAAGAAGGTGGAAGTGTGTGGTGATTGGTTTTTCGGGATGCTTGAGAGGTGTCTGTCTGATGGTGTGGAAATTGTTGTTACATAGATTTGTTATATTGCTGTGTACATAGGATTACTGGTGTCGAGGTTCGGTTTATATTTAGAGTCTTCGAAATTTTGACTGTAATGAAGCTATTGACGGGCCATGCCGGGTAAGACTTCTCTTTACAAATACTGTTCCTATGGAAAAGGCCGATGCATTGTTCGGTCGTCGGTACACCCGAACAGTTTACATAAATATATATCACATAGTTTCATTTATAAGTTAACAGCGTGCTTTTAAATAAAATAAGTTGCTTTTTAAAGAAAATGTGCGTCAATTTGACGCGTGTTCGTAAGCCTAATATTAATGTTAATCTTACACGAAAAATCTACTCAGAATAAATGTTACAAAAAAATCCTTTATTCCACAATTTACAAAATTTCGAGATTACGTATAAACAGAGAAGTGCAAAAAATTTCTATTTAACCAAGATCGACAAAGTCTCTCGTTTACAATTCATTTGACGCTCAATTTTCACGCTCGCTCGCAGTATTGGAGAAGTCGATGCTCGTTAGACTGTTTTCGTCGAATTTCCTCGCGTAACATAGTGCCGTGATTAATTGGCGGCGTTGTCTCTCGTTAGTTTATTATACGACGGAGCGACTCGCCCCTATCGACCACCATCGACGGCTGATTGGCTCCGATATCGCGAGAATCTAGTACGGAGACGCGTCGCCGCGCATGGATCATATTAAGCGTAACGCAGGCAGGCCCACGATGCTGAAAGCACAACCGATCGATGTCGAAAAGGGGAAATCGCAGACATCGCGGCAGCGAGTACCAGAGTTGATTAACTTCACTCGGTCGGGCGAGTTGAAAAACCTTCGATACGATCTTTATCGTGTACCGTAAAGGACTACTACCGCCGGTAATTAATTATACAGAAGGAGGAAGTTCACGGAAGTTTCCTCATTTTTTCCGTGAAAAGATCTTCCTCTCGCCGTTTCCTTCTCTATCTCCCTCTTTCCTCCGCTTCTTCTTCTTCCTTTTCTTCGTCTCTCTCTCTCGATCTTTACAAAGTTCCAGCACGATCATTACTTTTAATAGAGCCTCCAGAGCGACCAACAACTAAATCTCGTTGCGAACTGATCGCGACGCGCAATCCCTACTTCAACATTGAAGCTAATTTTCCGACGCAACTACCGGAAGTTAATTACGCTTCTTTCTGTTTTCTTTCCGTCTTCTTTTCTCTCTCTTTTTTTTTTCCTTCTCTCTGTCAAATTGGCAAGAGTCGAAGCTCCGAGCGAGACAAGATGCTTCACCAGAAATTTTACGTTCCCTACGCGACAAATTGAATTAGACGAGCTCTACTGGAAGTTACACCCGTCTCTTTTCCTCTCGTCGTCCCCGTCTCGACGTTAATTACGAGGTAATGCATGCAAAGCTGTATACGAGCGCGAGAAAATCGTAAGAGTTAAGTACCAACACGGCAGAGTCGCGTCTCGGCACCGGTGGTAACGGTGGAACAGGATACGGCCCATTGGCGATGCAGCGAGAAAAGACGGGGAGGCAAAGAAGAGGAGAAGAATAATACGAGGATCGTTGGAGAACCGCCAAAGTGTCAGTCGTAATATTACAGTCGTTATACGTGGAACATCGAAAACGGTACGTTCTACCAACGAACATCTTGTTCTCTCTCCGACGCTGTGTGCACGCATGCACACACACGTCTCGTCCCCTTACAAACGAGCAACCCTTCGAACATTCACTTTCTTCGTACTTTTGAAATCGAGCTGAATCTATCGCAGCGCCATCTTCGATTTCCTCCTCGTCGATCGTCACGTGTTTTTTTTCTTCTCTTGGTAAATCGTCCTTTTACCCTCCGTGTAAGGTGGATATGAACAGTATCGTGTCACCGGAGCATATTTTATAATTGCCCTCGCCCTGCAAAATTTCGATAAAATCACCATTAAGTAGAACGACCGAATTTCGTTTTTATTCTTAGCGTTAGAAAGAGGAAAAAAGCGAGGCGTGCGCTAAAGCGACAAAAGGGACGACATACGTGTAAGTAGATGTGTATTGTAAGGGAGCAGAGGGGAAAAGAAGAAAGGAGAAGAAGCATGATCGAGGCATGCGAAGCTTCGGGAAATGTTGGTATTATCATAATAATAGCTGAAGCCATCATCCTTTCCGCCTCTGTTCTCTCTCTCTCTTTCTCTGCGGTGCCCTCTCTCCCCTCCCTAAGGCAACTCTCCAGGCTCCTTTCTCTCCGCGACAGTGCTTCAGGATGCGGAGCCTAATAGCGCTCGCGTTTTGTACATTTGCAAATTTAAAATGATAATTTGCCCGTGGGTGTGGCGAGAGCCTTCAGGTCGTTTGCGCCCTTTCATCGTTCTCTTATTTTCCACCCTCTGACTCTGCCGCCGGTAGGTCGATTATGCGGCTCGCAAAAAATCCCTGACCAGATACTTTCGTACGACGTTTGTCAGATGTCGCACACAAATGTGCGTGATTACGACGAACGCGTTATTGCCCCAAGAGGATAAATACGGAGAATACGTTTCGTGTAGTTTCTCGTGTATATAAATAAAGAGAAAAGGAAATTGATATTTATCGTGTGTACTTGTGTCAGATTCTATGTGTGTTCGCGTAAGGTGTCATTCACTGACGCGAAATGTTATTTAAAAACAACTTGTTAGATTACGATGTGAATAAGAGATATACTTACGAGCAATTCCCAATCAGTGTCATTCACGAGAACCAAAATTCCTGGTCGCCTGTATGGATAAAATGTTACAGTGTGTAGAATTTTAGTAAATATTTTTTATAAACTTTGTATTTTATACAGATCGAACGAAAACGTTCGTGAAACTGAACGGTGCTGCTCTCTAGCGTACCGCCGCGACACTAGCGAGTCGCCATCTTGTCGAATTCGCAAGTGCGAATTAACACAACATACCGTATTGTGTTTGTAGTGCGACACGCGTGTCACTGTAAACTCTGCGTGAGCCAAACAGAAGATTTACTCGTACGGTATTTTAAACTGTTATTTGAAATATTTCTAGCGCGAGTACAGATTTATAAAATGAATGAACAACTTACACGGTATCTCCTTGTATGAAAAGTTCCGGTCGTTCTTTCAAGAGGTTATCTTTTAGCCAAAAAAGTAACTTTTGTATGGTCCCTATAAAATTTTCACGTGGCAAATTGAAACTACATTGGAGAACATTTGTAATACTTACATTCGCTTCCAGGTAAGTTCACCTCGTGTTTTTTTTTCTTGTCGAAAAGTAGTTCCGCCCCACCCCTGAAATTATTTCGCGGATAATTTATTATACCTATACCGTGAACTATAGGAAAAGTTGGGTTAGGTATAAGTTCGACGTTACCCGAATTCGATGGTTACAAAAGTTCCGCTACCTTCGTTACACATATTTGTTTTCGTTTTTTTTTTTTTAATTTTGTCTGAGTATCTCACTTTGCAATTTCTATCTGCTATTGTCATATATTTACAAAAAAATATCGTTCACCGTGCATAGAAACAACGTGAGTGACAATACAGCTCGATTCCACGTTCCTTCCATTCAACTGGTCAGTAATGTATACGTCACTCACGGCAGATAATAGTTTCTGCACTTAAAATTTATTTTAAAATGTTTTTTGTATACTGCGATAGATCTTTTCTCAAGGCCCGTTTCATTTGATAACAATACGTGTACAAATGCTTATAGTAGTTGACGATCGTATATTGTCCTACATTACGAATTCAGAAATGATACGCTTTTTTGAATGTTTGTTTATGCTGGTTTAAATTATGATACTATTGACATTAATACTATTATATAACATCTCAGACAAATGCGACGAACTAAACAATGAAATTTAGAACAGGTACCCCTTCAATGCCACACAAAGTACACTCCTGTGTATTCGCAGGTCATTAGTCTCACAATAATTATGTCTTTAATTGCAACTTGAAGATTCTATTGTATATGGTTAAGAATACTTAATGAATAAATAAAGACTATTAATTGGAAGCAGTATTAAAAAATGTAGATAATCTTAAAGAAATACACAATAACAAAAATACATCTGATAAAAATGTTGAATATGCGAATGGACTGAGGTGCAGGTGCCATCAGCGGCAGCTGTAATGGCGGCTGTCGGGAAAGTGCGATTGCATGCGTTAAATATCTAAAAAAAAACAAAATAGTTCGCGTTCAATACACTTTTGCATAATTTTAAAGTTTGTAGAATCGTATAATCCCGCGTAAACGTAACACATCTTGCGTGTTCAGTATCAACTTTCACAATGTCGGAAGAAAACGAACATACCTCGGAAGACACCGAGGCAGAAATGAATACGGAAAATCACAGTAAACAACAATCGAAGAGTGAAACGAGCATGTTAAACAATGAAACGGAACAACCTATGTTGGAAGATGAAGAAATGCCAACGTACATTAGTGTATCAAGTCCATCGAGGCGCGAAGATTCGGATGTTAATAATACAAAACAACAGGACAGAATTCCAATAGAGGAAGACCACAGTCGAAGTCCTTATCCTAGTGATGATCAAGGAGGTGGTAGTATCTATGTATTATCTTCTGGAGAAGAGACTACTCATGGATATAATGATGAAGAAGATGATGAATATGCAGATAGTGATGGTAAGTAAACGACATATAGACTTCAGTTAGTAACAAAACAAATTGCTTGATACATTGATTTTCTTTGCAATTGATACATATGTATGTAGACATGGATGAAATGGATCTTGAAAATGACCATGACAATGTAATGTTAGAGGGTGAGGAAGAAGAAGATGAAGATGACGATGAAGAGGAAAATCCTTTGAGACTGCATCATGATGATTTTGAAGATGACATAGATTATGAGCCAGAATGTTTTGATAGAGTGTCTGATGACTTTGTGCTAAACACCAGATTAAAACATCATCCTAAAGAAAGAAGTTTGTCGCTTCAAGATTTAAGTATAACCAAAACTTTTGGCCTCTCACCATTTAATAGGAAAAGGCATAGCATTTTTAGGTACAATTATTCAAATATGCAACACAATCAGGTAGAAAATCTTGTTACAAATAAAAAGCAAGCAGTACCACATAAATATCAACATGTGGAAAGTAAAGTGAAACAGTACATAAAGGATATAAAGGAACAAAATAGAAAATCTATAGAAAAACGTGTTAAAGAACAAGAAATTTTGATGAGTAAAAATCACGAAGAGAATGAAAGTAAGTATTTTTATTTTGTTACACTTTGAGTTTACATATTTAAAATATCTGTCTGATGTTTATTAGTAAATATTAAATTAAGATGTGTTTATTAGAAAATAAGTAAATCCATAAGTTAATAAGATTGCTTTTCTTTCTTTATAGATAAAGACACTGAGCAATTGAAGGCAAAAGTTACTAAACAAGCCATAAAAGATTATGCAGAAGAGGCTATTAAGGATTTACAAAGAGAAGAAACTGAAGATGATAATGTAAATTATAATACAGCACAAATAGTAGAAAATGGTGAAAATAATAAAACTTCTAACAGAGGAATTGAAAGCCAATATAAACTTATTCGAAAGGACACTGAATACAATGATATACAAAGTGAAAAACGTACACAAAATTGCGACGATAAAATAGAAAAACGAAATGGTTCTGTAGATATTAATAAACATCATATTGAATATCAAAACACTATAGATAGAAATGTAAAATTTGGTAACATAAATCAGTCTTCTTTAGTTAATGGTCATCAGCAGACACCTACATTTATTAATCTGCGTACATTAAGTTACGAAGAATACATGCATGATACTTCTAACACTGAACAGGGTGAAGAATCTGAAGAAAAACCAGAGAAAAATGAATCGGAAGAATATAATGATACAGAAATGATTAATGCACAAGAAATTGATAACAGTAACACGAGTTGTCCATTGAAAATTGAAAACGTTAAAAGTATCCGCATAACGCAAGATGAATCAGAAAATTTAACTTTTGGAAAAATTAATCCGACTATTCGAATAAATGCAGAGAACTCTGAAATAATTCAATTGAAAGCTCAACTTACTAAAAAAGATGAACAGTTCCATAATTTACGAGATGTTTATCAGAAAACACTGGCAGAAAATATAAAAATGAAACAGGAATTAGATGCTTTAAAAAAATCGTTAGCTAAATATGAAGATGAAAGTAAAACATGTGAAACGAAAATTGCATCAGTACAAACTGAAGCAATTGTAGAGTCTTCTACTTCCAATAAAGGTACTACATCTTCAGGAGAAGGAAACAAAGTATCCACCAGTAGTGTTGCATCTACAGTAAGTTCTGTTGATCCATGGGCAGAAAGTTCTTACAGTCCAGCTATATCAATTAAACCACCCGATTTGACCCCAATTCTTAATTCTGATGATAGCATTGTACTCACTGATGGTATAACTCCAAGAAAAATAGCGCATCCAATATCTCGAACATTTATCACTTCATCGCGAATTCTGCAAACACTTTCAAATATAACGCAAGGTAAAACAAAAGTTGAAAGTCCTTTGGTAAAACATACGAGTCAAAAACGATTAAATGAAAATTCAGCAAATCAGTTATTAAATTTGGCTTACAATTCTCCAATGCATGCTTCAAGTTCCAAGAAAAGAAAAGCAACAGAAATGCTTGGTCCTTCTACTTTTGTTCAACCTTTTAAAATACCTCACACTTCCATAGAATTGGAAAGAAAAAATAGTATCGATGCAACTGAGGTATCATTTAAATATTCTGAAGAAAATACAAGTTCGAAATCAGAACAAGAAGAGAAAAATACATCTGTTAATAAAAATATTAATGATTCTAAATCTATAGAAGCTAAGATGGGAGAAGCAGAAGATAATGAGGACAGTGTAAAATGTTTCATATATAGAGATGATGAAAATAGCAAAAACAAAAGTTTCTTAATTCAAGCAGAAGAACCTACAAAAAATAGATTAAATGATGAAAAAAATCGTATACAAGAATGTGGGCCATATTTATTGGGTAATCTTGAAGTAAGAATGTCCGAAATAAATGGAACAATCAGTGTTTGGGGTAAAGAAATAAGTCATGAATCCGTGAGCGATAACGAGGACGATATGGAGGTATCTATAAAATCACCTGAAAAGCAAACGTGTCACTGTTGGCCGAATATAACATCACAAACTAGATTTAATGGAAGTCCATTTATGTGTTCAACCAACAAAAAACAGAAAATTCCATCAAAATTCAACAGATCCAATATTTCTCAATGTTCTCACAATTTATCGTTACATTCAGTAAAAGCATCTTCCTTCGTAGACGATATAAGTGATAAAAGACATAAGGATAATTGTTTGAGCCCAGATACTTGTGTTCCTTGTTGTGAAAAATACGATTCCTCCAAATATCATAACAAATGGTCACCTTGTAAAAATGTTCCGAGTCCGCAAGAAAAATTACATTCCTGTTGTACGCATCATACAGAATTTATAGATAAAGAGTGTAATTGTGGTTCATATCATGAGAAACAAAAATATGATAGCCCTAAGTGTTTTAAAGATAAGTTTCATAATAAGGGAATCCGAAGAAATTCATACAAAAATACATTCACACCAGATTCGAAGAATCATTTGCATGGAAATATTACGAACGCTGCTGCCGAAATGAGCGAAGTAATTTGCAAATACCATACAACGTGTCGACATTCACTTCAAAACGTGATGAATAGTAGTTCACATTCAAAATGTTGCAACACTATTAAAGACATTTCTTGTGTATGTAAATCATCTTCGGACAATATAAATAATCATGAAAATTTTGACATTCATTCATCCAATCATAATTTTTCAAACAATGACGAAGAAGACCCTCTAATTTTACATAAACGATCTAATGAAACATCTGAAGTAAGATAATAATAACATAATTACGAACCTGTCTAATTTATCAACGATTTCATGCTGATGCAATGTTTTCTGTAAAATTCTTTATGTATAGACGAGACAACGAAGATTAAGTGGCAAAAGAGTAAGAGGTATTCTTATGGATCTTTTACGAGGATGTGGAGATTGTCGCAGTAATAGTACTTCCGGTTTAAATAAAAGTGGACACCAACAAAAAGAAACACCTTATACGGTAAATGGTCCTGCACAAATTAAAATTTCTTCTCCTGCACCCGAACCTACATGTTCCAGTTCTACACAATGCAACGACAGGTAATTTTACCTTTTTATACTATTATAAATATACGACGTAATAAATACACTGTTGTTTCTACTTATAGGTGTTGTCATGCATACGCACGGCGGATTGAGTCTCAGCTTGAAGAATTCCGAATGGAAATGGAAAGAGTACGGTCGCGTTCAGACGCAATCCTCAAGATGCTCAATATGCTTCACTCTGTGGATATGAACTAATGAAACTTATCAACTATAAATAAGTGCTTTTCCTTGTACAAATCACTATTTTCATTTCCTTAAGTTGAGATATGCACCATCATCAAATTTTATTATTTTCCTCTTCTACTTCATTGCATATAAAAAATACGTGATCCATTTATTAAAATAAAATAAATAAATATGAAAAAAAAGGGGATGCTACATTGTACCAGATACATCATTTGTACTGAAATGATTCAATTTTTGCGACATTGACAAATTATAATCTCAGACAAATTTCATATGATTTTTATACCGTACATTTATTATTCTTAAACGAATTTAATTTAACTATGGTTGCATGAATATATTGACGTGTAGAAACTGGGAAATTTTTTGTTACACCTTAAGACAATGTTTAACATGTAATTTAAGTAAGGCAATGAGACGATTACCGTCTCATTAAAATGTTTCAGTTCGATATCAATAAAATATTAATTAAATTTCCTATTAATAATTGCAGTCGCAGGAATCGAATCCTGCCCCAGCCTCTCCAGGTAAAACACCAGGTGGAACCTCTCCTTGCCCCTTAAAGATATTGCTGTAAGATGTTTTCAGGTAATTTACATGACCTTGCAGTGACCTTATTCGACCTTGAGCCTGTTCAAACGCCTCATTTAGGTTGTTTATCTGACCCTGCATTTTCTGTCTAATCTATAAAGGATAAAACAAAACAAAAAATGAGTTATACCTAATGTTTAAACAGGTGTAACTTAAGTCTTTTAACGATGAATTACTTCATCTTTATCCTTCTGTGCAGCTCTTGCAGTAGCTCTGCTTTGAGCCAACTGCCTCTCCATTTCTGCAATTTGTCCCTGCATAGACCTTCTCACAGTTTCACATCTTTCCTTCGTTCTTGCTACTTGTCTCGCAGAATCTTCTCGCACCTTCAATATCCATCAAAATTAACGTATGATTTTATAATAAAACACACAACGATATACCTGATCGAGCATCGCCGTTAACTGGGTGGTTTCGTGTGTCTTCTCATCGATACGTTTCTGCATTTGCGCCTCATGTTCCTCGAATCTAGCAAGCGTATTCTTCATACGCTCGTTGTCATGTCGCAGCTCCGCATTCTTCCTTTCCAATTCGTCAAATCGCCCTGTACCATGACCTCTTTCATCCTATGTATCATACATAATTTATAAACATGTAATTTGTTTTCCTAATGGAAACTCCTTAATAAAAAAAAATATAAAGACAATAACCTGAAGTGCTTGATGCTCGCTACGTAACACGTCCAATTGATTTTGCAATGTTTGAATTTTATCTTTGCACCCTATTACCTCCCGCGATAGATCCTCGCAATTACGTTCGGCAATCAAGCGCATTTGTTGGGCTTCTTGAAGCTTTACTTGCGTTTGCTTCAAAATATCCGGCAGAGGTGCAAGTTCAGCGAGCTTTTCTTGGAATTGATTCTATTAAAAAAATAATAATAAAATATATCGATAACTATGCACGTGTGATTGTCTACGCACTTTAACCCTTCCTATTTCCAAGGTCACGTTTTCGTTCATCCTTGCGTTGTCCATCTCCATGAGATCAAGTTGTCGACGTTGTTCTTCAACTTGTTGCTGCGCCTATTTTTGTTTTGTTTTTTAATTATTTTACGCATGTTCATGTCTTTAAAGGACATATTACGAATGAAAACCTGTAAGTATTTATTTCGGTAGTCTTCCAACTGCGCAGCTTGATCTTGAATCAAGGATCGCAATTCCTCGAGCTCGTCTTGCGCTTCTCGGAAACGTTGCTTGAAGACGATCAAAGTTTGCTCCTGCTCGACCATCTGTTCCTTAAAACCTGCCGTTTGTAGATCAATTAGATTCGATCGCTCGAATCAAAAGAACGTACGAAACAATCACCTGCATATTTATCTTTCTCTGCTTCCATCGACTTTAAACGTTCTACAGCGTCCACCAGTTTGATGTCCAATTTCTCTTTCTCCTCGATGGCTTCGCGAGTTTGCTGTTTCAACTTGTCAGCATCTGTTCTTAAACACGAAACCTCGCATAATTTGTTTTTGTAATCATCTTGCAGACGTGCATATTGCTCGCGTAGATCACGTAACTGTTGCTGAGGACACGTGCTAGCGCCCTTTTATTAAATAGCCGGCTTTAGTTCGGGTTCAATTCCCTTCTCAAGTTCAATCTTACCATAGGGGCATTTATGCATGGACCGGTACAGGTTGAGGACGGAGCTGGTGGCATCTGTGCACGACGAAAAATGATTTTAAATGACATGCGTTATCGTACTTAACGACAATAAAAAATACCTGAAATTTCTATAAAAACATTGTTTATTTCGTACAAAATTTTGTCGTAGTTAGTAACAATTCGTTTGCTCTTAGTTTAATTTCTCTCAATTGTGTTCCCCATACAACCAAGTTGATCGAAATATTGCACGGATACCTTGGGAAGAGGTACAGGGAGAGGTTGCATAATTGGTACAGGAGGTGCGAACGGAGGCGCGCCAGGACCTTGAAGATTCATGGATGCAGGAGGACAACAACCGCATGGTGCACAAGGACCGGTACATTTCAATAATTTACGTTGTTGTTCCAATTGTTGACGTTCACGTTGCACGTTAGCAAGCTCTATCTGCATGTTGCGCACCTCGCATTCCATGCTGCCCAATTGTTGCTCCTGAAAAAAATTACAAGTCTCGTAACTATAACGATCGAATTGATGCTCGGTTATATATCTGGAAGATGTACTAGCTGTTTGGTACTGTTCCCATAGGCTGCTAATTTATTCTCCAATTCCGCGGGACATGCTCCTCTTGGCGGAGGTGGAGGACATGGCGACTTGGCCGTTGCAGGACTTCTGCAACACATCTCATCAATTTGCGAGGAGGATGTACTATCGATGCAAGCACCCGTTACTGACGCGCCACCCGCAAGTCTAGGCGAATCTGTAAATGTTCACATTCGTTGATCTGACGATTTCTCAGTTACACGGTGATAGTATGATAACTCACCTCCGCAAGGTAGATACGTACGACTCTCCCGTTTCACTGAAACACGTTAACGTTCATTTTAAATGCTGTATGAAGTGAGATCGATGAATAATGAATTTAGATATCATTGGTATGTACCACACGTGGTATTTGGCGATAAAGTGTCTAGGCAACACTTGCACCGACAATAATCATCGTCTTGCTGTAACGTAGTGGTGTATGAGATGGAACGAATAGGACGTGGACTTGACACTCCAGACAATATTCCACCTGGGCAGGTGTAACAAGGACTGGTGATTCGTTGATTTAAGCAAGCTATTTGTCGAGTCAATTCCACATTTTCCTTCACGACTATTCGCATTTCAGCCTGCAACCCGCATACCTTCCTCTGAAGGTTCTCAACAGCAGAGTCCTTTTCTAACAGTGCCTCTTCTAGTTTGTATCTGATATGTCGCATGAGTTCACTTTTTTATAATATATCACATGGCATATGTCAATTACGTCGTTAAGGAGACTGATTGATTTTCATATCTTTTTTTTTGTTAGATTTTCAGTTATTTCTTCAGATTGAGAAATAAAATTACCGGGTGTACGAAATGAACTTACTTTCCACCTTCGAGCTGTGCGTTCTCTAGTACTAATTTTTCCTGCATGGTCAACGATTCTGTTAATTTTCCTGTTAAACTTTGCAGACATCTGTCCTTCCCCTTTTTTTTACTGTCTGCCACTACAATTTTTGGAATTTCGTCTTCTGTGTATCCACAGACAATTACTCTTGGAAGTCTAATTAAACGGAAACAAAGTCTCAAATATGTTCTTGAATTGTAAATAGTAATGTTGCAACATACTGATCTTCCGGATATTCTATTTGCGGCAAATCGAAAAGATCTTCACGTTTATCTAATTCCACCTCTATTTTCTTATCTATCATGTCTATCTTATCTTTCACGCTAATTTCCTCTTCGATTTCTTCCGTAATGACCTACAATCCTTGATTTTATACACTGATAACAATCTTCTTCCGTTTACTTCTCACGATAAATAATACGAAAATACCTACTGCACTTGGTTTCGTATAAGGTAGCATATCAAACATTTTAGCAAACGTGGTACTTGAATGATCAGCTAAACCTAATAATCGTTGCAACTTCCTAGTTATCTCCTCGAATTCTGCCAATTTCTTCATCACTTCATCCTGCTTCTCGTGAATCACCAACGTATCATCCTCCGTTAAATCTTTTTTCTACAATAAAAAAGAAGGTACTTTCTTTCCAAACTTTAAATGATTGTTTTTTTTTTTTTCCTGTAGATATTACAGTTGAGAGTTCGGCTATTTCCTTTTTCAACTGTTCAATTTCTTTCGAAAGCATCACGCAACGTTCGTCTGCCTTCTTCATTTCCATCATTACAGCGCTATCGGTCAATGGAGACGAACTCAATATCGATTCTTGTCGACCACCAGGTTTAATTGGCACGCCTAAGCAAAATATATACATTAAAAAAATTTTTTTCAGAACTTTTCAGTTGTCTTCTTGTACAGTGTTTTTCAATTTTACTTTCGTTTAGAATATTATACCTTCACCGACACCGGGAGGAAGCGGATACGACGGAGGACGATCATCCTTCTCTTCAAATACATCTTTATCTTCCTGTTCTGCTTCTGGTTCTTCCGCTTCTTCTTCCTCTGGTTCAGCTTCAGTTTCAACATCTTCGTCGGGAACTTCTTCTATCACTTCTTCGTCAGCCATGCTTAATAATTAGATCAGTTTATAATAAAACAATTCTCATTGATAAAATATAAACGAAAATGAAATATTTCATACTTTGGTGATTCCTTCTCTTCCGGATTTGTTTTTTTTTATAGTCATCGACCTCGTAAATCTGTCCAAATTACTTTATATCAACGTGTGAAAATTTATCTGTTTTTAAATGTATTATTAAACGATTGGATTACTTATTAACTATTGCTAATAATACCAAAATCACACCCGTTCAAGAATGTGCGGTTCAAGATCGACTTGTTGCTGGAGAAATATCGATTCTACAAAATTCTTCGAGTTTCTTGATTCGAAAGAAGAAACATGACCCTCTTGGTGATATTCGATCGCCAACGAACGTATGTCCGGTAAATTTAGAGGTTTTTTTAGATCGAACAAAGATTCCAGCGAACCGAAAGCATCTCTTTTCAACGTGGACTCCCTGTGTTCCGCGGCTGTCTTCTGTAACTTCGGAGTACACTTTTGCAAGCGTTTCAAATCATGGAAGCTTTTGGTCTTAGCGGTCGCCGAACCGTCGAATTCGCGAACATGAAGAGATTTTGGTGAATTTCTTGGAGATCGGGATGGATTCCACGTGCACGGTCTCCGCTTCTAAATTAATTCAATTCTACTCCTTAAAATATTCCTTTCCTTCTTATACGAAAAATTCTGTTTTACTTTGTCAACAGGAATTGTATTAAAAATACTCCACGTAAGAAAAAAGACTTGTGATGTCAACGATTGTCGCAAGTATATCGAAAAAAATTTAACGAATATTTTACCTTCATTATTTTACCTTCGATACGACACCGTTTTTTTCGCTCAATAGCACGAGATAGATCTTTACAGTATTATTGTAACTTCAAAAAGGACGACCCCTTTAATTTCCTTATATTCAGTGCAGAAACGGTACCGTTATCAAATTGCGTCGAACGATTTCTCGATTTATTGTTCGAAATGATCTTTTTTTGGGTAGTTTTTATAGTTCTAAAAACTGCAATACGTTAAAATAATAATGATTCGATAAATTTATTAATATTACGAGGAAATTAATATTTTTGTTAAATTTGACACTTACACGGGAAAACCTTCAATTTCTACGAATAAGAATATGAGGCATGCGTCATTTATTTTCATGTTATACAGCTACATATTTGAACTTGTCAGCTGTATCCAAGACGTATCCAACTTCTTGCATAAAAATTACGAAGGATCGTATTTACTGCAACTGAATAACCTCTAAGAAGGATTCTCCGCTTTTATCCTTTATATATTGTATAACAATAATAATAAATAATAATGATAATAAATAATATTGAACACACGTATTATTACTTTAAAATTAATGAACAAAGAAGTATACAGAAAACGTCAATTAACAACGCTTAAAGATCTATCGATGTCATGAATATATGTATGTTATAAAACGTTTAATTTAACATATGTTTGAATTCTTATAATAACAAAAATAATAAAGAATCTATGTAATAATTACTCTAAAATTAGTGTAAAAAACTACGTATTTTTACATAGATAACTACGATACATTATAGAATTTATTATGCTATAAAAATTTGTACGACTCCTTT
This sequence comes from Habropoda laboriosa, assembly GCF_001263275.1. NCBI lineage: Eukaryota > Metazoa > Arthropoda > Insecta > Hymenoptera > Apidae > Habropoda > Habropoda laboriosa. Next base: position 460,929 of record NW_017100307.1, on the reverse strand, counting down.
CACGATCAGCTGAAAGCATTTACGAAATAATTATGTTATATTAAAACACGAAAAATTAAGAAAAACAATCTGTTATTTAACATTGTAAGTAGTATGCTTTTCTGTCTAATGGATATACAAAATTTTGAATGCGTTATGACAATAATACATTCGTTCAAAAAAGTTTGCAAAATTTCTGTTACGTGCAAACGCACCTAGTGTCATGTGATTTTGTGTGTTTGTATACAAAAAATGTAAATACATTCTTTCTATAAGAAATTCTAATGGTTTAGAGTAAAACACGTGTTTATAAGACGTATTTCATAAATAGTTTAGTCTATATTTTTATAAAATGGAGGTTATGGATTACAGTAAGTGTTTATAGCTTGTCAAGTAATACACAGCATTTACAATATATGTTTTTTTTTTAATTGAAATATATGCATATGTAAATTAATATAAAAAGAATTGAAGAATTGTTATATTTTTTTTTACTATGGGTTACATAAAGAACATAAATCACTTTTTATGTCATAAATCACAGAATAGAGAAACTCATACACGTATACTTTTATTTATGAATTTACAAGTTTTGTAAAATATTACAGCAGAAGAGGCAGCATCAATGGAGGATACAGGAGAGGATCATTCTGAAGAATCTGATAATAATGACACTGCTGACAATAATTTAGAAAATGATGCTCAAACAGAAGATACAAGTGAGTTAAATTTATGTTCTACATATATGCTATTAAGTTTGGAAAATAATATTATATTTATAATGTTATATCTCAGAAGATAATGATGACAATGAAACAAAAGCAAAGAAAGCAAAAGAAACAACCTTAGATGAGTCTGAGGTTGATTCTGATCAGTCTTGTCCAATATGTATGGATTTATGGACTAGTTCTGGAGATCATCGATTGTGTTGTTTACGCTGTGGACATTTGTTTGGATATAGTTGCATTTTAAGATGGTTACAAAATTCTTGTACCAGTGCAAACCGTCGTTGTCCCCAATGCAACAGAAAAGCTGCTGCAAAAGATATCAGAATGCTGTATGCCAAAAAATTGACATCGATAGATACCGCCGAATTAGATAAGATAAAAGAACAATTAAATAGTGTTACAAGAGAAAAAAATCGTGTAGAAATGGAACTTTCAAAACATACTTTAAGACAAAAGTTGTTTGAACAACAAATTACTAGTATGAAAAATCGAATATCAGAACTTGAAAGCCAGCAATCAGAAATAACTGTTCATTCACAGCAAAATACTTCTAAACATATGGTTAAAAAGTTTCATTTAGATCGCTCTATAGAAATATGTAAGGATGGTGGTTGTCGCGTGTTAGATTATAATCCCTGGTTTGGATTCTTAGTTGTATCTCAGAAATCAACGAGCACATTATTCTCGGGTTACGGGATTAAAAAAATTGACTCGGATAAATTTCAACCACGTCAATTTATTCTTTTACACAGTCAAGCAATAAGAGATATTACATTTAATACAGCTCAGCAGTCGTTGTTGCTTAGTGTTGGTTTTGATAAATGTGCAAAATTAATGGATATTCAAAATAACATGATCATGCACACTTATCAAACCGAATTTCCATTATGGAGTTGCTGCTGGTCAGGAGACAATTCAAATATATTTTTTGTGGGTGCACAGAATGGATCAATAACACAATTTGATATTAGGCAAACCTCTGGTGCTATTGAAACTTTAGACAGTCCAGGGGATAGGTCACCAGTGGTTTCTCTAGCCACAGTACCTTCCAATCCTGGTAGTGGCATAAGTAGGGGTGGATTTATAGCATGTCGTTTAAATACTTGTTATGCTTATGAACAAAAAGACTCAAAATATATTGCCAAACAAATATTTCTCGAAGGTCCGTTTGTATCCGTATGTTATGACGATAAAAACAATCATACTTTAATATCTTCTCGACCAAATGCTAGGCAACCTCATGCTAGGCACATAGTATGTACCATAGAAAAAGGTAACGATGAATCAATTATTTGTAATGTAGTACACACATTTCACGCTGGTAATTCTCAACAGTTATTGTCTCGACCGTGTTATGTAAATACCGAAAATGATACATTAGTTGCTGCACATCAAGAGTCTACTAGTAGTATATCATTATGGAGTATATCTACTGGAAAGCAAGTAAATAGTCTCCCTGTTTCTGATCCCGTAGTGGATATAAGCGCAGTCAATGTTGATAGTAATTTATTTTTGGCAACACTTTCATCAAAAAAAGTTAGGATTTATAGTCACGGATAATTATTATTGCTATAGAAATAACATAATGTATTAAGTAAATTGTAACACGGTGTTACTTAACTCACGTGACAAATGCCTTGCATACATACATCACAAAATTATAATTTATAAGTACACAATGTACAATTGCCAATGTCATATTTCTTAACTTTACATCTAAATAGTATCTCTTCACATTGAATACTCTGATGATAAAAACATGTAAACAATATAAAAGTCAGGATTATTATAAACAAAGCATAAATGCTCTTATTAATGATAATGCAAAAGTTTTTCACATACATAATATTAATTACTAAAAAATTGTAAAAATAAATTATGAAGTTACTAAATTCCATTTAATACACGTATTTTTAAGACTATGCAATAAATGTTCTTTGTATTATATAAATATATTTTTGTAACTATTTAAGACTGTTTCAATATTGTTGTCCTAAATAT
>NW_017100307.1:441884-458155 GCF_001263275.1 Habropoda laboriosa | reverse complement strand
GAATCTTTATAGATGCTGTAACTAATTATTTTCTTAAATTAACCCATGTGTATTTAAGTTTTAAAATCAGCAACTCTAGATCAAATAAACCAAACAGTATTATAATCTATTAGTACACCTCTAACACAGCCTCCATTACTAGAAAATGTAAAAAAAAATTAAAAACTCCTATTTTAGCACTGTCAGAGACATGATATTGCTTAAATATGTTAAGAAAAATCTATGTAACTCGTAGAGGATAATGTATAGAATGTTACACAAGTAGTTTTCTTTGAACAAGTTTCAAATGTATTCTACATGAGCTGCTATTTTATTAGTGATTTAAGAGTAATTAGTTTTTTCTTAAATTATTTATAAACCTGTAATTTTTCACAAACAACATAACTTTATAGATTTTATTAAATATTCTTAATATAAAACTGGTTTTCCTGAAATTTCATAAGCTGGAAGTGTCAACGTTACTTGGAAGTATCAATGCCATACTTTTTAATATTTTTTGTTGTCAACTTATGCTTACTTAAAAATCAAATTTATTTTATATCATTCTTAATGATGTAGTAAATGCAATTTTTTTTTAAAGTGGAATGTACATCTCCAGCTTCGAGTACAGAAAACTATGCATATGTAAAAAAATATTTATAAATGACATAGTAAATTATGAATCACTGAAACATAACCCATCACCAAAAATGTACACAATTTAAATATTAACAGTACAGCATTTATGTTTACGGCTCTTTTTACAAATACCATTTAACACTAACAAGTTTGTGTCTATTTCAATAATGTACAATCAGATTTAATTAGAGTAAACCTCTTTACGGCTTAAAGAAATCTACAAGAAGTTAATAATAGAAGTATAAACTAATTATGATTTTTGTTTCGATGTAACAGAGTATATAACATAGATGTAGATTTATAAAAACACAAAAAAATATTTACTAAATACTGCTTCATGCAAAAATTAAATGTATTTCTTCATTCAAAACTGAAAAAAACCAATCATTTGAATATAGTTACACAAAGTGAAAGGAAAGGCCAATGAGAAATTTAAAAGTATACAGTAATTGTACAAAGAAATTTAATAAATGTTTAACACATGAAACTAATTTTCCTATAAAAAAAATTATAAATGCATCATGTAATTTTTGTAAGAATCAAAAACTGATGGCTTAAATAACATTTAAAAATTTGTAATGAATGTGAGATGAAAAATGATATAATTTTCACAAAACTTTTTAAAGTATGGCTATAAAGTTGGACTTAACAGATTTTATTAGTTACTGTCTTTTCATGCCTATTTTACAAGTTAAATAAATGACTATTATTTAAGAATATTGAAATGAATTTTCCGTGAATTTTTTGCCATTGAAATATTGTCGTTACAGGTGCTGAATTTGATTATGAAACTGCTATGGTATCAGTAATTGGGCATGGTGTTACAGAAGTTTTGTAATGACAAAATGAGCAGTGCTTTTATATGACAGATTAACTATACAGTTATCACTAACTGAAGAGCTGCTCAGTGGCACGTTCCAAATCCCAATTATATGAAGATAAAGCAACTCTTGCATTATGTTCCTCAATACCCATATCTGTTAGTCGCCTTATTTTATCATCTAAATCAGGCATCTTTGCTGGTCCTGTAATTGTTTTAATGGTTTTGCAAAAAATATCATTAATTTCAGAATTAAGTAAAACAATTGTGCATATATAGTTACAGTTATAACATGTACTTACCACCTGCATATACAAATGTCCAATGTTTGGCAGTTTGACGAAACATTTCTGGATGTTCTTTATATTGCCTAGCCACTACTGCATCTTGTGGATCATCTGGTTCTGCTGCAGATAATAGAGCTTGTAATGATAACAATACTGTACGCAAAGTCATAGCAGCAGCCCTAAAAATCAATATTTAAAATATACAATACATTTCAAAATATCAATGCCCTACATACTATCTTATTTGACCCAAATACATACCACTGATCTTTCAATATATCCAAACAAATAGCACCTGTTACTGAAGATATATTAGGGTGCCATATTTTTGTTATAAATCGCACCTACAAAAAATTACATGCTTAACAAAAACGTATTATTTAAAATACAGAGTGTGTGTGTGCATAAACAAATATTTACATATTTATCATACTTAACTCTTACTTATATAAAAGTTTTTAATATAACAACAATATAAAATATTTCTAATTACTTAAATATATTAATATTTTATAGCACATGAGCTCCACTTATAGTATTATAAACAACAAATTGATAGTTAAGTTCAACAAAGATAACTTAGAAAATGCTTTGTCATGCTTTAGGTTATATTAACCTTTCTTAATTTTGAACAATATAAAATTAAGACTTTATCATTAACATACATTAATCATATTGACTTACAAAGTGCTTACTTTAGGAGGATTGAAGGGATATGTCTCGGGAACTTTAATCTCGAGTACAAAATTACCTCCCTCATATGGTGTATCTGGTGGACCCGCAATTTCACCTTTTAATTCAGTAAAACTATCATCTACCAAGTCAACTTTAATCGCACATTTTGCAACCTACAACAAAATTTAAATAGATTATTAACAAGAATAAATATTTTTATAACCAATTTATTTTACCATCAAAACTTTTCCAACAGATACATACTTACAATTATAAATGCCTGTCGTGCATCAGTGTTTTTTATTAAATGACATGTAAGTTATGTAATTTTTTATATAAATAATAAAGCATATAATACTTTTAATAGAGGTACAGAGAAAACTACTATATATTATGCAGCATTATAATGGCAAATATTAAATAACTTTTTGGAAATGTATGCAGAATATAACCAATGACCTATTGACACTATCATCTGATAACAAAATGATGTAACATCATACAATGATAATTTACATTGTCACAACATAAAGATTGAGACATTCTGACATACTTTGCCACTGTATAAACATGTGGAGATGGTAGATCAAAACAGATGTTTTTGTGCATAGAGAATGGATCTTCTGCAACGCAAGACCAAACGAGCATGTCATTGCTCACAGAAATTGAAACCACATGGTATGTATTACTTAAACAAAGATTTAATGGAAAAAATGATGCATCAACAATTAATCCTACATTTAATCACAAAATAAATACATTATTCTATGCAGTTGAGGGTGCATTCTAATTCATTGAAGAATCTCTGAAAAGTGTAGAAAATTCGTTCATAATTCTCTTTCTTCTGAAGTAAAAGTACTTCATATCATTTTTTTTTTACTGTAACATAACAGAAATGTTTAATTGGCGAATTTTAACGGACTTAAAAACCGATGACAGTCAAGAATACCATACAACAGGTGCCTACGCTTTGTTCGCGGTGATTTTATCAGCCAATGAATTGCGGCACATTTTTGTCACGCCACACATGAGATTTCTTCGGAATGATATCGCACAACTAAACAATGTTGTTAAGCAATCTTGATATTTACACTTTACAAAAAACAAATCATACTTTTTCAAATCACAGGAAACTATTGTACACTCACCTCCTCGCTCCTTATAACCTCTTTAAATTCGCGTTGAATTCTCTGTGCCGCGATGTTCGCCGCCATAGCTTCCAAATCGGTAAGACGGTCAGCACACTGTCATCGTCATTCGAATAGATTAATGAACTTTGTTGAAAGCGTCAACGTGCTCAAATCTTTCAGGTAATAGTACTTGAATTTGTTCTCTCTTTCTATTCAGAAAAACGATCGTTCTAACCCGTGTTCTATACTAAAATCTCCGCTCACGGACACATCCAATTTATCATTCAATCACCGCCGGCGCCACATTGATGAGAAAAGTTGACTGTCACCCGCTCGTATTCACCCTTTTGAATTTCGTCTACGTTCACGTCGTTGCACATTGTGGCGCCAATTCGTAAATAGTAAATGAATAATTTTAACAAGAATTTAATTATTTATATAAACTATACACATCTTCGTTGAAACACGTCAGAGAGTTTACAGTTTGCACGAAAACAAACGTACATCAAAGAAGTAATAATTTGACTAAATTTACCATATAGCTAAGAAAGGTTATAATAGAAAACATGACGAGTACAATTATAGTGGACTAAATTAATCATTAATCTATTTTAAGTCACACGTAATATAAAAATAAATAAAAAGCATAGTTTACATCTTACAATTAGATGGAATACATATAAGTTAATGGATTATTGCATTATAAAATTGACTATTAATACTGTTCGTAAACAGATGGTTATATTGCAGCAATCATAACAAATATGACGAGTAACATTGTCAAAAATGTTGCAATTTTCATCATATGACAAAATAAACTTGTTGGTTTTAGTCTATTTTTTTGTCGAGAAAGAAAAAAATAGATAAGAAATTTCTTTACGCGGTTACGTCCAACGCTCAATAGGCGGAGCATAATATTTACGTCACATCCGGCATTAAAAGCGTTCTCTGATTGGATAGTCTCTTTGTGGTTTCTGTTTTAGTGATGCCTGTGTCCCAGCCAGTGCGTGCTAAGAGTTTGTTACGCGCAAACTTAGAAAATTCTCGCGGGCGACTTTTACAAAGCAGAATGCCAAACATTAAAGTCTTTAGTGGCACGTCGCATCCAGATTTGGCTCAACGTATCGTCGACAGACTCGGTATCGACATTGGGAAAGTTGTCACCAAGAAATTTAGCAACCTCGAAACATGGTAATGGTCGCAATCTCCACTATAACCACGTTATTATCATTACGTTAAACTGAGGTTCCGACCACGTGTCACCTGAAATTTCAATTAAATTTCTTCTTTTTATTACATCTTTCTGTAAAGGGCGGAACATTTTTAGTATTTTTATATTATTTTTTCTGTATTCCTGTTAATTTATCAACCCTACCAGTGTACAAACAACCCTGTCGCGCAAGGCCGGTTTTCCCGTATACTATAAAGCCGCGACGTTTAACTTGAAGGTCAACTAGTACAATTATTAATACACATTCTAATGAATTCTAACATCGGTGTATCTTTACAAATATCAATATGTAATTCAAGAGTATTTTAACTTGACAAGTACTTGATAAGCATATTTTATAGCTGTGTTATTGTTTGTTTATGTGTTCAGTTTTTACTCTTATCACAGTGTATACAATTTTAAAATGAAAATAATCTTGAGTATATTAAAAATCAGATGCATACACAAAAATAAGTAAAATATGTGTATATGTCATTTTAACAGTTTACAAATTTTATAGAGGCTTATATGCATTAAAGTATTTGCAAGTTAACTCTAATTTAATTGTATATTAGGAATTTGGGTGTAAAGAAACATCTATAAATTCATGTATCATATCTATAAGTTGATTAATCTATGTTTTTACATTCATTAGCTGCTTATACAGTTATTTATGCACAATATATATTAATAATATTATTATATTTAGAATTGTTTCCTTTATACTTTTACTAGTGTGGAAATAGGAGAGTCTGTTCGAGGAGAAGATGTGTACATTGTACAAAGTGGAAGTGGAGAAGTAAATGACAATTTGATGGAACTATTGATTATGATCAATGCATGTAAAATTGCATCTGCATCTAGAGTAACTGCTGTAATTCCTTGTTTCCCATATGCAAGGCAAGATAAGAAAGATAAGGTAGGATATTTTTGATAAAACATGTTTCTTTTATTTTTTACATGTTATAGAATATTAATAAAAATTTAGTAAAATACTATAAAGGTATTAATGAAGTTTAAGTTTAATTTATTTATATTACTTGTAATCTTATAGTTCTATCACCATTCTATGGTATCTCTTATAAGATATTCTGACCATGTATGTATTTTACCATGCTTGAACCAACTATTGAACCTTATACCAAAAATCTCTTATTATTTAATATCACTTTTCTTATTATGTTCAGTACATAATAATTGACAATTGATTTCATTTGAATTGTGTTGTGACATTTGTTGTTTGTTTGTTACTGACTTTAAAATATCTATATCTATCTCTATGTGTAACTATATATTTATACATCCTATGTATTCATTATTCTTTACTTTTCAACATCTAATAGTTTATTTGTGTTATTACTAAAAATTAATAACATTTTATTATTGTTACCTTAAGTAAATCTTAGAAATTGTGTAAACATAAAACACTTATATAACAAATTAACTTACAGAAAATATGCTTCACTGAATCTAATATTCTAGATACATAATAGTCATCTTGTTGATGTATGCCATTAATTAACATGATTCAATTGCTTTGCATATGCAAATAAAGTAGATATTCTTGTAGAAAAAAAAAATAGTAAATATACAGTTTTTATGAAGTAGTATTATATTTCAATTTCTAATTTAGCTTTGTACGCGCCTTATATTGTTTACAAGTAATATTTATTATGTACTTATTTCTCACAAGTAAACATTTCTGATGTAATTCATCACATTTGTGTACATATTACATATTATGTGTGATAAATTCTGGTTTCAATAAATTTTTAATAAATTGTTTATTTTATGTCTTTTGTAATCATTCATGTACAATGAAAATGCAACCTTTGCATTAAGGACAATATGACTTGCTGAAGAGGAAGTAAAATTTTTTTTATATGGTATCTTCACAGGGTGGTGATGGAGGTGACAACTCAAATTCTAAGAATCAAATTGTCATGAAGTCAAACGAGTGGAAATTCAGGGTAACTTGTAGCGGTCTTTTTTTGCTCTCTATTTGTTTATTAGCTTTGCAACAGACCAGTGGAGTAATATCATTTTTGAAGCACAAAACATCAACTTTCATCATCATACAAGATATGCTTGTAATTTTTTGGCTTACATCATTGGGTTGTACCAGATGGTACACTTGTTTTGTAGGACTTTTACTTATTATTGCATACATACTTTTATTGAGGTCATAACTAACATAAATTCATATTAATATCAAGTTCTAAAATATGTTACAAGAAAATGATTTCAAGTTTCAAACATATATTGTAAGCACTTTAAATATGATAAATATTTACTGTATGTAAATATACATGCAGTATTTCATGCAGAGTTTTACATGCATTGTACAAAAATTGATTTATAATTTCTCATATGTAATAGTAAAATATAGCATGCAAAAAGTTAAGGATAGATATTATACTAAAAGGAATTAGTTATTCATTTCATGCATTTTATGGGACAGCTTAAAGGTACAAAATACATTTCAGAGAAAAATGACACATGTATTGTTTAATACAAACATTTAAATCTCATACAATCTGCATGAAACAATTTTTCAGAAATATTAATTTTAATTAGTACACATATGTGGTCTTAGGGTAATACTTCATTTTATAAAATGGGACATAAATGGGATAAAAGATATAATCTCGTAATAAAAAGTTAACAAAACGGTAAACAACAAATACATTATACTGGAGCATTGCGTTTAGCAATTATCTGAGGTTATCAGAAAATAGATAACCCAGATGAATATTGCAAAACTAGTATCAGAATTCATCGAGGGGGGCCTTCCGTGCGTCCGTACTACAATATTTACTATCATTACCTATTTAATACATTTTATTATATTAAATTCATTACTTAAATATTTATTACTATTCATTTAAAGTATTAATAATTGCATTAATAATTGCATGCTACTACATCTCACAGACATAAGCACAATTTAGGTATATTGGTTTAAGGAAAATTTATTTAATTTATACAACAATACTATTATTGTTATTATTATTATTACTATTGTTGTTATTAAAATTCTGCTTTTAACGATTAATCTTCTAATAGATTGTATTGTACAGAGTAAAATATATATTGAAAACAATTCTTGTCAAAAAATTGATAATACATATTCTTAAATTTCTGAATAGTTGGGTATTTTCAGGATTTTGTGCCCGACCTCTCTACAGTGAGTATAATCGCAGCAAGATTGTCGAGTGTAACGTTTGTAACTATAACTCGATGAACAATTCGATTTGTAATATGATTCTTAGTTTCTTACAAAATTTTCTTTGTAGGACTAACAAAACTTATAATTGTTGCTATATAGCACAATGGTACCCCCATGAATGAATGAATGAATGAACTATTTGGTCAGAGCATATCGTTGATATCTGAATGAGAGGGCAAAATATTAATATAATAGCATTCTACATACATTTTTAATCTACATATACATAATGGGGTACACACCTGAATGTTAAATGGGTACTAATTATTATGTTGCTAAAAATGTTATCGTCCAAACACACTAATCAAAGAATGCATATTTTATTAACGAAATAGTGCTTTGACACGAACAAACTGTGATTGTGTTGTCATGGTAATAGAATGTTATGCCAGTAAAATGATTTGCAAACAAAAATTACTCTTAAGATGTTAACATTAGGTAGCTTTTGTGAAGTTTATGCTCATTATAGATAAGTTTATTCAGATAACTTTATTATAACTATTTTCCTGAGCACAATGCATTTGGGTTTGTTTAAGAAATGTTATGTTAATTAGTATAATATCAATAGTACATCAGTTTGTTCATTATGAACCATGATTATAATTTTAAACTTACAAAGTTATTTATTCTATTCTTCTAAAAGTCCTTCTATGTTTTTCATATTAAATTAAAATGTCAGGATGCACTGTGTTCTGTATTATAATTTATAAGTTTGAATTCTGCTTTACTTACATTTTTTGTTGAGTCTAACTGGGGTGCATTTGCAACATACTGTTTTTCCTTTTATTTGTATGTACACATGTACAACATATTTTTAATGAGTATTTCAGAACATAGCCATTGTATTCATATTTTGTCCCCTCCAAAGAATTAAATGTTTAACTTCTTTTATATGACATATGTCTTTTACCAAGAATATCTTGAGTTATATATTCCTTTATTTGTTGACCTTACACAACTTTTTAAAGTGTTACAAAAATTTTAATAGCAATTTTTTTTAAATTGCAGGATATTTCCAGTTGCAAATGGACTTGAGAGACTCATTTATATTCACAAAATTGAAATATGCAATTTTTTTTCAGAGTCGTGCACCTATTTCCGCAAAATTAGTAGCAAACATGTTATCAGTAGCAGGAGCTGATCACATTATTACAATGGATCTGCATGCTAGTCAAATTCAAGGATTTTTTGACATTCCAGTTGATAATTTATTTGCTGAACCAGCTGTTTTAAAATGGATTAAAGAAAACATTGTTGAATGGCGAAACAGCATTATCGTTTCTCCAGATGCTGGTGGTGCTAAGAGGTAATTTACCTAGGTAGATATTAATCTAAAGCAAACGTTACGGAGAAATTATCTTAACAGGGTAACATCCATTGCGGATCGATTAAATGTTGAATTTGCTCTTATACATAAAGAAAGGAAAAAAGCGAACGAGGTTGCCAGTATGGTATTAGTTGGAGATGTAAAAGATAGAGTTGCTATTCTGGTAGATGACATGGCAGACACTTGTGGCACCATTTGTCATGCAGCAGAAAAACTCTTAGAAGCTGGAGCCACAAAAGTATATGCAATTTTAACACATGGTATATTCAGTGGCCCAGCAATCAGTAGAATTAATAATGCTTGCTTTGAAGCTGTGGTAGTAACAAATACCATTCCTCAAGATGGTCATATGAAGGATTGTCCAAAGATACAGGTAAATCAGTAACAGTAGTAGTACAGGTGTGCTTATCAACAAAAAGGAATAAGTTTTAATTAATTTGATTGTTTTTGTGTTTTAGTGTATCGATGTATCAATGATGTTTGCCGAGGCAGTAAGACGGACTCACAACGGTGAATCTGTATCGTACTTGTTTTCAAATGTACCGTATTAGATGCAAATCTTCCTGATAATGTACTCTTTTAAAATATGTAAGAAGAATGTAATATTTTTACATCCGTTTGCTGTTATTCTTAGTTTAGTTTAAACTAATTTGCCTATAGGAGCAAACTTGAAATAAGCACTAGTAACCCGTTTTTCATTTGAAAATCGTATATATTTTTTTCTTTGATAGACGTACATAAAAAGTGAACCATTAGACGAATAAAACATACTGTGTTGTCCATTTCGGAAAAATAAGTTTACAAGGAATAGATAAAACAACAAACAAGAACCTTCAAAGTGAAATTGTTTATAAGTAATTAAAATTTCGCTAGGCCATTACTTAATATACAGAATACATTATTATCCCTGTTAAAACATAATTATACCGTTTAAATTAAATTCCACGATCTGTTATTGCGATATGAAATGACATTAGAGTTATCCTAGCAATTGTATATAACTGGGGACAAAAAGTATTGCAATGGATGCAAATAGACATTCATACAATATGAACACGCCATAGAGGCATATTTCATGTTTTACAGTCAAATGTAAAAATTTGCAATATGTATGTACAATTTTTCAACTGGTAATACAAAGCGTCGAAACAGCTAGCTTTTTACAATTCTGATGTGATGTGGTATGATGGCCATATTCTAATACATCAATCTACTACATTATATATAATAGAAAAATAATGTCAGAAAGACATTGTATTTTTTTCGACTATCTTTTACTACTGCAATTTTTATGGAAAGAAAAAGGTCGCTATTTATATGAACATAATTCTATTGCCGAAAACAATTATGCCCTCAGTTAATCGAGGAAAGTGACTTTACAGTTAGCTTTGGACCAATATAATATGAAAATATAAGTCAATATAAACACAGCGTTGTTTACATGCAAATTTTTTTTAATTTAATAAAAAATGCCGCGTGTTAATGAATTGGATATTGTAATAAATATCTTTAAAAAAAATGCAATTTTTACTTTTTATTATTATATTGAAAAAATTATATACATGATAATTTTTACTATTAATACTTATAATTTAAATATTGAAGTTACAATCTATCATGCTATAGTTAAGTCTTTAAAAATATTTTGTTAAACATTATATTGTGTATGAAATGTAATTAAAACAAGTATCCTCAAGTACAGTTATTTAATTAGTTAAATATCAAGCTGAGAAACTTGTTTGACTTTCATTATTAACTACAACGTATCGACCTATGGTCTATATGTTGCACTATAATACTCGGATATTATGTTTTATTGAACTCTACGATTAATAAACATTGTTTATTACATTGTAATTAAAAGTGTAAACAATCAATTGTGAAGAAATTAACCAAATATATTGAATGACGTATTCCATGATTGCAATACGAAATATTTTGTTAACATAGCAATAAAATTAAGATCTTATATGTACTTTAACATGATAAAGTAACTTAATCTATAATTTAATTTGTAGTATTATGTGCAACAATTTAATAAAGATAAAAATGTGTAAGTTTTATATTAAAAATTACGTAGTACATAAGATTCCTATAATTTGTTTGAACACATGTTTGTGAGATAGTTTCTTAAAATAATATAAACTAAAATTTTATCCAAGTACAAAACTGTTCTATTTACATGCCATCTTATATAAATAAGAATGCTCTCAAGTAAATGATCTCATAAAACTAATTTTTTTTATACTGTCCTGTAATTTTCTTTGTTTTAAATAAGATTGTAATTATTACAAAAGAATACATAATTTGTAGTAAAATTCACAGAAATTTACGAATAAATAAATTAAGCTTCCTATATTTGTATACTTTTTTTTTCAATAAGAAATGTTATGAAATTTGTTACTATACTTCTCGGATTTTTATGATTTACAATGACCAGGTGGTAATGTTATGTCAAAGACTACTGGTGGATTACTTGGTAAATAATTTAAATCACATGTTGATGCATTCACATATATTATTTTCCCATCAGATGAAATGCCATACCCTGTAACATAGAAAGGACATCATTTATTTAAGTGGAAAACAATTTATTTTAATAACATACCTTCATGTATATGCCCAAAAACATGGTACTTTGGTTTAACTCGATTTTGAACTGTAGAAAGTAATTCAACACATCCAGCTCTTACACCACTACAACACAAATCTCCATGTCCTACAGGAGGTGTGTGTGTGACAAGGATATCTGTATCTGATGGTATCATTTCCCACTTTGAAAGGCATGCTTCTCCACGAGGTACATTGAATGCCCATTTACAAAATTCTGGTTGCCTACAATTTTTAGGAAATTATTTAGGAGTGTATGCATTATATCTGAAATAATGTTCTACAAATGTTGTCCATGGTACTTAATATATTGCATTGTAAAATTATTATCAGTACAAACTACATACAAACATTAAATATAACTTTGGATATAAATACTTACCATGGTGTACCATATATTTTTATTCCATGTATTACAATTTCAGAATCTTCTAAGTAAGTACAATTTGTTAAATAATTTTTAACATTGATAGTTTGTATTGCTTCTGCAAGAGTATCCTTAGACATCCCCAATGTGGGTATGTTATCAAGAATACTGGTCCCTGTATGTTTCTGACGATCCCCACTAGTTTGTAAAGAAAAGGGGTGAGTAAATGTAGGATCAAAACTAAGTTCATGGTTGCCAGCTATAACAATTTTATTTTTATGTGGTAAGTTACCTACAACAGATTAATTAACTATTAATATATATTAATACAAGAAACACTGAAAATGAACATCTCTGTTTCATGTTACTCACCAATCCAATTATTAAATTCTACAACTTCTTGCAAGCTACCACATTTTGTAAAATCTCCAGCATGTATGAAAACATCTCCTTTAGGAATATCAAATTTTATGAATGGTGTTAATGAGTGAGTATCACTCATACAAACAATACGAAGCTAAAATACAATTAAACATTTCAAATCCATTATTTTCTATCTCTACACTTATATTATATCACTGTACGTATTTTCATATTGATAATTTTAGGTTAAATTAAAGGATGTTTTATAATAATAAAAAGATGACAAGTAATCTAAGCTTTTTACCTTATCATTCGGTGCTTCAGTTGTTGGAAGCTTAGTATTTATTTTAATAACTTTCTGCTGTTGTGACAATTCATGCCAAGCTGCTGTAGGATTGTTTGTTAATGGATGAATCTCTATCGTCATGCTGAAGAGATTACGACAGTTGATTGTCAATTTTGATGATTATTTTAACAAAAAATTGAAATGGTCAAGCATAGTCACTTACTTGTTTACATATATTAACTTAATTTCATATTGTAACTTTTGTAAAAAAATATTAATAACTTAGTCGTCAAAGACGATCCTATATTGACTGGCAGATTTATTTGCTTCTTTATTACAGCTTAAATAGTTAAATTTTGTTATAGATAATATTATTATATCATGTACAACTTGTTATTTGTCGCTTAATTAAATATATGCATAGTAAATTATTAATTAATCTAGATTTCCTAATATGGCCTCAAAATTTTTTGATAAAATTTAAATGTCGGGGAAATGACCACAATTTTCGCGCCTATTTCTCTGAGTTGATAAGACACTTTCGCTTGTTCATTATTTATTAATTTTAAATCTAATCTTGAATGATAAAGTACATTAATCTTATCTACAAAATGCTAGTTATAATTGCTGAAGGTTGCATATTTAGTAACAAAAAAAAAGTTATAGCTATACTGTAATTTATGTTCAATAAATCACTTGTAATTATTTTTATGTTTCAATGTGTTTAAGTGTACCTAACTACGCGTTGATATCATCCAAAAATTTACCTACAGTATATAAATATAAATTTGATAGACGAAAGTATGATTTTGAGATAGCCAATCAGCTATTTATTTGTAAATCCTCATATTTCACTACATGCGATGTGCACTAAATGGTGAATAGCAAAAATGCCCATTTCATATCAATTTAATTTTAAATGTGAAAACGCAATGTAAATAAGAAGTATTTTTTGTAAGGATGTAACAGCGCCATTGTACTTTGGTCTGTATAATTTTATTGCAAAGGAACTTTAGCCTTTATTAATAATCAGTAATCAGTCAGTATTTTCAAGAAGTAGGAGAGCTGTACATTTTGGTGATTTAAGATAAAGCAACAGTTTAATATAAAAAGTTTACGAATCGTCATCGTATTCGAAAGTAACTGTATTGGAATTTTTTAATAAGAGAACATTTTCGAGTTGTAAGTAGAAACAAAGAAGCATCAAAATGTTTTCACGGTCGGTAAGTGATTGAAAATAGATTTCGTACAAAGTAGTATTTAAGATCATATATATAGAAAGATGTAAAAATATAATTTACACAATTATACAAAAACAGCTATGTGCTCAATTTTATTCTGTTATGCTATTAAAGATATTAATATTGTACCATATGTTTATCAGGTATTAAAAAGTATAACACATAAAAAAGTAATGCGAACATTTTCAACAAAATCTGCTACAGGATTTAGTTTTGGTTGGTATAACAAATGTATAAAAAAGTATAGTGATGTCCATAAAAATAAGACCTCTTATTATGGTATATGTAATATTTATATTAGAACTAAATGATACACAAAAGGAAATGCAAGAATTAGCAAGAAAATTTACAAAAGAAGAAATTATTCCAAGTGCTGCTGAATATGATAGAAGTGGAAAATATCCATGGGACATTGTTAAAAAAGCATGGAGTCTAGGCTTATTGAACAAGAGTATTCCTCAACATTGTGGTATAATTATATAACTTCAAAGGAAACATAATTTTAGAGGATAAATCATTAGCATGTAAACTGTTATTATTACAGGAGGAATGGATGTTGGTACCTTTGATAACTGTTTAGTTGGAGAAGAATTTGCTTATGGTTGTACAGGAATATCAACTGCATTAGAAGGATCAGGATTAGGAGTAAGCTCAGTTTTACAATATTTTTATTTGCATAAAGTAGTTTTACTTTAATTGTATTTATAGCAAGCTCCTGTAATTGCATATGGAACAGAAGAACAGCAAAAGAAATATCTTGGAAGACTCCTCGAAGAGCCACTTGTTGCTGTAAGATAATCAAATATAGATTTATTGTGCATATTTGCATTAACTCAATACTTCCACAATATGAAAATTGTAGGCATATTGTGTCACTGAACCTGCAGCTGGATCAGATGTAGCAGGTGTCAAAACAAAGGCAGAAAAGAAAGGAAAAGAATGGATTATTAATGGAACAAAAATGTGGATAACAAATGGTGGTGTTGCTAACTGGTATAAAAAATTTATCATTAATTTATTTGTAATAATTTATTTTGATATTTACTTAATAGAAAAGTACATGTGCATAGGTACTTTTTATTAACAAGAACAAATCCTGATCCAAAAGCTCCAGCTGGTAAAGCTTTCACAGCTTTTATTGTTGAACGCGAAAGTGAAGGTGTAACACCAGGTCGTAAAGTAAATTTTGTTGTTATTAAAATATTACCCATTTAATATTAAATCATTTTATTTTCTAAAATAAAGTAAAATTATTTTGTGGCGAAATAGGAAATGAACATGGGGCAAAGAGCTTCTGACACGCGAATGATAACATTCGAAGATGTCCGTGTTCCGGAAGAAAATGTTTTAGGCAAGGAAGGCGAAGGATTTAAAATCGCTATGAACACCTTTGATAAGACTAGGCCAATGGTAAAATAAAGGGAATATTTATATATAATATGAAATTAAACTGTTTAAACATTGTTCTTGGCTTTCTTATAGGTTGCAGCTTCATCCGTTGGTTTAGCTCAGAGAGCGCTAGATGAAGCTACGAAATATTCAATGGAACGTAAAACTTTTAACAAAGCAATAGCAGAACATCAAGCTATAGCTTTTATGCTCGCAGATATGTCGATTGGTGTTGAAACAGCTAGACTTGCATGGATGAAAGCAGCTTGGGCTGCTGATCAGGGTCTTCCAACAGCTACAGTTCTTGCCAGCATTGCAAAATGCTATGGTGGTGATGTAGCTAATAAATGTGCAACGGATGCTGTACAAGTACATAATTGATTACTATAGAACACGTTTGTTTCGTTTAAAAAAATAATCTAATTGTTTCATATTTGAAATATTTTATAGATATTTGGTGGTGCTGGATTTAATACTGAATATCCTGTAGAAAAATTGATGCGCGATGCAAAAATTTATCAAATTTACGAAGGTACTGCACAAATTCAAAGATTGATAATCTCGCGTCATCTGCTCAATGAAGCTAAACAAAAGACTGCTTAATTGTTATATACAGGATGACACTTTTTCAATCTCTGAAATAATAACTAACATTTTGATGATATAGGAAGTTACTTCCTGTGTTTTTCTTGTATTATTACAAATATTTATTATTACAA
>NW_017100307.1:438208-441818 GCF_001263275.1 Habropoda laboriosa | reverse complement strand
TATTATTTTTTAATATATTTATATTTTATTATATGTAAATAGCAGGAGAATCGGTTACAGTGGTTTTCCATTTTATATTTCGCGCTTTTCGGTGTTAGATAGCGCTGCAAACGTTGTCCGAAAGCGTTAGTCAAGTGTATTGTACAATGAAAAGGGATTACATCGCATTATGTCCGTCAGGTCATAGTTTTTACACGGTTATATTTGGTGAAGTCGTGCGTGACGAGTTATGCAACATTTGGTGTAAAAGCGCCCCATAATAGGACGTCCAGATATTGTGACACCTGACCTACTTAGACGGTATCGTCGTATTTAAGACAGTGGTAAATTGACAACATTTATAACGTGAAAAACACATTTGACAGCCTTTCAATTTGCAGATTCTAAATGCCTGCAAACACGAGAGAACAGGAAAATCTTTCGGAAATTGCGTCTTTCCGTGATACATTATTGGAACACAGTGCCGTGACTAGTAAATCCTGGTACCCACATAAAACCTCGCTCATTACGTTCCTTCATCCGAATTACTTTCCCTTTTGTTATTGTTGAATGTGGTACAATTAAAAGTAAATAGTTACAAGAATATTACAGTGTTCGAGACATCATATATTAAACGCGAAGATTTATCTGACGGAGTTCTTCCTAGATTATGTGGCATTTAGGAGATTAGTATAGTTCATATTTTCCCTTTCGTTGTCCACTGCCGTGCCTGTGAATTGCAAATCGGGCGCAACCTGAATCTTCAATAATTCATTCATATTAAACATACCTATATCACAGCAAAGATAAAAGTTTTTACATTGATTTTAAAACAAGCGGCTGACTTATCATTTACAACTTCACAACGTGCAGTTGACTAGTAGTTTTTAATTCTATGAAAAATTGCAATTTCAAACATTTTCTAATATTCGAAAAATGAATAATTTATCGAAGTGAGATTATCTTCTTAAAGATTAGTGGATGAAAGTTATATTTCTCTTGTAGTGGAAAGCATACATCGTAGAATCGAACAATTGCAATATTGCTAATTAACACATGGAACATCCAGTAGGAAAGGAAACTAAAAATTTCTAGATCTTCGTTTTTATTTTCACTTTTACAAACATACCGCACACACCTTTAGCAATACTTCGATTGTCATAACCTGTTGTTGTATTATCGATAGAGAGTTGGAGAGTTATATGCGAGGTTTGAATTCGAGAAAAGGTTCAACAAATAGACAAATCAATAGATGTAGTATAGCAATGGCAAAAATCGTAAGGTGGGTAAACAGAAACGTGATTTTGGAGCGTGGTACCGATAGAGCGAACAGACAACGGGCACCGGCGCGTAGCGCACGGCCCTGGAACTCGTGCTGTCAGAGCGCAACGGTGCGCCGGACGCTCGCTTGACTAAGGGAGTGCCCGTCCCGATGCAAAGTGTAAGTGAAGTGGCCTACAGACCTACATTTGTCTAACGTTCGATTTTTTTCGAGCCGGCGGACAGGAGGTTAATAATCCGCGCGGGGCTCATTTTTCCGCGGGCGTGTGTGATGTCGCTGTTGTGTGATATACCGATGTTTGGTTGAAAGAGACGGTGTAGTTTCGGTACGCTCAGACGGCGCTGGCCGGCGCGGGGAGCGTAGTAGTAAAAAGAGAGGAGGACAGCAAGAGCGTGCGCACACGAGGAGGAAGAGAGAAAGAGAGAGAGGGAGCACACCGACGACGGGCGAGAAAGAAAGAGAGAGAGTGAGAGAGAAAGAGAGAGTGAGAGAGGGAAGAAGAACGAGCGCGCGCGGTTCTCCATCGGCTAGACAGAGAGGAAGGAACCGAGACAGACAGATAGATAGACGGGGGTAAGAAAGAGAGCGAGGGCACGTAAGGAGAGTGTGTAGGTGTTTCGAGAGAAGTGCGTGCGTGCGCTCGGGGACGACGTGCAGGAGGAGGGACCCCCGTCTGTCTGTCTGCTGGAATGCACGAGGGCCGAATGGCTACGGGGACAGGGGAAGGTGGGGGCCACACGGCCCTCGAGAACACCACTGCGACGGCCCTTACGGAATCATCGTCGTCCTCCTCCTCCTCGGTACCGACCATCCTCACTGAAAACAACACCGCGACTAATCTGCCTTTGACGGGACTTCAACAACCGACCCTTCATCAGGTGCAACCACAGCAACAGGCGCAACAACAGCAACAACCACAGCAACAACCACAGTCGCAAGCACGGGTCAACTTGGTCACTGATCTGCCAGCGAACGATGCATCAGGTAACCTCAACCACTCATTTCTATGCTCTTGCGAGTTCTTTGTTGCCGCCTGTAGTGTACCGCTTGCCAAACTCCCTTCTTCTTTCTCCTGCTTTTGCCTTCTCACTGCTTCACTCTCACTCTTTGTGCCGTTTTTCTTTCTCGCTTTCGCTTTCGACCGTCTCCCTCTCACTTCGTGCGTGCAGTCTTTCGTCCTTTCCCCCTTTCCTTTTCTCGCCAACGTTTACACGTTGTCTGCTCTTCTCCCTCTCGCTCTCCCTCCCTCCCTCCCTTTCCCTCTCTCTTACTCTGTCTTTCGCTCCATCGCTCTTTCTCCCCCTCTCTCTGTCTTTGTTGCTCGCACGCTTATACACTCATTTCGCTCATACGCTTGTTCGACTCGGTCCACTTCCGAAGTTACAGGTACAACACGATCTCATTCTTCCTCATTGTCGCAACGTACCGGAGCATTACGTTTTCAGATAATTCTCTCGCTTCGTGTATCATCCACAACGATACTTTTCTTACGCTCGCACGCGAGTAGTAATTGCATTTCGAGCGGGTCGTAATAGAAACATTAGCGGCTCGGTTTTATCGCGACCCGTCGTTAATAAAGCGCACAATAATAAAATGAATCTCATTCATCGATGCGTCTTTAATGAGTACTAGTGCTCGATGCTAATTCGCCGAAGCTTATTAACAATTCTTTATCGGTATATCGTGTATCTCTGTTCGCTTAGTTCATTCTCTGAAAGCTACTCAATTTATCCGTGTACCTACGTCGTATCTGAAATACACACAGTATGCAAACTCCACTCCATATGAAACAGCTGGTTCCATACGAAACGTTACTAGAAATATTACTAGTGACATCTCTAGAAACCACAAAGAAGCGAAAATCATATTGCAATAACCTAAAACGATACTTTACATCGTGTAGTAACACGATAATAAGAAACAGAAAAAACGTTGGAATCCGATAGTATGCCCACACAACAGGGCATACCGAGTCTTTTTTTCCCTGTACAAATGAAATTCGTTTGGCCGTTAACGAATCGGGGGGGTCGCGCGACTGCCTACGCGATTCCTCGAACGCTGGCCGTGACTGTCGCGCGGTAACCGCACGCAACAGGCGTTTCGCGGCGAATTCCGTGGCGAGGATGCGAACAAGCGCCCCGGCCACCATCCCGCCGCTTCAGATTTAGAACAGACAACCTTCGAGCATTTCTTTATGAGCGTTCGTTCTCTGGTGTACAAGGCGGCGGTTCGACCCTTCGCGGGCGAAATAGCGGTTCGATGAAACGAGACTCGCTCGCCTTTATTTGCGTCCACGATGTCACCCTCCGTGCCCCACCCCTTTCGCCCTACCCCCACCCCTTACTTCAT
>NW_017100307.1:426730-438105 GCF_001263275.1 Habropoda laboriosa | reverse complement strand
AATTTCTGCTATCCTTAACCCTTCGCGAAAAGAGGTTATGTTAAGTTTCGATTGAGGTTATGTTTCTCAAACATACGTAAAACGAGTTCTCCCAACAACGTCAACTATTTTTATCGTAGAAAACAGTAAGTTTATTATTAAGTTCTTGGGAAAAAGAGAAGAAAAGAAAGGAAACACAGTGTGAGAAATACGGTGTCAAAAATGAAAGGGAAGTTCGTAAGAGAGGACTGGTCGACCAGGTTGTTTTTTTCTCTCGCGAGCGTGTGTTAGACTGACGCGAATCCGTGTCAAAGTGCTCCGGCTGGCAAGAATATCTAATTACTCGGTAAACAAGTAAGTCGTTTTGCCACGAGGGCAGCCGTCTCGTTCGAGCGCGAAAACGCTGCTCCCTTTTCTCTCTCTCTGTTCTCGGTTTCTCCGCTCGTCGCGTCTCGTTTTTACGCAAAAAAGTACACCTACCTATAATGCAGACTCGTCGCGAACCCCTTTAATTTCCTTAACCGTGACACGACTGACTATCGATTCTCGAGAGGGAGAGAGAGAGAGAGGTGGGTCGGAAAGGAGGCCCGCGTGTAACGACTCGAATTTCCCCGCCTGTGCACGCCGATAAAGATGTCAAGTATGAATATTCATGGCTCTCGCCAGCATTGATGCAGATAATTAGCTGCATTGTGGCATTGCGCGATTACGCGGGCTCGTTACGAAGATACAGAGAGGAGGAGGCTTGCTCCTCCGTTTCGTCAAGGGCAGTTCGCACTCCATTTTCGCGATTCGCAATCGCAGTCTCTCCCTCTGTTTTGTCCTTTCTCCTTCCCGTCTGCCATCCACTTTTTCTTCCTTTCGCCTGTTTGTTCTTTGTTCAACACCCAACCCCTACACTTCGACCCCTTTAGTCGCGTTTACAATTAGTGCTCCCGTTTCGAACTGGTGCTATTGCTGCTGCTGCTGGTACTTGCGCAGCCGGTGTTAAATCCACTCGAGCGTGGCAATTCGTCCGCGATACAGAAAGCTAGCCCTGGCAAGCTTGGTCGCGGACCACCTGAAAAGAATGGAAAGAGTAGCTTTGAAATCACTCGCGACTTTTGTCCAGCTTTCGAAAACAGCCTCGTTGTGTCACAGAGGTGATTGTAGAAGTGGAGAAGGTTTCGATTAAGATAGGTTTCAATTCTTCTAATTCCTGTGTTTCAGAATTTTTTAGTCTTGCTTTGCTTGATACTGGAGTGTTGTAGTTTATTAGGTCATTCCATGAGTCCGTGTCGAATTTTGTAATTTAGATCAATATTTGCAAGGAACTTTTAAATTTGATAAGAAAAACGTAAGCGCTTTTTGATTTCACAATATTTTCTTATTCTTTTCGGTAACACCATCATTTGAATTTCCTTCGATTTTTATTCAAATACTTTTCTTGGCTGACTTCATAGAATTCCGAGTAAACTAAGGAACAAATCTAATTATCGAACAGAATTTCAATCTCTCCTCCGAGAAGTTTTCGATGAACCCTTTAACCTACAACAACGTGTCAGACTCGCGACAGAGATTCTGGTCAAGATACGACAAAAGTAGTTATATTAGTAAGAAAAATTCATTGTAATCCTAACTTTCGTTTTAATTTCTAAAATGAAGGATGCCTAAATGTAATTAATCTGTAACAGATTAGCTTTCGTTACCTGATATAGTACTAAAACATTAAATGGCCGACGCTTAGATGCATAGTCAGAAAAGAAGTCATAGGTTAAGGGGTTAAGACACTTTCAATTCTTCTAATTCGTATGTTTCACAATTTCTTTGTCATATTTTCTCGATGCCAGAGTGCTCCTCTGTATTTCACGGAACGACAGGAATTCCCGGTAAACGAATGAAAAAATCCAATTATCAAACAGAATTTCGATCTCCTCCCCCTCGCGATTTTCTAGAATGACACAATCAGCTGTAACTCGACTCACGATAGGCGGCTTCGTTGCAAACTGACTCGGCCTCCCAGAGATTTCATATCTGCCTGACTCTTCGAACTGTTCAATTTTCCCGCCTTTTCTCTCTACACCGTTGATCATCGGCGTTTCCTCTCGTCGAACCAATAGGTGTTCGACGGTCGTTTATGAAATAGGTCTATGTTACGGGAGAGTGTCTCCAGCGAATCTGGTTACGTCATCGCGCGTAATCGAGCGAGTGTTCGGCGCCTCGGTGAAAGCATCTGGCAGAACGACGACGACGACGACGGTGCAACTCTGGAAATGCGTTTGCACGATTTTAAAGGTCGGAAAGACGCGTTGCGTCCTCTCCTTCCACGCTCGCATTTCACGCGATCACAGCCTATGGCACACATGTGCGCACACTTTACCCCGGCGCAGCGAGCTCTCGGTACTTTTACTTTCATCCGGACCCCGACGCGCGGACACGCTTCGCGAACCAAACGCCGCGAGGGGACACGAAGGCCGAAAATTTCTCTATAAACAGACACGCGGTGCTGTTCCTTCGTTCACCGGTGCAGATTTGCACAGAATTAGGCGAAAGAAGCTTGCCACGGGTTAGGAAATTCCTTTTGTACACCGTTAACCCTTTGAATTCAGCTAAGTAGGCGACGACATGTTTCTGTTTACTTAACTGGGTAGAACGCTGGCTGGCGCCTGTGGCTGCGGAAATTGGTGCAAGAGTTGTGCCATATTTTAAGAGATACTTTGACATTTTAGTTGTCAATGTAACACTTATGCCGGTGACCACAATTGTCGTATACTTTGTCGACCAATTTTGGTAGATTTCTGATAAGAAAGTTCTAGAGTTTGGAAATGTGCGGAGTAATAACGATCCGGCGGGATATACGAATTTTTCAAGTGAGAAAATGTGCAAAAGGGTATTCGGTTATTGACGTAAGGGTGAAAACAGCTGTTCGACAACTATTATTTTGAAAAACTAGGCTCGGAGGTTCTGCCACATCCGTGTTATAGTCTAGATCTTGATCCGTCAGATTTAAAGTTTTACAGCAATTAAGAAGTGATAAGAAACTTGCAAAACAGGCTTGAACTTCGAGACAAAGAATTCTTTGCTGCTGACATAGAAAAGATAGTAGAATTATGGGACAAGTGTATAATTGTAGCAGGAGATTGTGTTAAGAAATAAGGCAATTTTGAGAATCATTGAATAGACCGTATTAAAACGACAGCCCCTTAAATCTTAACTAATTTCGACAGTCTTCACAAACGGTTAATTTATGAAACTAATTATTTCCATTTTCATAATTGTAAAATAGCAAAAGTCTGTCTCTACTCTATTCTGACAATGTTCAAGTAAGAGATTCATTTTCTCGCTTCTCTTACCCTCCAAAAATAAATAATCTAAATTCTCGTCATCTCTCAGACAAAAAAAAAAAAATTCTCCCCGTAAATTACACTTGAAGATACAAACATTTTACCATTCCTCGTCCTTTCTCCTCGAGGGAGCAATCATCCTCACAGAGAAGCTAGAAGATAGCTTTCGTCGTTTTATAATGATCGTATTTCAAGTTGGAACAAAAGTGTCTGCGAAAAATATTGCAACTAGCACTCTTCTTCGCTCTCCTCCCCTCCGTTTGCGATTCTCACCGTTGTGTAAAAGTAAAATATTAGCCCCGTAAAAGTCTCCGTGGACTTTTACACGGGAAAGGGACACGACTTTCCCCGATTTTCGTAAGCGTGGCGGCGCGTGGCCGGCACGTATTCCTCGGGGTCCCCGTTTTCAGCGGATAGGGTCGCTCTTTAGGGGATGTATACACCCTTCTCGACAATAGGGCACGTCAACATCTACCTGCTGCGCGTCTAAATGCACTTGTTGCGTGTCCGGGTCTCTGGGTCCTCTGTTTGCGCATAGTAAATCACGATTATCCGCTCGGCCAGAGGGCCAGGATACGGTCTCGAGGGGGCACAGGTGTAAATTTCCCTCGTTCACTTTCCTCCGTTTCTGGTACAGCTTAATCGAGAATTTCTGCGAAGGTGCACGAGTAATTCTACTTGTAAACGTAGACCTAAATTGTGGCCTAACATCTTTCCGCGAGAAGCCTACTTTTTCAGGAAAATTGTGTTTATGCTGATAAACAGTGGTAATTTTACATTTTGCAAAGATTAGTCCGCGTAGAAAATAGCAACTAACGGCAAGAATTCTACGAGATTTTTGAAAATACTTAAAATTCACTTTGCAAGAAGTTTAGACAGCATATAACATTGTAGATATCAGGAAATAAATGCATTCGCAGTTCTTTGAAATTATTAAAAATTAGATAAGAAAATACACATCTCCGCATTATTCACAAATAATTTAAATCCTAAAAAAGTTTCCACGTTTGTACCACATTTTGGTTAGCACTGAATGGGTTTAAAGCGTCGAAATATCGCATCGTCGCTCCACAACTCTCTAATTCAAAGAGCGGGGATTTGCATGCATCAGAAAAGGCCGTCACTTTCAGCAATTGGTTCAGTAGCGTAAATGTAAATTAAAGACATCGTTGATAAATGTATTATCAGTGTTTGTCGTAGCACTGACATTGCTTATTAGCGCAAACACGAGGCACTCGAGAGACATTCAAATTCACTTTCTATTCAGGAACGAAGTTTTTCACGAAAAAAAGTGTTACCGGTCCATCCAGACTTCTTCTCTCGAAATAAAAGTCATGGGGAAGAACGCGCAAAGCGTGGAGCGATGTGCAAAGTGGAAATGGAAGTGCAGGACGCGCGGTACCTGCGGACGAGAGGAATTTAAATGTGATACCATTCCAAAAAAGTTGTTCAGTATTCATGAATATTCAAGGCTGTGCCTCCGATACATCGTTTAACCTGCTTTACATATTCTTTAGGTACTACCCTTTTTGCGAGCGGCTCGAACCGCGTGTTTCTGCCGCTCTACAGGCCGGCCGTGTATTACCAACCGTTTCGTAATCGCGGCAATTTTTAACACGCGATTAATCGATTCCCGGTAATTTCACGCCTGCAACTATATTAGGCGGCGGGACGATTGAAATGTAATTATTTCGGGCGTGTCCGGTTGCCCACTGTGTTTCGTTTCAGCTACGTTTTCACCGAGGAAGAAAAATTGGTATCCTTTGATGTTCTATACAGAAGATCGAAGTGTCGAGAATCTGACAAATGTGAATTAGGTTAAACGAGGTTATCGTCTCAACAGTGGCCTGATCTCGGAAAGTTTCTTTCCAAATTACGGCTAATGGAATTATTACAATGTTCAAATATTTCTTGAAATTTCTATTTTTTCGGAAGATTGTTTAGGCCAATTAACTGAATTTGAACAATTGAACTGTGGGTGACTGAATTTTTAACCACGGCTGCAAAATGTCTATCGTTTCAAAATTCAAATTGCGATCGGTGCCGCCCATAGTGGCGGCATTTCAATTTTGTTCTAGAAATCGGTGTCGCCGCTATGGCAGGGCATGATCTTTGTTTTGTCAAGTATCATACTTTGGAAAATTGCAAAAATTAATATCCTTATGTATAATAAATCAACTATGCAAATATAACTTTAAAAATCTAAATTTGCTCCGACTAGCTGGTAGTCCAACCAGAGAAATGTGCCGATCGCATAGGGTTAAATTAAGGTGGAAGTGAATCAAAAAGCGCCAATAGTAACGAAAGGGTTAAAGTTTAGCCGTACACGTGGTGATTCAGGGCAACAAGTCCATGCAAATCTCTGAGTTACCTAAACCATCTAAATTTCAATTGGTTTTTAAACATTTTTCTCCATGCAAATGACGGGAAAGGTGTCAAAGTCCTCGAATCACCTAGCCTCGCTTTCCTTTTTCAATATTGCCCGGTGTCTTCAGAAGCAGTCGTCCAACAATGGACACACGCGACCCTTTTCACTTTCTGCGTCTCTCTCTCTCTCTCTCTCTCTCAATCTCCGTTGCACGCGCCTCCCGGAGTCTTTTCACTCGTTTTCTCCTTTGACGTCTCGGTCGACAACTTTGACAAAGTTTGTTTATTGGTAATCCTGACAGGGGTACCACGCGACACTCCTTCCCATCTCGTTGTTCTCATTGTGCAACCGTTCACATTGTTGTCCCAACTCTCGCCGGGAGCGAGGAAAATCCGCTTTCGTCGCTTTCCTACGGGAATTTATGGCTCACCTCGGACGGGGTTCTACCTGTTGCTAATGGGAAAGCGGGATAATTAGTCGTCGTCTCTTCTACCTGCGAAAAGTCCCGTCGTGACGGGAGACTCTCGTTCGTTTTTCGTCTACCTCGTTTGCAAAAAGGTGCCGATTTTGCTTCCTTTGATCGCGAACTCGTGATAACAAACGAATACAACGCAGCGGCCTCTATGATACCGTGTAAAAGGTGGAAAGAGTCATTAACGCCGCTTTGTTGTACAAGAAGAAACGGCGGTATCTCTACAGAAGAGGGTTTAATTTCGAGGCTCGTATCCGCGCGTAGCTTCGCGAATCAACATTTGTCTTCCACGCGATTCCGTGCAATTAGATAACGACCTTTCGTTTCGGGAATTCTGTTCCGTGGTTCTGCGTCGTTGGCTTTCTGTCCCCGTTGCCTCCTCGAGCGTTACATCTTCTTTAAAAAAAAAAAAAAAAAAAATGGAGAAAAAATTATTATTACTGTAATCACACAAGGTTTTGTTTGTCATACACCTGAACACACGTTAAGTGAAAGTAATATTGAAAAAGAAAATTGAATTTCAATTAAAGATACACTTACATACCTATGAGAAAATGATTGAGAATTATTCTGTTCG
Organism: Habropoda laboriosa; assembly: GCF_001263275.1. Classification (NCBI taxonomy): domain Eukaryota; kingdom Metazoa; phylum Arthropoda; class Insecta; order Hymenoptera; family Apidae; genus Habropoda; species Habropoda laboriosa. Next base: position 431,386 of record NW_017100307.1, on the reverse strand, counting down.
TCGTGGAGAAGAAACCTCTAGGTACCTACATCTTTTGTAATTCCTGCAATGATTTCGTATTGAAAAGGATTAGTTTGATGCGAAATGATGAATCGGTAATTTCATGCCGATTTATTTACCAATGTTTCCCCAAGCGGGTAGCGCGAAGAAACGAAAGGCCACTTGGTCGGCAATTGTTCGCCGCAATGGCGGTTGCTGATTTTGCGGGCTGGCTGTTCGTCACTTTTTACGTGTACCAATTCGGTAGCGTGCCCCGATCGAGAGTATGTGTATCGTCGTGTGCACGTCGTGTTCTCCACTGGTATACGTACTCACTCCCACGCCACGTTAAGACGATGGGTCGTTTCTCCTCCACGGCGGTCGCTATTGAATCGCTTGACCCACTTTGATAAACTCGCATTGGAATAACTCAATAACACCAAGCCGAGCCAACAACAATAATTATTATTCAGCGTTCCCAGCGGGCTGCGGCACCGGTATAGATACGACCACGGCCAATTTATCGGTACCGAACCTTCATCCCTCTCACGGTTCACCTTTTACCCTCTTGCATCGTAATCACGCCACGGAATCAAACGCCTCTGGCACCGTTTCCGATAGTGAATTTCGAGTACGCGCAAATTTTTTTCTCTTCGTCTAAATATATCTCACGTTGTGTATTTTCGGATCGCGCGGAATTATGCAACTCGATGAGACCGCGTAAATCAAGTTCAACGAAATATTCCGATGGAATCTTTCGAGGGCTTTTGTTTCGTTTTTTTAAAGACAAATTTATTAGACGCATCTGAAATAGTTGTAAATAATTGCGAATTAGAGAATTTTGATATATTAGCTAGCGGTGAAATAATTGTTTCACGGAAAATTCGCTGCGGGGCATAAAGGGTTAAACGAAGAAATTTATTCATTTATGATACGTACCTGAATAGTTTCAGGTTAATTAGAGAAATAATTATTTCACAGCAAAATCACTGTGGGACGTAAGGGGTTAAACCGAAGAAATTTATTAACCGCTCATTTCTTATCTGAAATCGTATTAAAACGAAGTAGATATGTGTAGAAGATAGTACACGCGGAGCAATTAAAATAGAAATGTGTTGGTAAAAGGCGGTATCGTTTAAAAAAAAATGACGAAACAGATTTGTTCCCTGAGAGTGTTTCGAACCGGCAAGTTTCATCGTTTAATCATCGAGCGATCATGCAACGGCGGGTATTAAAATCGTCATTGACAAATGTATGCCGTTGGAAATACCCCACAGCTCGCATTCCCGCGGCGTTAGTAACGGCTATTATTCCGTTATTACCGATTTATTGAGAGTACATATAATTGCATGTAACGCGCTTGCATAATTGCATTGTACTTGCAAATGCAAACGAGGGGCATTTGAATGCGCGGTTGGGCCGCCTGTTCTGCGCGCCACGACTTCGAAAAGTAGACCATATACGTGGATCACGGCATCGCCAAATTGCTTCTCCTAACTTGTGGCGCCCTCCCAATGGTATCAACGTCTAAAAGCTTGCCCAAAGGATCGCATATAAGAATTGCTATCCGTTCTACCGGGCGACGCGCATGCGCGCGACATTCGAAGCGGCGACGGGGTGTTAAAATGTTTTAGCATCGCGGAAGACTGTTCGATTTATTCGACCATGCGCGGTTCACAAGTCCCTGTGTTAAAATCCCCGTTCTAAAGGAACACAGAGACGACTGTTGGCTGTTGTCAACTTTTTTTCTCCTTTTTTACCAGCATCGATATCGTTCCTTTCGATTTACGACCGTTCGACACGCGAACGTTTCCCTTGATCGTGGCAGTCTCTGTCGTTCTATGCGCAGTCTTCCTCTCGTTTCGAACCGCGATGCATAGGGCAAAAGAATTTTGCTTGGATTTATAGACCAGTATCTATATTCGCCGGTTGTGTATCGTATCTACTGTTATAGCTTACACCGTGGTGGTTAAAGGAACTATTCGATCAATCGTATATAACCAAGAGAGATATTCGTTCCTCGAAGCTTTCAACGAGTATAACCCTTCAAGGGCGCGACCTAATTCTCCACCGGTAGAAAATTCATTTGCTCGTTGGTTGTGCGATGTACTTTGGCGCCGTCAGCTTAATTTCCAAATGTAATTAAGGATCATCGATTCGAGCGGAAGAGGCGCGCTGCTCCGCGCACACCTTTTATAATTCCCGCGATCGCCGCGCCACGGCGTTGGTCTCGTTTCGATCAGTCGCTAAATTTAGCGCTCGTGTAATATTTCTCTGGAAGTTGCGCGTGAAAAATTTCGTCGACGGAATGTTATAATGACAGGAAGTGGTTCGTTTCTTCCCCTTCGATTCATCCAGCGAAGAGAAAGAAAAGAAGTATCATGCTACCATGTTCGCCGGCGTTGTAACACGGATCTCCGCTGTTCGGGGCATCGAAATCGAAAGTCTCTCCTTATCGTAGATCGCGAGAAGCTAGGTGTCGGTGTTTCCATCGATCACCGCGCCACGGCGCTGGTCGCGTCTATCACCGAAATTGCCTCTCTCTTTTATGCCGTACAATTCCCATCCCCTCCCCGAATCCCTCTTTCAATTCGACAATCCGCGTCTATCCATCCATCTATCCATCCGTTCGTTGGTTCGTTCGCTTGCTCGTACGTTTCTCGTGCCAGTTATGATGAATTCGATTGGGTAATACCGACGCGCCGCGGCGAGGCACGAGAAGTGACGCCACGGGACACGGTCTGTGGTTTTTAATACGCGTCCTACTTTCTGCTATCTTTCCCGGCGTCCGCGCTCGCGCGCCTCGAACAGAGAGGCACGTCGAGCTAAGAGTGGTGGTTCGAGCGAGATAGCGTGATCGCGCGTGCATCATCCATCCCCTGTCCCCTTCTCCGGCATGCCACCATCCTGTCACTCTCCCTATCACTCTCTCGCTCCTTTCTGTTACAACCGTGGTTAGGTAGTAGCCGCGCGCTCCTACAGCTACACACGTTTGCAACCGAAGAAGCGTGACGTGATTGGCGCGTGTCAGAACTTCCCCTCTCATCTTCTGTCACGTTTACACCATTTCGCGTCTATACTTCCCCTCAACTATTTCCCTCTCTTCCATCGAGAGTCCACCTAACGCGCCTCCTCTTCGAAGGACCAAACGAGAGTGTTGGCTGCTAATAGAGATACGAAACGAACCGGGAATAAGATCAAATCGTCGCGACAGAACAGAGAGAAGGAAGGCGGTGTTTGTTTCTGCGTGTCTCGCTTAAAGGGGAGGAAAAGAGATAAACGCATCGTGTGTACCACTGGGGTGGGGAAAGAGGGAGAGACGGAGAGAGTAAGAGCGGGCGAGATAACGCGACGCGCGCGCGGCACGGCGAGTTGCACCAGCTAGAAGGACTGAAATTGAAAGTGGTCGTCCCACTGGCCCACTGACCTGATTACCCACTGACAATGACACGAATCCTTGCCTCCCACCGGGCTAACCCTTCCCCGCCGCCCCTCCCTCCCTCTCTTCCATCCGTCGGTCCGTCCTACTCCCTCGGTCGCGTACGTGGACGCGGCAGCGCCTTCTCGCACCTCTCCCGCCGCGCACTGCGCAGGCGTCGTCCCGCGTGTTACCGCGAATCCGACGAGGACGCGATCGCCTTTTTATCTTCGCCGGGGATATATCGGTGGAATCGTTATGCGCCGCAGAAGCGCGAGCCGGGGTGCCGTTTCGGGGATAAAGGACGACGCGTTGGTTGAACGTCGTCGAAGGGCGACAGGTAGCGGCATGCCTTTTCAGTTTCTTTCGATTAGCCCCCTTTATCGGTCTCCCTTTTTTCGTTTTTCCAGGTTTCTCATTTTTCTAGGCTTTAGTAAGGTAGGGGGAAGAGTGCTTTAACCCTTTGAGGAAGATAGACTCGTATATGCGTTCATGAAACACTATGAACACACCCGATAAATTCATACTTTTAAGAAATAAAAATAGTTAGAGTGATCATGAACTCGTGTTGGTATGTTTGAGGAAAATTTTCATGTAATTTAATTTGAAAAAAAGAATACCGAAGTAGCGACCTAATTATGTGCTGTACAAGTAATCAGTACTTCGACGTGGCACATAGTCTTCAGTCAGCAAAGGGTTAAAGTTGACTGCCGCGTTGGTCACCTGTGACCGGAGATCGTTTCCTCCACGATGGTCATGTGTGACCGAATAGTTAAAATAAAATTTATCGTCGAATAAAAAATGTTGAACATCCTAGCCAACTAGACAATACTATGAATTAAAAAATAATAATAATAAAGCGTAAATATAATATGCTTAGAATAATAAAAATTCTCTTATGGCGTGTTAACTTTATACCTATCTGTAAGAATGTTCATCGCTCTAAGAAAACGCTAAATAGTGAATAAGATCGTTAGCTCCAGCGAGAGGGAAAAGAACGTATTGGCTAAAGCAAATATCTTTTTAGCCTAGGAGTGCTTGACAGATTAGAGTAGTTAGAAACGCGTAAAAACGTAGCCGGCCTTTTTGTTACCTGTAGATTTCTCAGACTCGCTCGAGTTAACTCTTGGCCGTTTCGGCTTGCGCAATCCTCGTCTTTCTCTCTCTCTCTCTTTCTCTTTCTCGCTGTGTGTATACGCGCGTTGACACAAAAGAAACGAACGACACGCGTTACAAAATGAGCGTAATACATCGTCGAA
>NW_017100307.1:380679-426629 GCF_001263275.1 Habropoda laboriosa | reverse complement strand
GGCGTGTTTCAATAACTTTCTAATGATTTATGCAAGCGATCCACTCGCGCCGGTTCTACGTGAAGGGACTGTCTAACGGTTTGCCAAGCCTTCGCGAGAGCTCTCGAGCGAACAGTTTCCGCACAACCCGTCGTAAAATGGAGCGCATTTAAATGCGGCGTAACCTCATTGAGCCGCGCGCCAGCTGATTCTTGAAGTCACTATCACTTGGTCATGGTCCACGATCTAAACCGCCATGGCACACATCCTCTCCAGCCGTTCTACCGAGAGGCTCTCTTCCTCCTATGCCGTGATTTCAATGCCAGGCAAGAGAGCAGCCCCGTCATCCTCATCACGAACTTTCCTTTCGTTTCGTCGCGATCGGGAGAAAAAGCGACGATAAAAACCGTCTTCCACGGCGTCCCACGCTTAACGAGGTCGTATTAAGCCTCGTTCCTTTCCAGTTAATTTCCTCGGTACGTTTCCTGCCGGGCGGTGCTCGTCTTGCGACACACTCTCGTAACTTGATAGCGAATGGAAGTCACCGAAATTTATTACGAGTCGTTTTTTCTTTTTACGAATTGGCTATCAGGTTTAACTTATCTTTCGGTAGAAATTGTGGCTGGTTCGTTGCGGGATTCAGACGTGTATTTGGAACAGTGAAGTTTATTTTCAAAATATATTTCACTTCGTTTCAGACGTTCTTATTCAAGGTACAATGTGGGAACTGGTTTTCTACGAGACGAATAAACGCTTTATTCCGTATAATCTGTACATAAATTTTATCATTTGGCATAAAGTGTTACATAGAAATTACAAGGTAATGTCGGATTTTTCAGGGAGGAGTGAAAATCATTATCCTTAGACTCCCCCCAACCAGGAGAACTGTGAACTCAACGAGAAAAAGTTCCTAACACATGTAAGAACGCGTGTAAATCTGTGCAGGTCTCATCGAGAGACTCGAAATAAATATTCCATCTCGTTAATGCTCTCGTTACCATCGACACACTCGAGATGCAAATGAAAGGAAGAGGAAAAACCAGGATCGAGCAATGTCAGGCCGATCGCGGACAAATTAAAAATTCCCGAGACGAAGGAACGCGCGGCAATTATACGCTTCCCTTCGATCTTGTCGCGTTATAAATAACTCACGTAGCCGAGCACGTGTTAATTAAGGCCTGGTTGGGAAGGTACGGGCCCCAGATATGTCTCCGGCAGCCAAGTTTCGTGACTACACGGGGCCCAGGCCTCTCTCCACTCTCGCTTTCGGCGCGAAGGAGGCGCTTTCGGCCAGGCTTTCGCAACCCTTTTCCCAACCCGAACCACCTCGAAAACGTGTACACGCGCTCTCACGTATCTTTCGCCTCGATGCTACGTGTGTGGCTGGCTGGTTGTCTGACTGGGCTCGACTCCGTGGCTCCGGTCGTTCGTTCTCCGTTGCCGAGCCACTCTCGCACCCGCCTACTTTCGCTAGTTTGCGTAAGAAATGTATACGTACCCGGTTAGCTAATGCGCCTCGCGACACGATACCTAAGGATTCCAGACGATTTGTTTTCATCTCCCTTCGATTTTTATACCTCGAAGGTTAGAGCAACTGTACTTCCTCTTTTCTCTCTCCTCTAGGATTTTTCTAGTTTTTTCGTCTCCTTCGGTGCTTCGAATCGTAGAAAAATTGGAAACGTGGAAATGAGAATCTGACCAAATTTAGGGAAATGAGATGTTTCTTATTTGGGGTATTCTGTCTTTTTTTTTTAACGAATAATGCGAATCTTGGAGAGATTTGTGTATTTATCTGGTCAACAGATCGCTCTGAGTTTTGGTTTCTTTATTTTTATAGTAAAGCGCGCGATTTGGAAATTGGCTGAATTGCGAAAGGATTAATTTCTCTGGAATTCTTCGTGAACCTTTACCGGGTGTAATATTGAAGAGAAGCGTTGTGCGGGTTAATTAGCTGAATTTTCTTAGATGTTGAAGATTGTAGAAATAACGTTTTGAATATTCAAGCAACATGTCACGCGGCACCATTATCTTGAGCAACGTAACTCTCATGCCCATCCGTTTGACTCGGGCGCACTCTCGGTTATATTTGACAATACGTGACTTCCCAGACGGGGTTACGTAAACCAAGAAATTTATCGTAATATCCTCGGGCCTTCAAATAGCGAAACTATCGGGACTTTCTCGTTCCAAAGATCCTCAGGAATGAACCAACCCGGGGCGAGAGCGCACGGTTCAGGCGAATTTTCGATTTAAACGAATTTCGCCTCGGTCGAAAGTGAAACCTCCTCGAGGCTCCCTCGAGCTGTAATCTGGCCTCGTAAAAATCACATTGTCTTCTAATTGCGTGTACACGCTCTTTTTCTTCCTCTCTTGCTAACGTTTCCTTGCTCACCTCGAGATACACAGGACTCTCTCTACACGCCGCACGTGCAACGTATATCCAAGGAAACTCCGTCGAGGACCACGTGAAAATAGAAAAAGAAGAAAAACAACAGCCAGTTTGTGACCAGTGGATAATTTCTCGTTTCTTTCACCGGCCGAAGGATGCATCGGCGCGAAACTCGCGGTGGCGTGCAAACAGCCGTTTCCTCGAAGGTCCGCGGCGAATCGGAGCCGTGCGCGGCCAATTAATGGTCTTCCCGTTTGAAAATCGAAGGACAAGCGCGCGGACGGCCTCGCGTCGGGACGCTTTCCGTGAGCTGTTGCGTATAGCATGCTTAAAATACACCACGCACTATCACCCCATCCATTCCATTTCGATGGAGGTCACCCGGTAGCTTAAGTGGGTCTCGACCACTTGGTTAGTGTGTCATGGCATACTCGTTGCTGAATAAACTTAATCTCAATACCGGCGTTAATAAGTCACTCGTTGCAGACTCACGCGAGTCCTTTTTCCTTCTTCTCCTTCTTTTTCTCTTCGAACTCTCACTTTCCTTCTCTTCCTATCCTTCTTTCTCTTTCTCTGTGCGTTCGTTATTCTGGTTTTACGAGCCACGGTTTCTAGTAAACTGTTTTCCAGCGGTTGCTTTTCCACGAGTTTCCAGGAATTTCAAACTTGTTTCTAGTGGAAATAGAGATTTGAGAACATTGCGAGGATTTTGCAAAAATTCTCTATCGTCCCCTCTGGTGCGTTTATCGTTCATCCAGTCGATTCTGATTGCGTGTCCACGATGACCCCGTTCTGCCATCGATTTCGTGACTTCGCGATTTTTCAAACCCGGAGACGACGATTGACTATGGAACACTGGGGGACACTATATTTAAATGCGAGCTTAAGATAGATAGCGCGAGCATGTCTGCCACGTGAATCGAGTAGGTATATCAAACTCCATCTTTCTATTTTTTTTTGGGCCATTTAACTCTTTTCCCTTTTTCAAAAAGTTTGTTACACGGTGATTTAGTCGAGACAGTCCCCCCGATTACCGTGAGAATAATAACGTATCGGTGGTTCTTTTTGCGAGTGGTCTGTGGCAATCGACTCTGTTCAGGAGGCGTGCGATATCTCCAAAATGGATCGAAGGAATCGGGCCCAAGGTCGGTCAGCATCGAAACGATGTCGAAGATTCAGAGTGTCGTGAAATCTCCACCGTTAAGAACCGCCGGCTGCCGCCTTGAAGTCGAATTTTTGCACCGATCGGCTCTCGGGTCCTTGAGAGAGGTGCGTACGCAACGCGAGACCCGGCTACGAATATAGTTTCTGCCGACGTTGTCGTAGCGTCGCCGTCGTTGCCGCCGCGTATGGAACCCGTTGATAATTTTTCACTCTTACCCTGGGTCATGGTCTGAATGAAATTCAGATTACCATCGTTGCGCGCGGCATTATCGTATCGCCGCGTGATCGGGACGCGTTATCGTGTTTTTTGCCGCGTTTCGCGGAAAATAATCTACGATACCGAGTTTCCGTGTTTGCTTTTTCCTGTCCCTCTCTCTCTCTCTCTCTCTATACTTTTGCTATTTTTCTATCTGGTATCTCGTCGACAATAACATCTTATTAGTTCTGTAGCGAAGTAGAGGTAGGGAGAGCTTGTTTTAGCGTGAGCAACGATCGTTTCAGCAAATTTATTTAATGAAGTGTATTTTAACCCTATAACCGTCATAGTAGCAGCATTTCAGTTTTATTCTAGAAATCGGTGTCGCCGCTATAGCGGCATGATCTTTGTTGTAACTTTAAAAATCTAAATTTGCTCCGACTAACTGGTAGTCCCACCAGAGAAATGTGCCGATCGCAAAGAGTTAATATACGTCGCGTGAGATGGTTGCAAAATTATTTCCGAGGGTAGTATATAGTAGTACTTGAGGATAGTATCGAAAAATTGAGAAACCTAGGATTTCTAATTAATACAAATTACTTAAACTATTCGCAGAGATAGCTATAAAATCGAAACTAAATTCCAAACTAAACTACTCACCTCTGTCTATACGGTAAAATTTTCGTTCCGCAGCCTCCGTCGTTCAGTAAGTAATCACACCTCTGATATTTACAACACCGCTTCCAAAAATACTCCAGGAAAATTTCTCCACTTGGAAAACTTCCCATATTAAGAAAAAAAGATAAAATTGTCCACGAGACGAGCACCGCCTACATTTAAAATTCGTTTCACGCCGGAGAGTATTCCTTGCTCTCCGAGTTGGAACCTAAATTCCTATGCGGCGTCTCGACATAGGCAAGGGAGTACTTTGTGTCGTAATAACGGGACAGGTTGCGTCCCTTTCGAGGAGGAGGCATCGATCGTGAGTGGTTCTCGGAGTCGATAGGTCGGCGAGCCACGACTAAACCAGGAGGAAACGGTTCTCTCTGTGCGGTGGGTATAGCGAAGCGGAGAAGGCTAGAAACGGTCAGGGAGAGACGGATTACCGGTGGATAAGAATGTGTGTCTAGTTTAGTGGGCAAGTAGGTCGCGAGGGAAACCAACGCTGGGTTACGCAACGTAGTTCCAGTGTTATACAACTATTGACTCACCGGATTAACAAGTAGGCTGGGTGAAAACGAAAGCTGAGTGCCTGTCCGGGCTGCCTGACTGCCTTTTCTCTCTCGGTCCCGTTTCCCTTTCCGTCTCGCTCGGGCCCATCTACCGCGGTCTCACTTTCGCCTCCGGGACTTTACCGGGGCGTAGGCACGCGTGCGCCTCGTTTTCGACGCGGGAAAAATCGTGTACCAACCGTATCTCTTTCTCTCTCTGACAATTTCGCGAGATTTCGTAGAATAGAATGTTAATAGAGGCTGGGTCCGTTCAAGTTTCATATTTCCTGCCGCCTGTCCGCGACACGGCGAAATTTGCATTAACACGAGTGTACAACGATAACGTGTTGTGTAACAGGATTCGAAGTGAAATTGATCGATAGTACTGTTACTTTGACTATTATGTCATCTGGAATGTTGTACTCGACGATGTTTTACCTAACAGTTTTTAACCCCTTTGCCTTGGTACAGATTCTGGCGGTAAATAAAGATTCATTTTAATTTCATTTGTAAATTTAGTTTCAATTTAAGTTTGAAATAATCTGTAAATTTCTTACTTCGTACGTTGTTAAAATAAAAAATAGCTCACGTTTACATGCACGGTCGGTAAAAGAGTCACAGGTCAAGAGGTTAAGGCTTGTTCGCAATAATAATCAGAAATTTAATTTGTTACTGTATAGGGTGTTAATTTACAGGGTGGATTTTTCTGTTTTCAACGTAGGAAACTACGAATATACATCGGTTATTGGTAGAAGTCGCGATTTATTTTTGAAGGGGATATAAATCATTTTCGCTGATTGAAATGGGTCGTGCAAACAAGTTCGGTGGGGCGCAAGTAAATAATTGACCAGCCGCGAGTTACTCATCACTAGTTTAAGGTGTTTGGTAAAGGCTACACAGAATATGAACGTACAGTATATTTTGGAGGAACTGTTACAGTCAATTTTCTGTTTGATAATTACCACCAAGTTTGAATATTCAAGAAATACTTGAAGCAGTGTATAATTATTTCCAAAACGACTTCTACGACGTCATTGCTACTTCTGAATACAAAAAAAATTAGTCGCCTTTAGTACACTCCGAAAAACGTCGCTGAAGAGCCGGCAACCATTTGCAAATATCGCGGGTTTGCTGGTAAAACGCGCTAATTCAATATGTTTGGTTTTTCAGAAATTGAATTTAACGTTTCACGTGATTTAATTCAGTACCAAAATCCTTCATCTCTTGAAATTCTTAAAATTGGAACTCTGAGAATAAAATGTCACAACTCTGACATAAATAAAATTCTGGTTTTTTCAATAACTCTCGTCCAATTATTTAGGAGAAAGGGGAATGCAAAGAATTTTCCATGCAAAATGAAAAAATCGAAGTAAATTCAATCGACCGTCGAGAAACGGTTTCTAATTAGAGACATTAGGGAGCAGAAGTCTGGGAAGTATAAGTTTCTCGATGATCCTTCTTCACTTTGGGGCTGCTATCGATCAGGCGGTGGCCGGCGACGTCATAACCGCGGCTCGTTCCCGTGGGACACGTATCTCTGACGCAAGAGAGGCGTACTTTTCTTCTTTTTTTTTTTTTCTTTCTTTCCTTCCTTTCGTCGAGGGCCACCGTGAGCTCCGGTGGAAAAAGAATCAGGCCAGAGTGTCTCGGGGCGAGCGCGTGAATTTCTTTCGCGCGACCACCAGAGACACGCGAGCCCCGCGGAGCTATGCAAATCGCGGCACAGAAATCACCGTTCTGCCGCTCAATTACCCGAACGTTTGACTCGAGCGTCTGATCTAAAAATAACGCGCCACTTAACGCCGTGCCGTTTTAACGAGACCGCTTCACGAGACAATCGACGCAGAAGTACTTACCGAGGGGGGCGAGATATCTCGTCGATGCTCGTTTCCCTGCCGCGGAATCGACGTTTTTAACCCTTTATCTGGAAAGTGTGGACACAATCCTTCAACACTTGCCGTGTAGCCTCTTGTCGAAATTTCACGTTGCTTCAGCGATAGTAACGGGGATAGTCTTCGGCGAAGGTGTGTAATTGAATTTCGCGGGAAGAATGGTAGACTGTTTTTTATTGTGAAACACTTTACTGGCGAAACACGTTAAGTTGATTTGTATGATTTCAAATTTTTATTAATGAGTTCATTTAGTAGGAAAGTTCTTTACTTTTTATGTCAGGACTTATAAGGGAGCATCTTGAAGTGACAATTGATGAGACTGATGAAACTTCGGTGTATGGTAGCATTTTAAAAAATATTTGACACGTGTTTTTCTTTACCGACAATGATCCACGTTGAAGGTGTGAAAATTGATCTCAAAGATTAGGGTGACACTCTTATTCGGTGTAATATCTCGAAAATTAGTAGAGATAGAGGAATAGTGTACTATTTTTCAACAACAAAATTTGAATTATCTTTCGTTATTTTTTTCTAAAATTCTCTACCACCACAATGTAGGACTTGAAAAACTATGTTTCTTCCACTGACTACACTCGTTCGAGAATCGACAGGTCTCAATTTACATTAAAAATCAAATAAAAAAAATTCTCCCAACTTTTGTTCCATGCTGTACAAAGCGTTGGATCATTAAAATTCGTCTTAATTCGAGCATAACGAAGAGCAGAGACCGTCAAGTCTCTCCCTTCTCCATTCCCCCGTGGCTTCTTTTCGATTCGTTCATCCGGAGCGCGGCGTGACTTTCGGTTTCTTTGACGGCGCTCGAAACCAGTTTCGCTATCTTCCCCTCATTAAGGCCGCGCTGCCGACTCGTCACCGGCTCTTCGACGATGCGTCTTATCGAGACGCTCGGATCGAAGGTAACGCTGCAGCTCCGCTCGCTCGCGCGATATGCAGCGCACACAGTGACGGGGAGGAGAGCTCGGGTAGGTTGGAGAGCAGCTAACATTACCGACCTGCCTCAAACGCGTTGCAGCCGAGCCTCACGGCTCTTGAGGACGCGGTATGTAAACTGGAACACTTATGTCATGGAAAACGGTGTGTTCCCGCGGTGAGACTGACGCACGCCGCAAAAAATCACACCTACGACTCGCTGGAGGCCGTGTGCGCGGCGTTTCGCTCGCCGGGGCGTCGAGCCGCGTGCTTTCCGCTCCGTTCCGCTATCTTTAGCCGCGCTCGCAGGAGAGACTTTGATCGTCGTTGTAAAAACGGATCTGTAGGAATGTTACGAGGAGAAACGACTAACGCGACTGTTAATGAATATTTTTGTCGTAACGGCCGTTAAGTGTGATTCAGTTGTACAGGGAATTTGATCGTTGGAAAATTTTTTATTCGAAGGGACTTGGAGTTGTTTAACCCCTTAACGCACAGTTTTTTTGAAAAAAACCGGCCAAAAAAAATCAATTTTTTTAATGTAAAAAAAACAAACTTTAGAACATTGTTTTGGCAAAAAAACACAACAAAAACATTTGTTATCACTCCTGATTCAACTTTTCTTTTAGTGGACAATTTCGATATACTGCGCTTTTGTTCCATGGAAAAAGGCTATATTTTATTTTCGAATAAATAAGTATTATAGCTTACAATCCTATGTAAATGATAAATATCAATAACACGATTCTTTTTCTTAGCTTTCACATTGTTATTTTCAATTCTCGAATATATTCGAGTGTGAAAAATTATAGCAGCATCAAATACAACGCCGCTCGAATTATCTCGAGTGTGCACAGTTTGGCCTGTTTAGCGCGCTCGAATTAACTCGAGCGTGCAAGTTAAGGGGTTAATTAATTTTGCGAAGAAATCTTCCATTTCTCGATAACTAATTTTGTGGATTAATTAATTTTCCTTGGGCCTGAATCACACTGTTTTCTCCAAGTTATAGATATTTTATGGGGCTACCGATTTTTTTATCGAAACTTGGAATTATTTCAGTAATTTTCGATTATTTATATTCGAAGAAACTTGGAATTACTTAACTAATCTTCAATTATTTATATTCGAAGAAATCTTCCATTTCTCGATAGCTAATCTTGCAGATTAATTAATTTCCCTTATGCCTCAATCACACTAGTTTCTCGAAATTGTAGATATTTTATGGGCCTACTCATTTTTTACTTCGTTCAAATTATTCATCGTTAGGTGTGAAACACATTTCCTGGAAATTCCCGAAATACAACTTCCAAGTCGAGGCACTCGAGACACGAGACACTCTAACAAGTGAATGGATGGAGGAACACTTACGAACAGCGGCAGTGTACATAAATAAGATTTATTGGTAGAACAGATAGACAAGATCGATGGAAAGTTTTCAAACAGACATTAAGCAAAAGCGGTTAATTTACGGTTCATTTTCCATATCGTTATAATTCAACCAATAAAATACCTCCACAACTTCTCTCTCTCTCTCTATTTTCTCACCAAACTTATATTTCTTCCAAAAACTACTTGTCACCGTCATTCCTCTATACCATATATATTACAAGGCAGGTTATTGTATAAACGGATCGACGACGGTTTCCAAGAGAATGGAAAGCGGGCCTTGTGTTACAGGGTTAGGTGAGGTGAGGAGGGTTGAAGGAGTCTCAGAACGACCGGCGACCAAAAAAAGCTCGAGAGTCGTACAATTAAGAAACTAGGTAAGAGTTACAGGGCATAGTTAAATAGTGGAGAGAGTGTGTTTCGCAGTTTCTGAGCCAGCACACCGGGTATTACCAAAGAAGCCCGGCGTTGCGTCCCAAGTTCGTCCCTAATCCGAAATAGTGAAATCGGGTCCCAAGACCCCGTCGTTGTTCAACATAGGAAACACGAAGTAGAAGAAGAAGATATCCCGCGTTGACCAATGATATACGTATAAAAAGAAAGGTGAAGAAGTAGTATAACGTTGCGTACAAACGACAATGGAGGGACTTGGTTTTGAAGTGTCCCCTTTATCCGTGACATGTTTCACTTGCTGTCGATATTCCTTCGTCCTTTTAACGGCGCGACCGCATGGGTTCGTTAAGGTTCTTTTATATGTGATAGGAAAAGAAAAGAGCATCGTGTACGATGACGTAACGTGTGTGGACGGAAATAGATTGTACAGGAAATATGGCTAGGAAATGAAAATAAACTATTGCAACAGTTTGCTCCGCGAGAGACTACGCCGACGATAAGTGGCGCGGTAGAAGGTTGTGGGTGGATGACAGATCAATAGTGGTGACATAGTTACCGAGTAAACCTGGCCCACTTTTAACACGACCTCATTCCATCGCTTCTTCCTTCCTCTCTTCCTTCCTTCCTTCCTTCCTTCCTTCCTTCCTTCCTTCCTTCCTTCCCTCGTCGATTTCTTCCTTCTTTAGCCACGCGACCCCCGTAGCCGCGATTCAAAGTCACTTGCACGCGAAATTTCATTTACCTCGCGCGTTAAACATGCCAGGGAAACGTGTCAACTTCGTCAAGTAGCGGAGAAACACCCGCGAAACGAATCCTTCAAATTCTTCCGAGTCCCGTGTTTGTATTCTCGTGTTGTAATTATCTCCATGGGAGAATTGAATCCGCAATCGACCGTTTTACCCGGCTAGGTTACTCAGCTTAGGTAAAAACAGGGTTTTTGCAGGCTGTTATTACTCGAAAACACGAGACAAGATCTTCGATCGTTTCGTGGCTACGTGGAAAGAGGCTGACCTTTAAATCGTGACACGGTTAAGCACTCGGACGAGCCAGGCTCTCGTTACCGGCAGAACAGATTGATGCCTGTCCGCCGAAAGTGTTGGCAAACCGTGCACAAATTTCGATCGTACCTCCTCTTCTTTCCTCTCTCTCTGTCTTCTACAACCGTGAAGCACTCGTCGAGGAAGAAGCGGCTTATCGACGGATCGATAGAGGAGTGTGTGCACGCGAAGAAGAGTTTGATTGTCGTGAAAAACCGAGCGAGCCGGCTCCGTTTTCAAAGTTGCAGTCGCTGGAAAACGAGGCGCGTCTGGAAATAGGTCGTTCGTGGATCTGCCACGTGTTTCTACCTCTGTGCAACAACACTCGATAATATATTTATATCGGCGAACTTTTCATACGTTGGACAAGTTTTTCCTATAATTTCCTGAAACAAACCGCTCATGCGTGTGTGTAGGTACGTGTGCACAGTGTTTTCGAACTATGAGATGTCGCAGCGAGCTGTTATCTCCAGGACGGTTAAAGGTGATGGGAAACTTTTTCGAGTCGTTCAAAGAGCAAGACGAAAGGCTATGTCGATTTTCTTCTAAATTGGGTGAAAATGAAATTTTCATAGAATTTTTTCCAAGCATTTTATCGCAGTTTAAAGAACACGTGAAAGGCCACCTTAATTTTAAAAATTGTGCGAGAATGAGAATTTTACTGCAGGTCGAAAAGATAAATTCAGCGTTATCTCTTTACATTTGCTCGATACACCTTATTGTTTCGTGAATTATAGCTATCAGGTGAATTGCTCAGAAATTATCAGTCTCTGACTACTCACTCTTCCATCTTTTTATCATATCTTCCTACTTATTGAAAATAAAGAGAAGATGTTTCAGATAAACGTTATTACATTTGAAGAAAATTACACGGAAACGTGGATATTTTATGTATCCCTCGAGAGTTGGACGAAATTTTTACAATTTTAATAAATTGGACATTTTGCGCGCTCAGAGTGTGTTCTATCTGAGGAGATATCCGAATAAATGTAAAGCGTATCTCTTCGCTAAATAGCGTGACGATTTTTTCCCAGAGAGACTGCAAACGAAGGAATTAACATTGAATATTATAAATAAGCCGATCCGCGACGCGATAGCTCGCGTAAATAGTTCACGATAATCGGCCGGCTTATCGTCGAGCCATTGAGCAAATCGCGCGCTCCATTCTCGCGCCGATTCGACGCCTCGAAACGACAGCAGGGCCCTTTCTCGCTGATAGGACTCGGCACAGTGTGAAAATTACGATCGTTCGTAATGCAACGAGCCTAATAACCCAACGTGCACACCGACGACAGCCGTTATTTCGTAACTTTCGTCCATTTTGCACCGGATCACCGATGGTACCGATGCTCGATCGTAGGAAGATCGAACCTTGGTACACGTTTAAATGCAGAGTGCTTTAAAACAAATGTTCACACCTACGTTGCAGGCCAGAAATTTGGGATTGGTTGTCAATTTTTGTTAACTTTGAATTTGTTACCAATTTTTTTACGAATTTAAAATTAAAGGGGCAAATAGCAATTTATTTGGTTTTTGTAAATTTGGGTAATGAAAACTTTCTTAACCCTTTTAATCCCATGGCCGTTTTGGGCCGATATGATTCACTCTCGAGGACTTTTTCCAGGCGATACCGTTAGATATATCTCAAAAAATTTGTGCCCTAGAAATTTCTTACATCGAAAACGAAAGGGTTAAATTTTGTTAACTATCTTTCTGAGAATTCCTCCTTTCGACCATCGTCCCAAGGAAACACACTTGATAACACTACATATCGTGTTAACAAATGTGTTTCGTCTTCAAAAAATCTTTATTTGTTCATTATCACGGTCATCGCATTCTTGGAATCTTCTTCAAGCCTTCCCCAGCTCTTCATCCTTGCAACATTGTTGCAGTCACATTTGCAATTTTCTATCGGAGATCTAAGATACGCACATGTACAGTTGCTGGAAGCGATACATCGAAACATCAAACAGCGACAGCTTGTGAATTGACATATAAAATTTCTCCTTACGATCTCTTTCATTCAACGAATCTCCCTTTACTCAAACCGTAATTCCCATATCGGCGAAAATTAACCTGCACCTGTTTCTACGATTAAGGCGCGGACAAGTTTTTCTCTTTTTAAATACACCGCAATGGAAGAAGCAATTCCAAGTTGAAATGGAACATTCGAGCTCCTTATCCTCCTCCCGAATTGCTGTTTTCGATGCTTCGCCGTTTTGACGAGCTCGCCGTGTCGCTTCCACCGACTATACAAATTCTCCGCGTAAGTGTTAACATTTTTCTTTCGAAAACAGCCCGTACGACGAACGAATAAAACTGTCCTGTGTGACACTGTTATTAAGCCTTAGTGTTATGTAATTACGTGAAGTAATTAGCGAATGGTATTTATGATCATGCTGCATCGTACGGCGAGCAGACGAAACGCAGACGTATGTGTTGGTGATTTATAACCGGCGAGAGGAGTGTACTTGAGATAACAAAACTAACATTATGAAAATTCAGATTAAAGATATACGTGCGTGTTTGAGGAAGCATTAGCGAGTCGGCTGGTATGGTTCGAGGAGGAATGTTTCGGTGGCATGTTCAACGGTGGATAGTGTATCGGCGGGTAATTGATTACAGCAGCGAGATGAAACATCGAAGAAGGAATTAGCGTTGGTTTGATACAGTACAGGAAGGAAGAATAAAACACGAGGGAATGTGGAGTATGTAGGAGAATTGTTTGACCTCACTTTGCTATAACGAGGAAATCCATAAACTGTAACCGTATTTCAAACGATTATACATCATGCTTTAATCGAATGCACAATGACCCTTGAAATGGTAACAAGTAGAGTCTGTTTCTACGTATACAGAGACTGTTATAATAATTATTCTATCATAGGGTTTTTTTTGCAAAATTGAGAATCTTGCTCCATTTTCCTTTCCAACTAGCACGACCATTTATATTTCAAACTCTCGAATATTAAGTTCAGCAACGAGTCGTACACTGGTCTCCTTGGTTTAATTGTCTCGATTCAAATTTTTGGACGTCCCAGGAGAATTAGGTGAGAACTTAGGAAAAGTAAACTTTGCTTAAAAAATGAAAAACATGTGAAACTGCAAACGTTTCAAAAAATTCTAAAAAATTGGAAGATAAGAAGTTTAAGTTAAGAAACACGGTATTTTATTTTTTATTTGTTTTTTTTTTAATTTTTGCCTGCAAACTGGGGTCAAGCATGCGGAATAAAATTTTCCCATTCATCCATCCCTTATCTCGTCTCACCTCGCCTAATACATTACACGTACCGAACAATAATCACACTTATCACCTATCTTCGTATAGCATCTGTACTTGGTTCCTTCCACCCCTGTCTCGTACATTTCCTCTTTCCTAAAGAGGGTAGCATAAACGTTCTGTTATCATCCATTCGAGAACCGACACCTGTTCCACCTTAATCCAGTCCCGTCACACGAATTTCACGAGAATTAATCCGCGTGAGTCGTCTATCAACATATACACTTCACCCTATCACGCGTTCCGGGCGTTTGCTCGCGCTTGATACGCTTGTACATCACATGTTGACCGATTATCGACTTAAACAGTCGATAAAGAACCCACCACCGTGGTCAGGGGGGAAAGCGTGTAACGTCGAAACGGTCTGCTGCACTGCGGCTGACCTTGAATTTACTTATCTACTGATGGGAAATACTGCTCGCAACGTAGTCATTACACGTTACTCTACCTGTCCTGAATAATTTCGCGACTCCCATATTCTATACACACATACACACGTATGCGAAGTACCGCGCCGCTGGAGTCACTTGGTTCTTTCGAATCGTATCGCTGGGCCAGACTGTCGCGTGTGTGTCTGTCTGTCTGTCCGTCTGCTGCACGGGACGTTGTCGTGCAGGGTAATCGCGGTTTCGATTAATTTCCGCGACGGTGAGGGACTGGAGGAACGTCGTCGGATTAAGGGGAAAATAACGAACCGGTAACCTGGTTAATCGTGGATCGTTTCCCTTCCATATGCCGTTCTTGCATATTCGCGCACGCACCCGTCTCTCCCTGCAGGTGTTCACGCGTGAACCGTGTCCATATTCCGCCGCTGCTGCTCTTTTTTATTTGTTTAGTGTCGCGTTGTTCGCTTTAGGGAGGGACGATGATGTTTTGCCGTACTGGAAGGGTGATGGAAAGAAGTTCGGTCGCTCTGAAGAGTAATATTCCGAGGAGGAAATGTTTTAGGTTTGCGCGATGGGAATTGGGTGATCTTTGGGTTGGGAGATGTATTTTTTATCGTCTGTGGAGTTAGGCTACTGTTTCTTTAACCCTTTTGGTCCCGGCGCAAAACGCTGGTGTAAATTTGTAGTAAAAAATTTCTGGTCACATTTTTCGAGATGAAATTTTTACAGTAGATACCGAAAGATTCTTCGCTCCTGAATCGAGTCGGCCCAAATTCGCCGTTGGGATTAAAAGGGTTAATATGCAGATAAGTGTCCCTCTGGAATTTCAGAATTCTTCTGGACCTCTTTTATGGATGATCGATACGAGAAATAGCAGAGATTAAATTTGGCCAAATCAGGTAGATTTTTCATGTGTTAGAAGTAGATAGAAGTGGGTAAATCATATCGCAAAGTAGAATTCTGCGGTCGCTCGAAGAAAGTAATGCATTAGCAGCATGGTCAGCTTAGAGAAGCCTCATACACAGGCTTCTATTTACGAGCGAAACGTACTCGCGCGTACTCGCTCGACGCCGTTCCAAAGCGGATAATAACACATGACATACACGCGGACTTAAGTCGCGTCACGTGACGCTGGAAAAAAGAGTCTACGCAACGCGTATCTATACAACGTCGTAATGATCCTGAAACTGCGGACAGATTTGATTGGATAAAGAGCTCTTTATATTCAGCGCGAGATAATTGCTCTCCGTCCGTTCCAAGCGGACATTCTGAAAATTCTAACCTCAAACTCAACCCTTAAAAATTCCTCCTGAAAAAAAAAAAAAAAGAAAAAAAAACTACCTATCCAAGACTAATGACAAACGAATGCAAAGGAAAGGCTAGAAGAAACCTCAGAATTCGGCAATAAAGACAGTTCCATAAAAAGAATGCTGACTACGGCGAGTCGTGGTACGCGATCGGAATAAAGTTCTCCGGTCCGACAGAACGAAGAACGTCAGCTTCTTTCTCGCATAAAAATCCGTCGAAAAACATCGGCAGAGCACATTTCAGCGTCTCTCGACGGATAAACATTTAGTTACGCTCGTTTCGAAAGAGCGAGCGACCGACCGACCGGGCCTCACGATGTCTCACCGCACGGGCCCGGTAATCTCGCGGGGCACGTTTCCATTGGTCAGAGCCGTGCGACGCATGGCAACCGAGCGTGTGTGCGCACGAGAACGTGAACTTACGTGAGCGAGCCGAATAATGAAGAACGGCCCTCGGCGAAGTCGTGTTGTACCGCGCTCTGCTGCGTCTGCAAGCGAGCACGAGCCTGTCCCGTATACATGCCACCCGGCACAGTATGTACTGTATACACGTAGAACGTCGTCTGACGCGTATGCACACGCGGAGAGACAGAGAGAGAGAGGGAGAGACACAGTGAGACAGAGGCGCTCCCTCGGTCCACCGCACGGAGCCGAGAGAGCCAGCCGTGAGTTCGTAACACGGCAAGAGCGCTCCTCTCTCGGGGAGAACTGTGTCAAGGGCAGAGCTAGCAGGGCACCGGTCCGTGACGAGCCGAAACGAAACGAGAGAGCCGAGTTTTACCTGGCCGTGCCTACCTCCCTGGCTCGCTCGCTGGCTTCTGCGCTACCTTCTTCTTCTTCTCTCTCTCGTGGACGAACTTTGGGCCAAAATCGCTTTGTACCAAATATCCCTTTCTCCTCTCTCTCCCTCTACTATTTCTACTTCTCCTCGTCGCGTTTCCACGAACTGCATCGAAATCGTGATCAGACGCGGACGTGACTACTTGCGAGCATGGTCCAACCCCCTTTGAGTGATGCACGGTACGAAATGTTTAGCCCCCCATCGCGCGACTTTAACGATACTAGATAGAATCTTTTTACTCGCGATCGTTCGTTCGGTATATACGTATGTATATTCATAGCCTGTGCCAATGAATTTATTTATAACGTCCGGAGTATAAATAACTTTTTCTCATTTTCTAATCGGTGATTCATATCGTAAAGAATAGAATAAAAAAACACTCTATTCCGAGTGTATCGGTGTCAGTGAGAGGGTTAGGTTAGGTTCGCGTTACCGAAAAGTTACGCTGGGTATCGGCGGCGAATTCGACGGTGTTGTCGATCGGGAACAGTCGGAAAGAAACGAGGTTCTCCTCGAAGTAGACGTGTGTTTCGTTGGGAACCGATTCGATCCAGAACGGCGCTTTCTTCGGAAACACGTGGCTCGGCGGCGAAGTACGTGAAATATTTCACAGAGCGATTCGTGAGCGGTTGCTTGCAACACTCACCCTCTCCCCTTCCCTCCGTCCGTCGTTCCCTTTCAGTACCGCCTCTCCTTCGCCGCCGCCTCCTCGTGCTCCAATGTCCAGAGTATACGTGAAAAATTCCCTTTGTGTTAATCGATTCGGGAATGGAAAAAAATAAAACGGTGAAAGCGGTTCACAGTTCAACGCGTACCGGCAGCAGCTTTGTCCGGTGTGAACATTAAAGTCAGATTGAATCGCTCAACCTCCAACCCCGGGTTGGAATTTGGATCAAGGAGGGCTCTGCTTACGGAGCGTGACGCCTTTATGGAGCTTACACACGGAACGACCTACGCCCGCGCGCGTACGCCTCGCGAGAAACTCGAGATACACCGCAGAGATTACGCGTTAGCTGGTCGAGGGAGAGACCAACGGCAGTACACACACCTACATACACAAGTGCACACGTACCCGTTCTCTTCGTTCTCTCTCTTCCCTTTGCTCTGTTTTTACTCGACGATCCTTTTATGTTCCAACGTCGAAAGCTCGACGAACTTTTCGGAGGATCCTCCTCCTTTTGGGAGGGAAGAGAGTGGTTCAACGATCAATAAACTCCGACAGACGACGACGGCTTCTCTCTTTCGTTTCACGTCGGATGCGTGCTCCCTTTTCTCATTCGAGGCTCTGGCGAAATCTTGCAATTACCGTTCTCGAAGTCTTACGTGGTTTTTTAAGCTTCGCTGAAATACTTTGGGATTTTAACCAATTTCTTTTTCCATTTTTTAGCGTTTCACAGAGGCTTCTCTGATAGTGGTAGCGTAGGAATTGTCGGACAGGTTTGATCTTTGTTGAAACGTATTGTTTTTTTAGTCTTTGTCGGCTTGTTGTTCGGGGATTTTTTCTTATTTTGAATATGTCGATGTGAAAGAGCTGGAAGATACAGAAACAACGATAAGAATGAAAATGTATCGTGTGAGAATGTTAGATATTGAACGAGAAATAATAGAGAACGATGAGAGACGTTTAAGAATATATCACCGTAGGCTCTTTGTAATGCCGAACGTGAAATAGTACGAAACTTTTTTTTCACGCTTTTAATGCACTGTTAACCCTCCGCGGACGATGGACTCATACGTGCTTTCACAAAACAAAAACTATAAACGCAACCAGTAGATAGATAAACTCATACTTGTGGGCAAGAAAAATAGTTAACGCGGCTATAAAAGTACGTGCAGTTGGAGGAAATATAATTTCGTTATGATTTAGTTTTGACCTAGTTGCACTCGCACAAACATTCTTTTAACCCTCATCCGTCCCTCGCGTCAATTTGACACGTTTTTCCGGTAAAAAATTGTATTATTCGGCTATTCGTAGAAAAACTTTTTCGTTTATCTTGTATATTTAATAAAAGAATTTACAAAATTAATCATCTGTCTTTTCATTTACTTGATTTTTTACCATTGTGTCAAATTAACACCGAGGGATCTATTAAGATGCGAAACTGAGGGACGGATGAGGGTTAAAGGGTTAACCCTTTCACGATACACTAATCTTAACCTGTTAAACTAGGTTATTGGTTAATCAGTACTTAGGACACGCCAGATTTTGGTCAGGACCTGATAAAAACAGTTACATCGGTAACAAAAATGAATTTTAACTCCAATTTTCCATTTAATTTGTGAAACTGAAGATTGCCAAATTCAATTAACCTACAGTACATCAGCCTTTCCTACAGTCCCTTTCTTCAGTCAGGAAAAGAAATCACAATTGAAGGGGTTGAAAAGGAGAAAAAATTGATTTTTCTCTAATTTTCTTGATCTTCAAAAATTGTCAAGCATTTTTTGAACCTTTCACATCGTCACGTGACTAGGAAGGTGCACTACCGGCCAAAAGTTTGGAATCACCTCCCACTTTTCATCAGTATTAAATCTGCTGCTAATTTTTTATAGATTTCAAGTTTATCTCAATTCGACATTTATCAATTTATCTCGTATCAATTGATTCGAACGATAAGAAATTCTCAAAGTCGCTGACTTCTTTCTGGAAATTTTTATGTAAATTACAATGCTCGGTGATTCGAAACTTTTGGCCGGCAGTGTATATACTCATTCGTCGAGAAGTAGGAAAAGTTGATTTTTTTATTTCTTCATTTTTAAAAAATGTCAAAAATTTCACACTACGTTCAGTTTCTAACTCACATCACCCAAGATCCAACATAAATTCGAAAGTTCCTAATCCCCTTTGAAACACAAACGGAAAGATCGGTTACTTGCGAAAGAAGAACGCGTAACGCGCAGTTACAACGTCATGTAACGCGTTACGCGCAGGAATTACATCAGTTATGGGTCAGTTGTGAGATAGGTGTGAGGCACGGGGCAAAGCTAGATTAGCCTAGGCTAGAGTTCTGTCGGCGCGAGGTCGTCTACACAAGAGAGGTAGCAGCAGCAGCAGCAGAACGTGGACGAAGGGGCTCACAGGATATCCCCGTGTTCTGCCCTGTAATAAATGTATACGCGTCCATAATGCATATACACGTTGTATATATAGATGCGTGTCGTTCGCGCATCATCGCTCCCGGTGCATTAATGCGCCCCGCATAAAATACGCAAAAGCGACAGCGGCGTCGTCGTCGGAGTAAAAATCGAGTGACACAATACTCGACGGAATTGGGACAGTATACATATATATATATATATGTACGTACGATAGCCGGCCACGCCGGTGCTAAGGGGTTTTATGCTGTGCCCCTTTTTGTCCCTCGGCGGCCGCGGGGCGCAGAGGAAGAGAAAAACGGACACAAAGGTAGCTAAGTGCACCGAAGCAAAACGCGTTGTCTCACGGGCCCGCGTTCTGTTCTGCGCCGTGTCGGTGCGTTTGTTAACCGTGCACGTGCGACTCTACCTCGTGACGAACCGATTTTCGCGTCATCTTTTACACAACTTTTACCTCCATTACGATTCTACAGGTTCCTGACGAGGTTCTGTATCGGAGGTGTGTTTCCTTTATCTTGAGAAATTGGTCCAACTGCTCTTGTTCGAAGGCTTTTTTCGTAGGTTCGGTCACCAGAGAGATATTCCGAGTTTTCTGGATAAGTAAATTGTAAATTTGGAAATTTCGCGTGGGTGTAATTTTTGGGACATTTTTAATCTGATTGTTTTTTCGAAAATTTCTACCGTGTAAAGAAGTGATTTGATACCTGAGGAGTTTAATTGAAAGGTGTTACGATTAAGGGTACCATTTTTCTTTTATTCGTGCATTTTTCATTGTGATATCGATAGTAGAAATGAAAATTCCCTTTCCTCCAGTAGGAAAAATAATTGTCGAAGTAATTGAGTTTTGGGAGACATAAAACGGAAGGCAGTATAATTTAATATCTGAAATTATTTCTAAGGCGGTTCTGTTACTCCTACATTTCTCGTTATCATATTCTTATCATCTCTCGATGATATAATTGAGTACTTCCTTTCCTGCAACAAAAAAAAGCTTGTCGAAGTAATTAATTTCCAGGAGTTGCAAAAACCCGAGGAAAATACAGATTTCAATATTCCCCGTTAAAACACACGACGTCTAATTCAATCGAGAATTAGATAAAAAAAAACTAAATCTAAAATCTAAATCTAAAAAAATTAGATCTAATAAAACGAAAAACCTGAAAAACGCTAGGAAGCACAGTGTCTTCGTAATGGGAATAAAAACTAGCAATACATCAACGTCTAGGTGTATAAATGTAGCCCTTAATGTTTCACGACGAATTAATTCGTCATCCTCGACTAATATGTTCGAATTACCGCGGATCGTAATGATCATTAAACCAGTATCATGCACTTGGAAACAAGCATACATATATATATACCAGTCTTCCCCTGGAAACGTTTTAATTTTCGTCAATTACCTGGCGTGAAATCACGAAGATCTTACGTACGAGTCGGTGAACGTGCACACGTTCCTTGCTCGAAGGATCGAGTACTATTTACGCGCGAGCGTACCGTAATTTTCTCTTCCTCTCTTTTCATTCCTGTACAGAAGGGGAAGCTCTTTGAAACACGGCAGAATTAGGACAGCGCGGACCATAACCAGCGGGAGTTTTATGCCGGTAGGCGTTTTTTTTTTTCTTCTTTTGCTCCTTGCAACGCGCGTGTACGGCTACTACCGTGGATGAACTCAACGGAGCGAAACGCGTTGCTCCGACAAACTCTCGGTACGTGTGCTCGTTGTGCGTGCATACAGAACAGGAAGGCGGATGAAAGGGAGAAAAAAGCAGAAGAAAAAAGATCCTACTTTGTATCGTATTCTTACAAATTTTTCATAAAAACAATAATAACACGTACTTACCTATTCTACGTACTTGAGTAGAGATTCTTAAGATTCGATCCTGTTTTATTCATTCCTATCCTCCGTTCTTCACACATACACACACACACACGCCTGCATGCGAAGGAATATATTTTCGTAACCCGGAAAAGAAACGTAAAGAAAAGACACACGGTTCTTCTCTCTGTCGCGTGTGCACCGGCCAAAAACGCTCTCTTTCTCGAATATATCCGCGGCGGTAATGCGGCGTTTAAGGCTACCTGTTATTCCGTGGTGTGTCAGCCTATTTATATCGGCCTAGATTCCGCTTTTACATCGCACAAGCCACAGGTACGCGCCCCGAGGAACACCGCGATTCTCACGATAGGAACGCGATAAATTTATGGCCGCGATTAATTTTTGCGAAATCGTCGCCCTCGCAGCCGCTCTTAATACATGTACGACGCGCGTTCATGCATACAGCTGACCGAGTTCCGCTGGATCACACTCCGTTCAAACGACCGGCCACTCGGTGGTCACTACCGAACGAAACGGCCAACTTTTTTTTTCTCTCTTCGCACTATCCACAGCCGTTTCATGCCCGTGAAACTATGTTTATAGACGTGTCCGTCACGTATCCTGTGCACCGGAGGCTGTTATCGGGGAAATTGTCAAGGTTTTAGAAATCTTCGATTCTAGGAACTTCTCGTACCATTGGACGTTCTTTAGTTTCGTTGCAGAGAAACTTGGGATATTTTTGCTCAAACGATTTTTAGCTCCGTAATTAAGCTCGCGACCTTAACACTTTTATGAAGAAAATTAGACGTCCGATTCAGTCGATCACTAGATCGCTAGATCTCCTATATCGAAATTGAGACTTTTATTTTTCTAATTTTAGAGCTCCACGATCAATTGGGAATTGCAAATTTCGTGGCATTACTTTGGCGTGAAAAATTGAGACAGAAATTTGTGTAACAAAATTGAAAGCCTTCGAATGATATATAGATCGCTAAAAATACTCCACGAATGAAAAAAAGAAGTTACAAAAGATAAGCTAGCGAATTTAGCTGCCAACCTAATGATAGATAGAATGTGAGTTAATATGGAGGAAGATGGTTATCGGACGAAGTTCGTCAACCTCGTGTGACTCGTAGAAAAGATGACGGTATTCGATAAACAAGCAATTCACACACACACACAGCTGAGGAATTATTTCCAAGTTAGATCGAGTCCAAGCTATTTTCGGCCACCTCCGATCGCGATCTCGTTTTAGACCCAGAGCCGTGATTTTCTAGTATTGATTCTCTCCCCGTCGTCGGTGTGTACGCAAGCAAGCAAGCAAGAACCGCGATGCAAAGCGATACCCAGAGCAGGCGACGACGCTTGCATGTTCGTAAAATGTTATATTTTTCCACGCCGTCATCATCCTTCGCGCATGGCCTACTTGGCTTCGTGTAAAAAGGGCTCGGCTCTAAATCGGGAGCAAGTTTACACTGCCCATCTCTCGCCTCTAACTTTATCGACCGTCCACCAATAATGATGCCTACACGGCCCCGTTCTCTCCCGGCGTTTTCGTTGCCCGAAAAACGATCCTCCTGCCCCCGATTTTACAAAACGTCCCGTTCTCCGAACCGATCAATCCGGATGAAAGATGCACTTTCGATGCGGTAACGCGCGAACAAACGAGTTTCACCGGGTAACTTGGAACGGTAAAGGCGTGTGTACACGCGCTTGTTGCGAGCCGCAGACACGTACCTTGACGAAAATAGCCGTAAACAATTTCAACTGCTCGGACTGATACGAGATTTAAATAGGATTAAAAGTTTCGATAATCTGCGCTCGTCGTCGATCTACTGTTTGAAGTTTTCTTTTTCAAACACTCGTTTGTAGATCGTGGATCTTTGCGAAATTACGATGTATCGAAATATGTAAAATATGTGGGAGTAGGGTTTAATATTAGAGATCTCTTGAAATATACGGATCAGCGTATCGTAGTACACTCGGAAAGATTGTAATCTTACAATCTACAATCTGTCGATCACTAACCTACGCAATTTTAACGCTGGCGAAATTTTATTTCGCTCTAGATCTTCGCCAGCGCGAGATCAATACCAAAACGTATCTCTCGACTATTTTACTATTAACTTCACTTCCCAAAACTGGAGAAATACACAATTTAACAACGGTAAATCAAATCTAAAGAGAAGGTTGACTAAAAATTCGAAATTACAGTGAAATAAATTCAAAACGTCCAAAAGTATCGAAACACTCTATGAATAATTAATAAGATCCAGCGAAAAGAAGTAAAAGTACATTCTCCTACAGATAACTCTTACGAACGGCAATAGTAGAGATCGGAGAAAAGTTTCGTTCGGTTGGCCCAAAAGAAGCGTGAAAACCTGTGTAAATGGAGTCGCGTGAGCGCTAGTATCGGGCGGGTGGATGCGCCGAAACTAAATTTACCGTCAGCCCGATAAATGGCCGGCGCAGTATATAGGATAGACGCGGTTGGCGCGGTTTTTTCGAGTCAGCTTAG
Organism: Habropoda laboriosa; assembly: GCF_001263275.1. Lineage (NCBI taxonomy): Eukaryota > Metazoa > Arthropoda > Insecta > Hymenoptera > Apidae > Habropoda > Habropoda laboriosa. The sequence goes on along the minus strand of NW_017100307.1, from coordinate 402,811 downwards.
TCAGTCTGGGGTCCGAGCGTGAAGTGCAGCGTGCAGCCAGGCGTGCGGCGGGGGCTTTCGTGCGTGGAATAGGCTCAAGGCTGCACCGGTGTAACGTCGAGCAGCTAACTACTCGCGGTATACTGCCTACCGCTGCTCACTGCCGGTCTGCGGCCTGCTACCTGCTCTCCCGATCGGTGATCGATCAATCGGATCCGATACGATCGAGAACTTGCTGCGGAGAGGCGCTGACGTAGAACGACGAGTATCCGCCGGGGAAACGATACATCTCCTCGCGATTCTCTACCTCCTCCTCTTTCTCTGTCGCCACGAAGATGGCTCGTGTTCAACTCTTTCGCGCAACTCGCGAAATTAAGATGCACGATTTGTGTTTTCGCGATTTTTTTTTTTTTTCAATTTTTTAGTTACTTAGGGAGCATACTGTCTGTAATTTAGTGAATACTAGAGTTGAGATCTACTTTTTGTTTGAGTATACCCAAATAGGATTTTTGTGTACAACTGTACGTGACGTTTTCACTTCGATAATTATTAACATATTTTTCAAGGAAGATTGATTAATTTTTTGGTAAAAACACAATTCATGATTTTTTGAAATGTGAGTTGTCGGTATAATTGGAATTTTAAATGGGTAGGATTGCTTTTCTGACTATTGGAGAAGCCAGACTGTTTGTTTCTATTTGAGAAACGTCTTAACAAATGGTAAATAATGTATCATGCAAATGCATCGTTAACTCTGCAGGCAATTAAAAGAGGAAATTTTTATTCAAATTTTCTCAACACGTTCCGTGCCACGGTAGAAGAAATATAGCGAGGTCTTAAGATCGGTCAGGCGTCAAAGTTTACATGTTCGAGCATATCAACAAGCGAATCGACAGCAACCTGAGAAGATAAGGGTGACGAAACTTGACTCAGGGCCGTATGAAGTATACCTTTGCTTCGATTCAGTATCAGTCGAAAAATACAGACTTCAGGTATTACAGCTTCAATCGGTGCCGCTGGTTAATGCTTTAATTTACGAGCTCGCTGTATTTCTTCCAGCGACTATACCATCGGTGCTACAAAACAGTTTTCAAAAGTGAAACTTTCGTTAAACGAAAAAAAAAATGATTCATCGACTAATATTCATGTAAAAAATGTCCAAAGAAAGATTAGATTGTCACAATTGTAACCCATATCGATATTTCTTTACTTATTTACTTATTTTTAATCATTTTAATTAAACACTTGAATACGATTTTTTAACTTCGTTTCAACGCTCTAAAAGAAACACTTGCAACTCTCCCGTGGCACGTTAATGTGCCATGTAAAGCGTGCTAAATGCCTGAAGTTTAACACGTTAAAAAAAAAAAAAAAAAAAAAAAATAGAATAATGTGAATGTCTATTTTGGTATAAGCCATAAACCACACGTCCAGCCGATTATTCCGCGTGAAATGGTTAAGGCTCCTCCTCAAGCGTTAAGGGTTAATCGTTTTCCTCGTTAAACTATGCATCGTTCAAAATAAGAGTAACCTCGCTCTCGGACCGATTTTCGTCCGTTCTGCGCAGTTCCCACTACCACCTACCGATGTTACGCATGCAATTGGTCGTAGCGCCATTTTGGCTAGGCCCAAGAGCGACGCCAACGTAAACAGTGCATAGAGTGGAGAGAATTTACCCGGTGGTCTAAAAGTATGCGCTCCTACTGCGTGCGTGTTAATGCAGCGGTTTATGACAGACGAATAGTGGTTAGTTGTATGAATTTAACTGGACAAAATAAAAATATCAATATTTAGGGAATGGTTCAAAATCATTTAAAAAATATATATATACGGAAATTAGTGTGAGTTGAGGTTGCAAATTGATCGAGGTGTGGGACACGGTTGCAGCAACAGGAAAAGAACTTTTATATCGTTGAACGGTGATTTTCAAGTAGCAAGATACTTTTATTTCACTGTTCATCTGTGAAACTTGAATGCACACATTGTTGCAGTCTCTATTCTCGAATGCAACATCGATGGAAGTACTATTTCGAATGCAAAACATTGTTGTACGCGTTACTTTTCAATGCAACATTGCTTGAAGCGTTATATTCGAACGCAAACATTGTCGGAATTTCCATTTCTGATTGCAGCATTATTAGAAGCGTTATATCGAACGCAAACATTATTCCAAGCACTACGCTTGAATGTAACATTGTTACAAGCGTCATTCTCGCTTGTAACATCGTTAACTCGTATTATTTTTAAATGCACATTGTGGCACACGTGTTATCGAGTTTGCAACACTGTTGCCGCGAATCGTTCTCGAAAAACGCACATTGTTGCCAGGTGCGCCGTTTTGCAACATTGTGACTCGCACGGGCTCTCGAATAAAGCACACTGTTGCAAAGGGGGATGTCGCGCTTGCAACTTTGTTGCCGCGGATCGCACGAGAAAAACGCGCATTGTTGCACAACGTGCCGTTTTGCAACATTGTGCGTTTTCCGGGAACGATCCGCGGCAACAAAGTTGCAAACGCGACACTCCCTTTGCAACATTGTGCCTTTTTCGCGAATCGTGCGCGCGACACAAAGTTGCAAAAGGAGAGATCGCGCGTGCAACTTTGTTGCCGCGGGTCGTTCTCGCAAATTGCACCTTGTTGCACGACGCGCCCGTTTTGCAACATTGTGTTTTTCCGTGAATCGCGCGCGCGCGACACAAAGTTGCAAAAGGAGAGATCGCGCGTGCAACTTTGTTGCCGCGGATCGTTCCCGGAAAACGCACAATGTTGCAAAACGCGTTGTCGGGTTTGTTCTTCTAGTTCTCTACGATCGACTTCGGGGGAATCTCTTCCATCGTTCTTTTCTTTTTTTTTCCCCATTATATTCTTATGCAGGTGCATTATGTAACGAAGAACGATAGAAGTTTGTTTTCGAATGGAATCGATAACGGTTAAAGTCACTTTCGAACGGTCCAAGTGGCGAGGAAGCCTCGCGATTGGATAATCTTGGATAGTAACGAAAACATCGCGGTAACGACGCTCGGGCTATCGATAGCCGTTTATCTGATCGATAGTATCGCGCGGAATCGGTGTTTTGCTCGGTCTCAACGGCTTACCCTTCGTGCTATAAAATGCTCCAACGAAATGAATCATCGATGATGCTCTGGAATGTGGACGAAGCTTCATCGATCATCGAGAGTTATGTAAATCGGCCACGAAATTGATATTTATCTAGCTTATATTAACCCTTTCAGTGGCACAGGAAATTTACATATACACACACGTTCGTAAGTATTAGGACACTTTTTGAATGTTAAGCAAATCTAAACATTCGTTAGATCTGAGATCTTAAAAAGAATTATTTCCTACAATGTTTGGTAAAAAGAAACCAGATTAACGTTATAATCCTTTATTAAAAAAAAAAAGATAATTCTACGTTAAAATGGTCCTCTGTCGCAGCTACACATCGTTATTAATACCTTTTACACACTTCTGGAAATACTGTTAGGTAGGCATTTGAGTATACTGAAGATTTAAAAAAATTTTTAACGTTCGAATTATTCTAGAATCGAGCAATTGTTTGTAAATTTTTCTTATTCCCCGAATTTAGTTAGGTTAGGTTGAAGGAAGAAAAGGTGTGAAAATTTTTGCAAGAAAAATTAACTGTACTAATAAGTTTCACTTGTTCGAGAACCGTGAAACCATGCAAACCAGATTATAAATGAGAAATCGCGAAGTTTCGTTAGTAGATTGCATGGAAAGTGGTATTATAATTTCGTTCTCGAGCGGATTCACGCATTTCCATGGAAGTACGAGCGCGGTACGCGCTTCTTACCATTCGACGTGCATTAATTGGACGGCAAGAGCGGGCCGCGTTCCCCGCGCGAGCGGAATTCCAGTCTAGTAAGCATACAGTTGCCGGTACGAGCTTTAAAATGTTTCCCAGCTCGTAATACGCGGTATCGACTCTTCAACGAGAACGAAACCGGTCTGTGAATGTTACTATTCTAACGTACACACAAACGTACACGCCATATTTCTTCTTATGTGTATAACGTACGTGTGTTAAACCGCTTCGAAACGTTCGCGCCTAAAACGTCTATTTTCGTCCCCTCGTGTCCTGTTCGGGACAGAGATCGATGCTCGTATTCCCGCGCCAGAATCGAGACGAATTAATTTGTTGTTTCTCCCCGGAATCGTCATGGGATTCAAGCTCTTCTTTTTTCTCTCCCTGAACCGCGACAGCGCTGCGGTGGTGGCGACGCTTGACTCATCGCGCATGCGCGGTATTTATAGCTAATAGATCCCGAACGATTTTCTCGGAATATCGACGTTTTTATCGTTCGAACTTTGGCGGATCCGTGCCACTCTTTTATTACCTGCCTTTCAGCTGAACCAATATCATACCCCCTCGAAAACTAGTAACCAGAAAGGGAACTTTATCGGCCGTCAAGCGCGACGCGAAGTGTCTCCGTGTATATGAGAGACAACATAACCTATACCGAAAACGAATTAAAAGGTTTCTTGTCGCGCGAGAAAATTACCGCGTTCGACTTCGGAATGAAGTTATGAAGTGATATCGAAACACATTTCACCGTGGAAAAGATAGAGATCGAATGTACAAAGTTTTCACCTTCTTTCACTTTCCATCGTTTCTCCAAGTTGCAACCTTAACGGTAAACATTCTCTTCCATCGAGCACCGGCTAATGGTCCTACATGTACCAAACACTTCGAGAAAGGGGCTGGTAAAAAAGTACACACACAGAGAGGAACAAAACTAGGGGGAAAAGGGAGTCGCACGTTGAAAGAGGGAAAGAACGAAAAACTACAGAGGAACAAATAAAGAAAGTCATACGTAAAAAGAAAGAAAGAAAACTAGAGAGGAACGAAAAAAGAGAATCACACGTAGAAAGCGAGAAAGACAGAAAAACTGGAGTGGAATGAAAAAGGAGAGTCGCACGTCGAAAGAAAACAAGGGAGTCACACGTAGAAAGGGAGAAAGAAAGGAAGGAAGGAAGGGAGTTAACTCTGTTAATCCAGAGGGAGCGCACGAGCGGCAGCGAAGTGAACCAAGCAAGCGGCGGGTTGTCGAGTGGGGGCAAGGGTGAGCCGCGGTACGGCGACGACAACGCGCTCGGGTGGTGACGGCGTCGGCGACGGTGACGGCGACGAGCGTAGCCGTGTCGGTGGGCGTTGAACAGAGCGGGGAGTAGAGGGGAGAGGTTGGTCCGCGAGCAGCGGCGGCGCGCCACTGCGAAGGGTAGAGAGTAGGGGCAGGGCGGCGGTGTGGAAGAAGGGATGCGGCGTGGGGGCGGGGAAGGGACGCGGAGTGCGGTCAAGTGTACTGGGTAACTAGGTCAATGAGAGAACCGAGAGAGCGACGTTGTTGCGGGAGCACAAGCGCGCCACTGCGAGAATTCTCTCTCTCCCTCTCTCTCTCGTTTCGTCTATTTCTATCTTTAACTCTATCTCTATCTATCTCTTATCTTCTCTTTTCCCGTCCCTCTGTTACGTATCTCTCTCTCTCCGTTCTCGACGTGGTTGTTCGACGACGTTACTCGATGCGGCGGAATGCGCCGGTTGTGCGTTCGCTCGACGCATTTCTATGTTCGCTCTCCTCGCTACCCGCCCATTAAATAGTTCGTCGTTGTTGATTCACTTTAAACGCTCACGCATACATGTGCACCGGGGTTAGGCCGGTTCTCGCGCATGGGGTTGCGAGGAACGCAGAGCTAAGGAACACCGGTTATCAACTTCCTCTATGCGGATTCCCCTTTACCTTTCTTCGCCGCTTCGACTGGTGTCTTACCGATGCAGACGCTGCTCAGACAGCGATAGCTGAGGAGGCTCTCGAATCTGTGAAATAATATCGCGGACGAATTGTACGTCGAACCGATAGCCTTGTTCGATCATTTCCAAATGCTTCTGGAAACTTGGCATTGAAAACTATTCAATACGTGTGTCACTTTGTTGGCTGCTATTCATATTTGAGCGACGATAAAAAAAAAAAAAAGAACGTTGAATACGAAGCATAAACGACTTCTTGTATTGAGAAATTTCATTTGAAAAATGTTCAATATTCATGAACTTCTCAGTTCGCAATAACAGAATTACTAAAATAAAGCGGCTAATACTTATGGAAATTGAAATTGTCAGATAGATCGTTCCGTTTCTTTCTCTCGTATGATTAAAATGCAGTCGAAAACGTTCTAGCATATCCATGCTTTTTATATAGCTCGGCTCGGGAAGAGTGGATATGTGTAATGCATTCGAGCTTGCGTTACGTAACGCGCCAGGCGTATTGTTTGCAGCGCAGGTTCGCCACGATTTTTCCTGTGCCGCTCTTGCGAGTTTAATGTTGCGCAGAAATAGAAGGAATTTGTCGATTCTATTACACCGACATTAGGTTATACACCGGCGCTCGTTCACACACTTCTATACGAGGTTTTCCTACTACGAAACCGTTCGGTCGGATCAAAACGTAAACGAGAAGATGTGCGCGCACGCGTGGCCGTACTCGCGGGCACACTTTTAACACACATCGATACCGGTAGTACAAGGTGGTCCAAGTGCATCGGGTAAATGGGTCAAGCGAATTAATTCTGGTTGGCGAGCCGCACTTTGTGTTTCAGTGCATGACGAAAGCGTCGCGCGTGTACCGTGCTAGGAAAGACTTCGGGGAAAAACGCGAAGGTAGGGACACGTACACACCATAACCATAATCACATTTGTTTACGACACTCTACGCAAACTTGAACCATGAAAACGCCATTTTTTTTCTTTTTCGAAATCAAGTACATTTTTCTTCGTCGTAGAAAAGAATTGATTTACATCGAAATTGTGAAGTTGAAGATTTTAGAAGGTTTACGAACAGTCAGACGTTGAAAATAGAATATTTTTAATACGTTCGTAAGGAATTCTTTAATAGTACTTTGTTCGAAAGATAAGCGTTCGCGGAAACGCGGCGAACAATCGTTTTCTCATCACGCAGGACAAACAAGGCGCTCGTGCAAGTGTGTTTATGCTTGCATGCGTACGCGAATTTTTAAATTGCCCTGGTAATGATTGATTATCATAATGCCGTGGATAATGACCCTGCCGCGCGTGAGACGCTCCGTAATTGCACCGGTGAATTTGCAACGTCTCGGTGTGCGCAGTATGAATATAAAATGGGAGTAAACTCATACTCGAAAGAGAAAAAGAAAGGAAAAAAAAAAAACGAGGGCAAGAAGAAAGAGAAAAAAGAACAGAAGAAACAGAAAAGAAAGAAATTGCACACACACGGTGTATCTATATCGGCGTTTATATACGAAAATTTCTAACGAGTCGTTCGATATGTGGGGCGCGCGAAAATAATATTTAAATTTCGGTTGGAAACGTAGCGCCTTTGAATTTCCGTTCCACCCTCGTCGTTTGTCGTTAAATAACACTTGGTTGTATCGACAAACCTTTCCTCCCGCCGTACAGAAATCGAAAAAATCTCGTCGAATCGAACCGGCGAAATTGTCAATCGTATCGACAAGCCGAAGCATTGTGGCGCATGAAAAACAACTTCATAGCCTATGAACCTCCTGTTAACAACAGTATAACACTGATTTCAATTAAACACACTCATTGACTGAGTATTATTAAATAACCGAGGCATTGCGAAATGATAAATTAACTCACGATAGTATCTCTTCGTACGATTTTTCCATACAAATAGAACGATAACGTTTAATCGAACAAGTGAGCAATTTAATTAATACATTTTAATTTCATCGACGATCGGCGAACGGTCGATGATGGAAACGAATTTTTCATCGGGATACTTCTTTTTAACCCCTTCGACTGAGATACGCTTCAACGGGTATAAACTATGCGATTCTGCGATTTCTGAGTATCAGAAACGCACGTGTTGTATTCTGTCGCGTGAAAAATGCTTACGAAAAAATTCGCGATATTCAGTTATTTCAACAGTTGCTACACACAATGCGATAATATTGGCGATAACAATAAATCTGTTGCACTCAGCGAAATTACAGAGCGTGTATTTTAAGCTTCTCGTACGTATTAATTTCGTAAGGGCGTATATGCACGCTTCTCGTAGGAAATTCGATGTAAAAATTTGGATACTAACCCACCGAGAAAATGAATATTAATATTCTATCCTAGACGTGACGCTTTTGCCAGCAAACCTCCACTGTCCTCATTTTTTCCTCGGTTCCTACGTTAATATCGTAAGGGCGTATATACACGCGTCCACAAAAAAGAAATTTAAAAAAACAATCAGAGCACAGATCGTTTAATATTCTATCCTAGACGTGACGCTTTTGCCAGCAAACCTCCACTGTCCTCATTTTTTCCTCGTTTCCTACGTTAATATCGTAAGGGCGTATATACAGGCGTCCACAAAAAAGATATTTAAAAAAACAATCAGAGCACAGATCGTTAAAAAAAAAAAACGAATCATGTTGAAAAGCGTCAATGAAGATTCCCGCAGCGATGCAGGAAAACAAATCGAACTCCAAATCGGATATAAACACGCAGGTGGAGGATGGTTCTCCGGCCAAGTTCTCGAGGCCCTGGATCGATACGCGTCGAAGCGTGGTCGGAGGGAATGCTCGATGGAAATAAAATGCTCGGTTAAAAGTAGCCAGCGCGCGTGTTTACACGCAATCGGCTCTTCGATATCTTCTTACTAAGCGTTTCTCGAACACACAGGACCCTATAGTAGGTTTGTGCGTGCGCAACACGTCCCTGTGTGTGTATCGGATTAGAAGCGCGAGTGTGGGTGGGCCGTGCACGTGGGTACGCGGGAGCTTAGAATTATGCTCTATAAGTACACACATATAAAATCATACTACGCCGGTGGCACGCATGCGGATCTACGAGCGCTGGTGACGCGGTGGTGCCAGCCAGGAATCAGGTCACTCGTATCAAACTGACCTACATACCGTTATCGGCCGTATTATCGCCTTTGATAAAGCGCTTATTAAACGTACAATTATGCCGGGGAAAGATTCAAGGCGTCCCCACCCGTTGCTCTTCCTCTCCTACCATGGCTATCGTCTTTTCAATATTACTTTTCACTTCACACACCACGGACGACATTCCATCGTAACGTTACCGACGTACGATAGAGAGTAAGTTGGTCCAGGTGATACGAAGCGATTCGTCGTTACGTACATATCCTTCACCCGATAGCCTGCGACGAGCAGCAGAGCACAGTCGGTAATAATAACGCGGGGTAAAAACGCCTCCCCAACGCGCTAAAAATAACGAGCAACAACGACACGGGTGACCTCGCGCTGGCCACCGTCCTTCCTCGACAGTTCGAACTCTTCAACTTGACCCGAATAGAAAAATTATTGCCGTCGTTCCGTGATAGCCTTTTCACCACGAAAGGAATTTCACTCGGAGATGTTGTTTTATTTCTTTTTTGTTTTTTGTTTTTTCGGTGGTTGGCAATCGTACTCGATTTGACGATTTTTTCGTTTTTGGTTATGCACGATACACCGAACGTTCGTTTCGATCCGTATCGTTTTATGCACATGCGAGATATAAATATTGATATGCGCGATGAAAATGACAGGTTATAGGCGCTGCAAATTCATATGTGACTGGCATTAACGACTCGATACCAACCAGCCCGTCCTTTCCTTTCGACGCTTCACCTCCATAATTAACATTATCGTGCTGTATTCAAAACGTCCACGATAAATCTACCTTTATCTCCGTTATGAATTCCTAATATACCTCGGACAGTGTCTATCTGTCCACGAGTCGGCGTTTACCGACTAATTCGTGACATCGAAGGAACGACACTCGCGTTGAGTGTCTACCATTGTCTTAATTACTTCATTCCTAACCCTTGTTAACAGTACAGACAAATCTGACTCGCAGAAAGGTAACCAGTAATATTCGAAGAATATCTAGAAAGACTTACTTCATCGACTAAGATTATTTCATGGAGAAAAAAAAACGAATTAGAAATTGAACCATCGAATCTACAATTAATACGCACGTATTTCGAATTTCACGCAAGGTGGTTCCATCACCTCCGTAGTCAGGACTACGTGACGAAAGCGACGACGAGAAAACTATTCCCGGACTTCGACGAAACTAAATTTACCATTGCCCGTTGCGTGGCAACGGGAAGAGAGAGGGAGGGGGGCGGTGACAAAGATCGCAGTCGAGAAGAAACGAGAGAGAGAAACACGTTGGTTTATTACGTAGGCGAGTGAACGAAAGTGAGAGCGGAGATCTCTGGAGATCACGAGTAGAAGCGAGAGGAGAAAGGACGGAGCTAGAGAGTGGACCGTACGATGAACGAAGATAAAGAGAGAGTGTTGGTTTGTAACAACACCGTTCGGTTCGTGGTGGCGAGTTAACCGAACGAGAAACGTCGCGCGCGTCCTCTCTCTCTCGTAACCGCTTAACGTAACAGTCGTAACTAGTACCATTGCCAACGAAAGCTGTCGTGGAAAGTAAAAGCGGATGAGCCACTTTTCGCGCGTGACGATCCGACGAGGTTGCCTGGCTAACCGGTGGGACAAAGAGCCACCGAGAGAACGGCGTAACAACACGACCATCATCTGGCGCGGTGGAAAGAAGAGGAGGAAAGAACTTTCGCCCATTCATCGTGGTTCGCCGTTGCTTGTTGTCTGTAGAGAGGCAAGAGAGCCCGGCTCTTGACACCGAGGCACGCCGCCTAATGCACCGTCTTTCACGCCGCGATATAAATACCGTGATTCTAGCCCGTGGACGCGCACGAGGTGCATCTAGCCGCTGCCATACAAATTGGCACGTGCTTGCTGCGTTTACTTGTGCGTCGAACTGCGCATGCGTACGTCACCGCGAGCTTGAGATATGGCCGCGTGGTGTTGTCACAGGCGTGAGTGTTCACGATATGATTCGGCATTTGAATTAACGGTGGTGTGATGAATTTAAACAAATTTTGTAGGTTGAATAAATAGAGAAACGTTTATCCAAGATTCTTATTAAGAAGTCTCGATGATAGTGAAGATTTTTGATGAAGAAATTCGGTAAGATTTTCAAATTTTCGTCATATTTTGAGGTTAACTTCGCAGTAACAATCTTTCGATCTTCTTTTTCTTTATACATGGAAGGATATATTTACGGAGATTATAGAAGAGGTGTCTTTGAGAAATGAATGGTAGTCCATATTATCGAATGTAACAATTAATGTGATAAATTTCGTTATGTAAATGAAGCGTTCGCGAAGTTACATTAAAGAAATACGTGCGTATCGTGCGTCTAGCTCACCTCGCTCCGTCTGGCTCGGATTATTTCTCCGGGAAATTGCCGGTTATTACAGTCGCCGATCATTATTATCGGCCTTACCTTTCGAAGACCCGGTCTCGCGTACCCGATTCGCTTTTCAACCTTGAGCGTTATCCTGTTCCAGCTCCTGAAGGAGCTGCGTCTCTCTGCCTCTAAGGCGCGCACGCCGCCTTCGGTAACATATTGTCGGATGTTTCATTTTTTTTTTTTCTCGTTAATAACACTTACAAAAGGGAGTTACTTTCTCCCCGTGTGTCGAACAACAGCCACGCTCGTTCTGCGTGGATCGCGAATTTTTTAATCATACCGCGCGATTTTTCGGTCAAGGTCGCCGGTGTCCTTGGCTTTTCTTAATCGTGATCGCTGATAAAAAAAGAACAGGCCGGGTTGTGCAGCTCAAGGTGCACAATCAATGCCCGATGTGGCGGACAGATACATAAATTGCGTGCACGGTAACTCGCACCAAACTCGCGTGGACTAAATACATAAATATGATTCGCTTGTTAACGAAGCATAATAAACGGCAATGAATACCTTTGCCGTTCGCGTAACGCGAACTTTCACATTTCATCGGGCCTCTGCTTGCTGCGCTTGGACAATCCTGTCCTTTGTGAGGCTGTCGCGTGCACACATACTAGGTGTATACATACGGCAACAAGAAAGATGTTTATTGTTAACGCGAGACGATTACGTTTCTACTAAAAATTGCAAGAACTCGAGACGATCGAAATGTTGATACAGACGATCAACGAGACAGAAGATTCGTTCAGTGCTCGAGTTTCGTATGAAATTTAATTGAAACCTCGTTCGATGAAAGGAACGTTCGGTGGACAAGTTTTGGATAATATCAAATTAAAAAACGAGGAAGAAAGAGTAGAATTCACCAGGCTTATCGAAAAATTAGCGAAATAGCACTTAGCGCAGCAACAATAACAGACATAACGGTAATAATAATTCTAATCTATTGTCGTCATCCGCGAGCCGTTTTCCCCGATAACTCTCCTGGTCCGTTTTAAAGGTAACAATCAGCCAGATATCGCCAGATTCGGTAAAAAGTTACATCATAGCGAACAAGAGTCTAAATTACTTTATCGTCATCGTTCTTAGTACCGAAACTCTTGGTAATCATTTTTAACCGTGTGTGACGCTTTCGGTATCGTCGAAGGTGTTCATCGCGAGACTCTCGATTACGCCAGCGAAAAGAGTTTCCTGGAAAAGCGCGTTTGTATAAAGGAGAGTGACTCCTTTGGGTTAAAAAAGGTTGAAAAAGGAATAAACAGATCGAGCATTAAGAATCAGATTTTAGAATCTCCCCTCGTACACTATCTGTGTAGAGCTCAGAAGTTTGCCCCTGAAAGGAATGCGAGTCTGATTGATTTGCATCCCCATAAGGCCATCTTCTCTGACACAATCAGAAAAATAACACTCCAACGCGATAAAATGGACGAATTGGATCATACAGTACCGCGTGGCGGAAGATTCGGATGGTGAAAGGGCAAAATGCCCTTCTTGCCCCTGAGCCGCCCCGCGGGCAAACTCCTGAGCACTCCACAGTACACATAGCATTTTACGCAGAGACCATAAATTAATTAAACTGTTCAAACTCGTGATGCGTGATGTGATCCATCAGAGACTTGTGAGAAATTCTGAGAAACAGTGGAACTGTGTCGAAATAAAACTAAGCGAGCAAACGGCGGAGAGACGAGCGGAAGCCTTTTTCTACAGTAGCCGTTTTTCTCTCGGTCGGTTCCTTCACGGATGAGCACGGCTGAATTTTCGGGGGCGTAAAGCATCACGGTGCCGAAATTTTGGCTTTACCGTCGGCCACGTTGCTCCTCACCTTTCTCTCTCCCGTTCGGTTGCAACGTAGCGGCGGAGACTTTTACAGGCGTCAGAGGAAAGGACAATTCCGGCCAGTAAAAGAGAAAATGCAAACACCCCTTGCGCACGGCCCCGATTGTCATCGGGGCACTGGGTCACTGGGAACTCCCGTTGCGAATTGCACGCAATAATTCTCGACAGTATTTCCAAATATTTACATCCACCCTTAATTTATGGGCTAGCACCCCCGGTGTGAAAGCTACGTTAGCCTCTGTTACAACTCTTCGAGGTTAGCAGTATAAACTCGTTGGACTGTCGTCGAATGAAAAAAAGATACGACCAGGTAGCCCCTAAGAAGGTGTGTTTACCCTGCAATTCCACGACTGCTTTCTAGAAAGGCGCAATCGTGGGAGACGACAAGATCAGGCCAATACGACTAACCCTCGAGATTCTCGGGACGTTCGAATTGCACGGTTCTCTCGAAACGAGAAACTATGTACAACAGAATTTTTCTGCGACGATTCTTTTCGCCGTCTCTATCGACAGAGTCAATACTTACGCCAGACCGTGCAATCGTGGAAAATTGCGATTTCCTAGGTTGCCCATTTCAATATTTCTCGAAAAATCCTCCCTCTATGCTGTACATACTACACACATTTCTATCGAGAAAGAATTATTCCTCTCCTCCTACCCCCTTGGTGTACGTTCGTCGTTTATTTCCAGGAAGAAAGTCGTAGCGAAACGGAAGTACGGAAATCTAGCGTGTCTCGTTAGGCAGCTAGCAGCGGTTCTTATCTCGAAGCTGGGATAATTTTCCATATCGAGCGACGAGAAAAACCGTACCGAATCCCCGCGCGTTTTTCGCCGGGGAGATTCGCCGCTTGTTCACGGCTTAAGGTCCATTTCGAATTCCATCGTGTGTCCCAGTTGCAAGGTAATAAAAATGGGAGACGACGAGCACCGAGAGGAGAGACGAGGGTCGTGTGTCTCTGCGTCTATATGCATTCTCGCTTCTACACCGATGCATGCGCACACGCGTCGACGAGGGGTAGATCCTTGCGCACACTTCTGCGCTGAAAGAAGAAGAAAAAAAGACTATTCTACGCGTCCTTTTGCCGTGGAACGACGGATCTCTGCACGCCTGTGGAAACACGCGCACGCGCGAAACTTCGCATCTCTTCGTTACACTGGTGTTCCCTCTCCTGTGTGTGCATGCGTGTATTCTATATATTTCTCTATATACGTTACACGTATTCGTGTTAAAGCGTCTCGACACGTACACACTTGAACATCTAGGTGGACACACAAGGGAGAGATCGCGTATGTAGACAGAATCGCGTGTATACGTATCCGTAGCAACGAGACGTGTGAGTACATGCGCATGCACGTTAATGCACACAGTTACACGTGGTCTCGCGATATCCCATGTGGGTAAGTGTGTCAAGGACGTGCGAACTGGCCTGCAAAACGCCAGTTCGCGTTTCGTGGATGAAACAATCTCTCTCTCTCTCTCTCTCTTTCTCTCTCTCTCTCTCTCTCTCTCTCTCTCTCTTCTTTCTCTGTTCCCCTAGACTTGGTCGTTCTACGCTCGTTCCTTTTTTTTTTTTTGCACCTTTTCCGTGGTGACAGTAGAGACGATTTTCAGCGACGATGGAAAGAAGAAGAGAGGAGAGACGAGAGATTGGTTAAGGTGTGTGTAATCATCTCGGTGGTTTCCGTTTGAAACGAGAACGTACAGTCTGAAGGTTTCCCCCCCTCTGTTATCGAAGGATATCGAAAATATTCACCCACCCACCTGTACGATGATTTAAAGCGACCTTACGCGTCCACGTTGCCTGTCTCTGGCTGGGCCCCCCCTGTGAAAGTAATATCGAAACTTTATGAATCCCTCCCTCACCGTTCGACGAAATTTTCATAGCCGCGTGTCCTTGTTATTGCGTCCACGTCGCCCTAAATGAATTCGACAGTTTCGGCGGTATGACAAAAATATATATTACGGTAACCAATGCGGTCTATCCATCTCTCTCTCTCTCTCTCTTCGTTTTCTGTGCGTATATATATATATATATATATATATATATATATGTACGTGTGTAACACAGCACAATGAGTTAGATTTTACTTTTAGTTTCGAAAATGGGATTGCAGAGTGGGGCGGTCCTTGGCACACTTCACACACCAAGACACGTTGCTCAGAGTAAGAGAGAGCAAAAAGAAAGAGAGAGAGAAAGAGTAGACGCGAGTAACTGAGAAAGAGAGAGATGGATGGGAGGGAGAGACCGGGTGAGGGAGGGAGAGAAAGAGAGATGGATCACACCAGGCTCATATTCTTTGCGACGAATATTACGAGTTACAGATACCATACCTGCATAGCTAATACCCGTGATAGTAATCGCAACGCTAGAAGACGATATAGACAGTTCTCTCGAGGTTTTTTTTTTTTTTTCTTCTTCTCCACCGCGGGAAAGATAGGTTGACCTTAATACGCTTATTAACATTCCATCTTCAACCTGATACTGTTCGATCTATTAAAGGAAGATTACTTCCACGGCTATACCTACCGCAAGCATATACGTTCGCCGGAATCATTCGATGGAAATATAAATGATCCCCTGTTCCATATATAAAGTACTGAATTATACAAACTCGAATATTTTCGGGACGATAATGAAACCTTTACCTGCGATTCTTTTCCTAGCCGCACGGTATTTTATTCAAGGATAAAAAGTAGTCGCTTCCGCGTTTTCGCGAAAGGAAGAAATTCCACCTGTAAAACCATCGAACAGACGCAAGTCCACTTCCGATAGAGACGACGCGATTCCGCGTGCGTTACCGAGCTACCTGCTCGCCTACGAGCCTCGTTTAAAGGATCAGCGTGATGCTAATTGACCCAGAAATAGCGTAATGCCGATAATGGTCGCATAATTTCAACGTATACGGGTAAAGGACTCGCGGCTTTTTTTTCAACCTTGTCGTCGCACCAGAGCCTACGCGTTATCGTTGTTAAAAAACGTCCGTTGCTGGATCGAACAATTCTATGTTTTCCTTCGCATTTATACATCGTCGAGAAAATTTACAAGCTCGTAATCAACGACGATCCTCCAATCGGTCGCTTCGATCGCGTTACAACTGTAATTCTCGTCGTTCTCTCTCCCTCCCGCGAGGAATGTCGTAAAAAGACACTCTCTCGTTCGTACGTTTTTGATATCTAACGAAATCGGACGAGCTGGCGCGGATCGCGTGTGTCGAAATCGTAGGGACCCTCGTGTATAATGATTTATAATTCCCGAACGTATCGGTGCGCCACGGCATTTACATTTCCAGAGTTTCTGGGTCACAGCTTTCACTTTCTTTCGTCGGTTCTTCCGCCCTTTCGAAGCGCGCGCGCGACGGCCCTTTTCCCTTTCGTTCGATCGTCCCATCTCTCTCTCTCTCACACACTTCCATACACACACACACACACGCGCGTTTCTTTCTCTCTATAGACACCGTATAGTCGATGATCGTGATTTAACGTGACACGCAACGAAACACGCAGAGAGGGCTCGACCTCTTTATTCTTTTTCAATGCGCCGGTGGAAATAAAATATCGCGCGTGTGTGTGAGAGCGTCGCGCAACACACAATCATGCCACACAACGCACAGGTAATATACACGCGTTTCCGATTTGCACCCGAAGGAACAAAAAAACCACTGTACCTTGTACACGTGTGTGTGTGTGTGTGTGTGTACACATATATGTGTGCACCCTGGTGGTTTTCGTTTGTGCACATTACGGCGGCACAATGAGACACACACAGGATGTAGGATCGATCCTACGATTCTCCTTTTTTTTTCTCTCATTTTTTTTACCTACGATTATTCGAGGCACACACAGAGTGTGGCTTGTTTAGCGGGTCATCGTGAGTAGGTTCGGCTCACTTGTTGCGTAAAACGCAAAAGGGGAGAGCCGAAAGTGGAAAGGGGTCTTACCGGGGAAATTGGGCAGGTGTCACTTCCGATCTCTGGCTTCGTACTACTTCATCTTCTTTTTTTCTTTCACGATTAACAGAACGCGCTTCACCGCAGAGCTTCGTAATTAACATTTTTTCTCGCTGTCTTCTTTCCGCTGCATTTCTTTTTCTCTTCTTTTCCCGTCATCTTGTGTATATCTGTTTCTTTCTCACCGTCGCGCACAGTATGTGTCACGTGTGTGTGTGCGCCTTTTTCTAATGTACACGTCACATTCGAGCGCGATCTGTGCTACACCGCTTCCTTTACATACATGCTTTTTTTTGTTTTTTACTGTCTCGTGTAATATGTGAATATGGAGTAATATTTAAGCTGTTGTGTAATCGAGATCGAATCGATGAACCAACACGATTCTCCTCGGCCGTTTCGAATGTACATGTAGACCAGAACAGTCGGTAATGGTGTTGTTACCACACGTTCGCTGTAAGAAGAAGAGAGAGAAATTTTGTCCGGGTGAGACGTTGTTTCGTTTACCACCGAGAGGCCAACGTCGGAGTGTAACGAATTCTGTCTTCCCCCGAGTTACAACAAAAAGCAAAAAAAAAAAAAAGAGCCGAACGAGAAATCAAGGCGAAACATCGAGAAAGGAAATGATCGGAGGCAGGGGCGGTGTACGTGTATACACGCGATGCGCCTAACCTCCAAACCTGGTGCACTGGATACGACGACAACGACGATGACGACAACGCGCTTGCAATAGTTGCCGCGTGCATTCATCGATGACACGCCGCGCGCGTGCGTGCACGCGTGTACGGTTGCATATAGGTAGCGACGCGGGTAGTGTGTACGCGTAAATGTATGCGCTATTACGGCAGGCGCGCACGGTTACTTGGACGGAAAAGAGCGCGACAATTACGTTCGAAGTGTGTATAAGCAACGGGCCGGTCGAGTGGTCGTGTCGTGAGAGGTGGGAGGGAAGGAGGGTCGAGAGAGGTAGAACGTTAGAGAAAGAGAAATATCGTGTTTGTCCAAGAGTGAGTGAGAGAGAGTGAGAGAGTGAGCAAAGACGATACCGTAATACGTGTGAGGCACATAGGCGCAGAGAAAAAGCAGGGAGAGCAAGGGTAAGAACGAGAAACGAGAAGGGAGAAAGAGCGAGAGTGATAGAAGGGGAGAAAAGGGGATAAAAAGAAGGAGAGAAGGAAAAAAAGAAAGAGAGACACGCACACGTTTAGGGTGACGGTGGCGGCGGAACACACGTAAAAGAGGTAAGGACAGGGTCTGAAAGAGAGACGGAAGAACTGGGCAAGGAGGGTGAGATGCGCGAGGTGGCTAGTGATTGAGGGTGCGAGAAGGCGAGGGAGAGGCGGAGAGGGATAGAGAGAGAGAGACATAATGAGAGGGAGTGAGTCGCGGCTGCGTCATGTTCTCAGCGAACTGGGTCAGTGGGTCTCCCCACCGCCGGGCATCGTACATCTACTGCGACGTACACACAGAGAAGCACTGGCACTGTCGGGGAGTGCCAACGGCGTTACTGTTGACCCAGCCACGGCTTGTATGTGGCCTGTGCGCCTGCCCTGTGCCCGCTTACCGCGACTCTCTGTGTTTGGCTGGCTCCCCTGTGCTCTTTGAAAGCAAGAGTTGTTCGCGGGCTCCGAGGCATCCGCTTCGATCTTCCTCGCGCGTAACGAAATCGAAAAGAGAGGAAACAAAAAAAAGAACACACAAAGAAAAGAGAGTATAATATCGTACGTATGAAGAGATGGTTACACGGCGTCAGCTATATATTTCGCGATCTTCTTGAAAACGCTCCTCTTATCGTTACCATACTCGAGTCAATTTTTTTTTTTCCTGTAAAATTTTTTAACCATTACGATTATCTCGAACGTAGCTGTGTTCTTTGATCATTTCCTAAACTATTTTCAACGTATCGTAAAATCTCAATTTTCGAAGATTATTTCGACGAGAAATTCTGCACGTTACGGACAACAAAGTAGAATAGAAAGAAGAAGAAAAAAAAGAGTATCGATTCGTATCGAGGACCCGTGCGGGCTCGATTGTACACGTGCGTCGGGGTATCCACCGGCAGGCAGCACCGACGACAAATACGGTCGACAAAACGACAGTGGTGTGTCGGTGGCGGCGGGCAACGACGGCGGCAGACCGGCGCGGGAGCGTACCACGACAATACTTCTCCGGCCGACATAGACCTGGTTCCGTAAGTAGGTCATCCCCGCCACCGGCTGTGCAACCTCCTTCTCCCCTCCTCCCGCAATCCCTTCGACCACGGCAATACCTCCCGACCCTCCCCCTTACTCTCCTCGTGTTCTCTCGGTCGGTCGGTCCCTCCCCTCTCCTCCCGAGCACCGCGTGTCGGGCCCCCCCACCACCGTTAGCGCGAGCACTCCGAGGCACCTCCACTACTCTCCGTGGTCGGGCACCTGGCCGCGCGCGGTGGCATGCGCTGCTGAATCACTTTCACTTATGCCGTGCGCTGTGTTGGTTATACGGCGGTGCGTCTCTCTCTCGCTCTCTCGCGCGCTCTCACACTCGACCCGTGGCCGTCGGTAAAGGGACACGCGCGGTGCTCCTTCTCCTCTCTTCTCTCCCTCACTCTATCTGTCTCTCACTCACTCTTTTTCTGTATCTGTCTCTCTCTCTCTCTCTCTTCTTCTCTCCTCTCTTCTCTCCTTCTCTTCCATACACCCATACTATACCGAAACGCCAAGGGAGCCTGTGTGACGGTGGTGTGTGCGCGCCTCTCGCCGTTCTCCCGGTTCTCTCTGCCAATTTTATTTTACTCCCGACGGTGTCACGGTGAAGCGCGTATCTCTGTACCGGGCGAGAGAACAACCGCGTTGCGCCGCGTCGTGTGTCGTGCCGTGGCCGTCGTGTTTCGGGTTTTCTCGATATCAACCTTCTTACGTGTGTGTGCAGCAACAGCAGTGGGCCCAGTGGTCGCTGCCTCGACGCGTGTTGTGTCCAACGTGTGTGTGTTTTATCCACACGACGTAACGTCAACAAATAGCAACAACAACAACAACGGTATATATATATTGATAGATATATATATCTGTGTGTTGGCACGTTACGGGTGTGGATCTATTTGTCTCTCTCTCTCGCAAAGGAAGACGTCGCTTTTATACCCGTGTTTCGCGCGTTCACCGCCCGTGATCGTCGTCGTTTTTACTGCTGTGATATACGTGACGTGTGCCGTGTCTCACGAGACGGTCTCCCGACTCTACCTACCTCCATGTGTCGACGGTAGGGCGGCAGAGGGGAGGGGGCGGGCCCTTCGGGAAAGCAACGAGGCGAGAAGACAACTAGTCGTACGCAGATAGCCGAGCTGTCAAGTCGCACGATCCGGGAACTCGAGGATTATTTCTCTCTCTGTGTGTGTGTGTGTGTGTGTGTCTCTCTCTCTCTCTCTTTCTCTCTCTCTCTCACTCGTTCGTTCTCACTTGCTGATCTTACTTCACGCACCCTCGGTTTTTTTTTTTTCATTTTTTAATACGATACCTACTACAATCTACCTCCACTCTCTTGGATATTGCAGTGTGTGCGCGTCTATTACACTCGTTACATATATATATCCGCCTTATTCGTCCAACGATCCGGTGTGGCGGTTGAGAGTCATTTTGTGCCCGAGGAGAGAACGCCGTGATTGAAACTTTGTCTCGCGTTCGCGCATGTGTGATCGGTCCGTGACGCTGCCGGCGACAATTCGCGTGTCCCGTCGTGAAACAACGATACGATTGTTTTCCACGTACGGTGATCCAACTGGAAACGACCACGGTCCACCACCACCTCGTTGGATCGACGATCAGTTTAACATCGTGTGTGCATATCGTTGTTTCGTGTCACGTTGTTCTAACGTTGGATTATCAGTGGCCGGGACCAAAGAGAGATAGTAACGGAGAGAAAAAGGACATTGCTGGTGGTGGTTTTGTTACGTTACAATAGAACACGGGGAGATCCATCGTTGAGAAGGGATGCAACAGTGACAACGTCGTATCGTTTCTTTTTTCCTCTATGCAACATACGAAATATCTCTGTTGTTACATTACGATGGTTCGGACGTAGTAGCGTACGTTTCAAAGGAGACGGATTTACTTTGGTGCGCGATGCTTCTCTTTGTGAACGTGTGCCGTAGAAAAACGTGACTGGTGATCGATATTGTACGTGCCAAGGGAACAAAGTGTGTTTTGTCTGTACATATATATTATATACGCGTTCTTATGCTATTCGACTTCATCGCACTCGTTATCGTCGTCGTCGTCGTCGTCGTCACCTACGTCGTCGTCGTCGTCGTCGTCGTCGTATCGTCGTCACTACTATTACCAACAACAACATCGTACGGAGCCGGTGATACCGTAGCGCACGCAAGTACCACGACCTTGCACGACGTGCACCGTTACGCTTCGAAACTAAAAGGGAATCCAATAACCGCCGCTGTTCTGTCGCATATGTACACGCAATTGGCAAAAATCCCTATACATACATATATCATTCACCACGGTGGCTAGACTTGGGAGAATTCACAGTCGATTCATATATGAGCCGATACGCCACAACCACGTTCCTCCTCCGTGCAGTGCTTGCGCAAGGGTGATATGTTATTGGAGATGGAGCAGCATTCGGGCCTGATATCCCTGAATATGTCGCCGTTCCATCTAAGCCCCCAGGGTAGCCCCCAAGGCGCTGCTGGTGCTGGCCAGCAACAGCAACCGCAGTACGGTTCGTCACCGTACGGCAATTGCGCTCAGAGTCCACCAACAACGATGTGTCATCAATCACAATCGCAACAACAACAACAACAACAACAATCCCAACAGCAGCAACAGCAACAGTTGTCGGTACATAATCAGTCACACTCGCAGGGTGGTATGTCGAGTTTCGACACCGTATTCTTCGACTCGACCGCCCTTGAGGAACGGTGCCCGATGTGCGGCGACAAAATGTCCGGCTATCAATACGGTTTACTCACGTGCGAGTCATGTAAAGGTTTCTTCAGACGAAATAACTCGCCGTGTAGCAGTAGAAAAGTATACACGTGCCTGTTCTCGCCGACGGGCGGTGGGGGAGGAGGAGGAGGTGGTGGAGGTGGTGGGGGC
>NW_017100307.1:317538-380372 GCF_001263275.1 Habropoda laboriosa | reverse complement strand
GGCGCAACTGGCGGCGGATCCGCTACGGTAAGCGGCAATGTCGCGATACCAACTACCACCTACTCATTACCAACTGGTACCCTCTGTCATCCCGGATTGGGTCAGGTCGGGGTTGGTGTCGTGACCGGCTCGATACCATGCCCATCTGACTTCCCCGATACCAAGGACCTCGTCATCGAAGAACTGTGTCCGGTCTGTGGCGACAAGGTCTCCGGATACCACTACGGGCTACTCACCTGCGAATCTTGCAAGGGTTTTTTCAAGCGCACCGTCCAAAACAAGAAGGTCTACACGTGCGTCGCCGAGAGGTCCTGTCACATCGACAAGACGCAACGGAAGCGGTGTCCCTACTGCCGTTTTCAGAAGTGCCTCGAAGTCGGCATGAAGCTTGAGGGTGAGTTTTCATTTTACCTTCAATTGTGACATCCTAAAACGGCTATTATGTCTCTTCTTCTTTATCTTCTTCTTCTTCCTCTACTTCTTCTTCTACTACTATACTATTACTTCTTGCGAGTCTCTCTTTGTATTAATACGCTTCGGTAAAAAAAAAAAAAATCGGTGGTTGTCGCGTCGTTATTCCTTTGGATGGAATGGTCTTTTTTTTTATCTCTTTCGTTAATTCCATTTCGAAAGCTATAATTCCTGTGGTAGATCAGGTGGAATGATATGGAAGGCAGAGGCAAATAATGATACAAAGAATTTCGTACAGTTGCGCAAGCAGATTTTATTTGGCCGACAATATGGGTGCTCATTTTTTGGATGTGAAAGCGATGCATGCGGGTATCGTTGCAATTTTTATGCAGAAGGCGAAAGAACGAAAGCGCACGCGTATATGCGCCCGAGTAGATTTCGATATTCAATTATGCAACATAATCGTGAGACACGCGTCCCCTGGTGTGTCTTTGCGCGTATAACAGGTTTCCAGTGAAAAGTATTCCTGTCGATTCAGATGCAAATACGAAATCTTAATGAGACGCGTATCATTCATTCCTTTTGCTTATTTATATTTTTAAATCGTTGAAAACTTCACACTGTATTTACTTACCATAGGCATAGGTTATTATTCTCTTCAAAGTTCAATTCTACCACAACCTAATTGCTTTCGCAAGGCCGGTTTCGATTATATATCCGGAATAACTTGGAAAGTATCATCCTGTGCGCTAATATTACCGCACTCTTATCAAGCTTTACGTTATCTCTTATTCAATATCTTCGTACACAGGCAGCGATACGTCAAATGTCGTTTACGCGCGAACGCGTGTAGAACGCGGTTCGCGGGTTCGGTACCGCACGGATTCGTTCGGCAAACTTCGGCCGAATCCGTTCCCGTTCGAGCGTTTTCGCATCACGCTCCTACGAACTTAACCTTATTACACACCGTGAAGCGATCAACCGATACTGTCTTCCTTTACAAATTCTTTCGTCGCTCTAACGCTTCTCTGTGTTTTCCAATGAAACACTTTCTTCTCTTCGTTTCTACATTATTCACGTGACCGCGTTCCATCGTTAATTTTAATTACGCGTCGATATCACGACGATCGCGTCCACGTTGAACAGCCGATTAGGCAAACCGTTCTTACATATGTACGCAACAGTGGAATTCGCGATATAAAATAGCAACCAGTTGGTTTTCTAAAATGCAGGCGGCGGCCGCGTCGGTGCCTCTACTTTTTACGATCTTGATTTTGATCCGCTTTCCATACGCGAATTATGCAGATTTTACGGGAAAGTCTCGGCGGATTGGGCCATTCGGTTAGAGAGAGTCGCGCGCCACCTTAGACTCGTAAAATCTTTTCGCCACTTTTGGCGCAACATTTTAAACAGGAGGAGGACGATTCAAACGAAGCGGCGTCTAATGCAATTCGAGTAACTGGGTCTAGGCCCTCAAGGCCCAGCGATTAAGCGAATCTCGAAACAGGCTCTGTCGCAATTGCCGCCTTTGCACGCCGTTTTCCACGGCGTTCCTACACCGGCAACGGGGGATTGCTTAACGCGGAAAGTTTCCAGAGTGCTTGCGAGTGTTTACGAAAGGAAGCAGTTTCTTACTTGCACGCTATTCAGAAATGTAAAAACGCCCGTCAACGTGTAAACTTTATACCGATTAGGTTGGAGAGAGAGAACGGTTCGTTTAATTTTCTCCCCGCGCGCGCGCCACTGTCGAATTTCATGCTTCATTAAACATATTTATAAAACATTTCTTTCCTTCTTCCTTCTTTTTTTTTTTTTTTTGTTATTCCTTCGCCCTATTAACAATTGTTTAATAATCGAGAACGTACTCGACAATGGCCTACTCGATATATTATTTCAACAGTTGTTGTTTCATAACGGTTCGCTACAAACTGGTGTAACGAAAGTATTGCCAGTTATTATCGTAACCACTATTATTACCGTTATTACTATACTTACCTCTTGTCACGATAATTTCCATATTTAAACATTGTTTTCGGTCTGTCGTTCGATTCTATTAACCGATCAGTTTGTAATATTCACACGTTGCTTATTGTCTCATTTATAACGGCTTGGAGGAGAGAGGAAAAAAAAAGAGAGAAAAAATGTCGAAATGCGCAGAAGAAAGGACGCGTCGACAGACAAAAACGCTGGTTAAACGGCGGCCTGTGGTAATCGCGCGATAACACCTGTCACAAGTTCTGCAACAGAGACAGACCTGCTGTTTGCCAGTGGTCCGTGAATACGAGAGCAAGGCTCATTCAACGTAATGAACGTTACCTCGGACCTGCTTTAGAGACCCGATTGAAAACCATCCTCTCCTGGAAGCCATGAACTCATCTGCCGGGGCATCCATATTTATTACGCGCGAGATTGTAAAACTCCCGGACAAAACCAGGCCACGTCTCTCCTCGCGAAACTTACGAACGCTTCTTTCTCTCCCCGGCATTCTTCAAATTTTCGCCCGCGTATATAATTGAACGGCGGGGTGGAGAGATTCGTGAAAAATGTTTCACCCGAAGTAAGCAAAAGAGGAAGCTTTTACCTTCGCGACGAACGACGGGGCGCTGAGAGAACAGGTCTCTGAGATTGTTTCGATGCTGTTTGCAATATGGACGAATGGCTGTTTCGTGGCTGTTGAAATCGGAATTAAAATGGCGCTGTGTGTTCGGGTCGCCTCGGTGCCTCGGATACGTAAAATTCGTTTAACAGCGAGAAACGAGCACACATCGACAATAGGTGGTATACACGTCGGTTGGATTTTTTCTTTTTTTCTTCTTTTTTTTAATTTCACTTTCGAACAGGGCCGCCATATGTGTACGTACATGATCAAATATTGACAATGTGGGGCTCGGAGTTTCGCAGCTGCGAATAATTCGGCTGCTTCGCCGTTTCGGTTTATCCATTTTTGCCTGGACGACAAACTATTTCACTTTCGCGTTTCGTCCGATTTCACCGAAAAAAGAGGAGAAAAAAAAAACACACCGACGGTGACGAAACGAGCGCGCACGCGTCTATTTGATTTTAAACACGGATCCATTAAGCAATTCTGTCGTGAAACATGGAGATTTCAATTTCTTAACGGTATATTTTTGCGTATTACAAAGAATCGCTTTATTATAGATTTATAACAACAGCGAGTAAAAGTGGTGTGTATAAGGGAGTTTACTGGTAAACTTATAACGTTCCGAAAATACTGTTACGAGGTTATGTAACGAGATAATCGGTCAAATAACCGATACTTGTTCGGGGAAACAATAACGGCGCGAAAGAAGGAAAAGAGGAGGAAAATCTGGATATAACTTACGCAACGATAATCCGACTGTACCTGGACCTTTTTTTTCTCTCTTTTTATTTTTTTTTGTTTTTTTTTTTTCGTTTTATTGCACGCGCTCTTAATTACTTCTAAAAGAACAACGAGGTTCTTTATTCCGTTCAAGGTCCAACGTTGCTCGTTTCCACGAGGAATTTTTTTATTTTTATTACTTTCATTATTCCCGATCCAATTTCGGATCTGTAATAACCTCGTTCGGTACGACGCGGTAATTACAGTTCCTCCTCGATTCTATCGAACTTATTAGATCCCCAAGTGACCCGTCCGGCAAAATTGTAAGTCGTAAAATTCTGTATACAACAATTCTCGAAAAACGGATTCCTCCCCCTAATACTTCAACGTCTCGTTCTCTACGTACACACGGATCCGTGTAATTATGCTCTTTAGACGTTCGTATTCAGGGGATTTTCGGGTCCTTTTAGTTTCGGGGCATCTGGCCGATATAAAAAGTCTCTCCCTCGATATGTCTGCGTGTGTGTGTATTCCTCTTAGAGAGAACTATTTAAATAGCTTCTCATGTGCCGTTCCTTTTCGACATTAGCATGATTCCTGACAAAAAGTCTCCCGGTATACACGACCCAAAACCAACGAGTTTTCTTTTCTCGACAAAGGCAAGATTTGTCACGTGGAGAGGAGCGGCAAACACCACGCCTTCACACAGCTAACAGAAGGGAACCGGTAGTGTAAAAGTATTGCGCAAACGAAATCTAGAAATTTTTGAGGTAGGACGTCGAGTCTCGTCCAACGTATGTGTATATATATATATATGTATAATAGCAGAGAGGCGACACGTTGGGTGAAAGCCTCTTTAGTCCGGTTACAAATTTCTATTAGACGGCGACGAAACGTATTTTCACCGGTCGACGACAGTGAAATTAGAGTTGAAAAATTCGTGGTTGGCTTTCGACGTTGAAAGTTCGCGCCGCCGGTTATGACACTCCCCGGTCGCGTGTGTGTTGTTAGGCCACGAAACCGAGAGATTCTCGGCTGCTTCGTGCGCCACTTAAACATTACTTAACGGTGTTACTTAATATAAAAAAAGAAAAAAAAATGGAAAAAAAAAACACCGCTGATTCAGCATTTGCCTGCCTGGTTGAAATCGTCGGTGTTTTATCACCGTTGAATTTATTCAACAAATTTTCCGGTTAATTTATGTAACGAGAAATTTCTCGACCCGGCCAATTGTGTCTGGTAAACGCACACATTCGGTTTATCGCTATTAAACGTTTTACCGGAGTCGCACGGTTCAATCGCGTACATGTACACTCATAATTCTCTCGCATTTTGCAATCGTGACTAGGTGATGACTGTTCGCGCGAGCGGGAGCAATCCTTCGTGCTTTTCTGCCTCGATGCTCAACGAAACCGTTTTCCAGGAGAGTCTACACAGACACACATACACACACGCGAAAGAAAATCGAACATTTTGCCAATCGTTTTATCAATTAACCAATCAACTAAAATATTTTTATCGTGATATATATCGTGCGGAAAAAAGAATTAGAAACTAACGAAAACATAACCTAACCTCTAAGAATTTCGTAATTGTAGTATATCACTTTTCATCGACTAGCTATAAAGAGACGGGTAAGTTTTTTGTATACAAGCCTTGTGTCTAGTTTAGAAACGTTGTAAAAAGAAGAAAAAAAATCATAGAAATGAAAATATCAACGAAAGCCAGGGATATAGAGACAGAGAGAGAGAGAGAGAGATCTCGGCCGGGATGAAAAGCTAAGAGTAATATTACCCAGAATTCTACGTCAGCAATACAACACACCGTAGGCATTAAAAGTAATAACAAGAGCGTACCGTCGTTTACGACTGCGAAAAGACCGGGCCACGTCTTTTGCATCTGTCAGCCACGTGGATCGGGTCCGCGCGTTTAATGGCCGAACAGGGAATTCTGAGGCGTTCGATTAGTCCCGTCTACTTGGCCGGCCGCGCGGTGTTCTCGTCGTAAAAGTGAGAGAGCGACGGTCACTAGTCGGCTCGCGCAGTCAAAATCGGTCAGAAATATTTCACCTGGTTAACAGGCAGGGGGCACCGGTAGTTTTAGGATTCGACGCGAGAAAATGTACATTAGGCCACGAGGGGTGTGTGGGGAGAGGGGGGAACGGCCTGGAAAATCAGACGGGACAGAACGGAAATCGTGGCATGCGCCTCTGTTTAGAAACTTACGAATTTCATAATTATTGTATTATGTTGCAAGAAGGTGGTATACCTGGCCGACTGCCTGGCCTGCCTGCCTGTCTGCCTTGCCTGTTTGCTTACCTGCCTTGCTCGCTTGCTCGACTCCTACCTTCGTTGTTCACGCGCTCGCGCGCGCCACAAAGGTGGGGGAGAAAGGTTAGGTTGAGGCGGGGATTGTGTAATCCCTCGTTGAGTGGAGCCTCACCGTCTTCTTTTCGCCGAAGCTTTTATTTCTTTCTCGTCTTATTCCATCTATCTTTCCTCTCTCTCTCTCTCTCTCTCTCTCTCTCTCTCTCTCTCTCTCTCTCTCTCTGTCTCTCTTTCTCCCTGTCTAGCATGCCCGAATTCATATCCCGCATGCAGTATATTATGGTACGTACTCTTATGACAAGCGACACGCAATCGCTTCTCGACGCGGTACGACCTACGTCACAATTGCCGCGATACGCATAATGTTCGAATTCCTGAAAAGCTTGGGTACAACTGCCGGTAATGCGCGGCGATTATCGAACCGCGAATATTAACCTGTTTCGTGTAACGGCCGGTTCGGTTTGAATGTTTAGACGCACGTTTAGTCGAGTGTTAAAAGCTAATCCCGAAGCCTGTGGTGCCTCGATTATCGGGTATTAATGCAATTATCGTTACGCGAAGTACTTTTGAAGTACTTCGATTCGCAACTGAGGTGGGTTGGTATATCATCGTTTGGTAAAACAGAACACTTCTCCCGACATAACCAAATAGATGGATGTCTTCGAGCAGTTATTTTTGTAGCCTTCCTTTTTTTTTTCTCTTTTTCTTTTTTTTCTCCTAGACCAGTCGTAAAGATCATGTTCTTTGTTCCGCTAGAAATTCAGCAAAGGTTTTCTGGCCAACGATTTCGTCCTTTTTTTTTTTGCGTTCTTTCGCAATACGCGGATGACTTCACTAACGGTCGGGCGCGTCGCGTCGCGTCGTGTCGACCGCGTCACGGGGGGAATTTCTCTCGCGCGATTGGTCCAACCGTGGGCGACGGTGGTCACGTGGTCGCACATTAATTTCTATGGGGAGGGCCTGACGTCACTGGACCCGTGGACCAGATTTGCCAAGTGGGTTTCCCTTTCTTTTCGACGTATACGTGCCTCTCTCGGGTTCGGTGCTCTTGCGTATACACTTATCGTCGCCGCACGCGGACCTTGCGAACCGGACGTGGGTTGCATTCTTTCAATGGTTTGCACGTGGATCTCCGTCGTGCACGCGTGTATACCGCACGGTTGCGGCGGGCTAGTTTCTGGTAAATAGGAGAAAAGAGAGCATGGAATCGTCGATGATGGAAATATCGATTTCAATTACGAGTGTGCGTTTTTATTAACCGGTATTGTAACGGAGACCGCTTTACCGCCACTGCTATTATTATTGCCCACAATTGTTCCGCAGCAAGAGAAAGGTCAACCCGTGTTCAACGTATTCGAAGCTTTTTATCATAGATAAAACGTGTTACCTACTGATACCGCATATTACTAAGCGGAAAAAAATGTAATTATATTTTATCGTTGCACGACGTGAACAACAAGTGTATTTCACTTTGTTTACAATGATATACGATCTAATAAAACGGTAAAAATATAATAATCATTTGCATAATATTCACGGACATCTGTGACTTCCTTTTTTCAATTTATTCAATTCATTATACATATATGTTTCTCACAGGCCTGTACTTCCCCGATTCCTCTTATTATCGATAGACCTGTCACCGTACTTTCGTAATGTAGTCACTTCTTAGTACATGCAATATGCATCGACAACTTAATGCTTTGAAACAAAAGAAGTAGAAAAAAATAAAAAAATAAACGTTGGAACGCCAAGTTGCTACGATGTTAAACACGCTTCCGCTCGTCGCCAGTTCATTTCCCCGAAAGTCACACCGCGCACGCACCAGAAGAAAAGATGACCCTCGTGATTCGTTAATTCCACAAAAATGAAACTTTTCCGGTAGGCGTGCGCCTCCTGGTTGCATAATCGGCGAAGCCACGAGAATCGCGCGCGCACGGTTTCTCTGACCATTGACGATCGATGGAAAACCGTCTTGCGGTGTATTTAACGCATTTATATGCCGCTTTGGTAACACAGCGACGCTCGTTGTCTTGCCAAATGCCTCTGCGCAACCGGAGAAGAGTCAGAAATTCTCTCCCATATATCGAATAACCGCCGTTTATTCGTGTCACGATTGATATTGATGATTCTTTTGAAGAATTTTGACAGGATCGACGGATGAAATCTTCGGATGAAAATTTTTCACAGTCATTGTATGTATCCCGGTCTGTGATCGATTATTAGCTTCAGTATATATATCGTCTCTAGATCGAGTCTTTCGATTTAGTAAAATCGAGAGTTATGGCGGAGCTGTCCATTGTCGTTTTACATCACAAAAGCAGCCATTGTACTGGTCGGTGAAATTTATCGATAATTCTCTCTACAATAATGGAATTGAGGCTCGCCACGAAACTCGACGCATGTAACGACGCAATTCCGTGCGCGTCCTGCTCGAACTTCCGGTTGTTATTTCGCCGAGATACAGAGATAATGCTTCTCCAGTTTAGCTGTGCGTTTCCGTGGATTTCGAAGCCACTGGGTGCCCCGGAATTCGACTCGTAAATACCATCAGAGTCGTAGTCTGGCATGTATATCGAACGATCGAATCGTGTCATATATATCGATACTCTAATGCCCCTTCTGCCCACGCGAAACTACGCCACCTACTCGAAAGAGCCCTGCGGGTAAAACAGGCCGTCGGATCTCCGCGCACGTTCACGCTTCGGCTGTTTAACGAAAACACGGAAAACGCGTCGGACACGTGCTTGGAATAAACCGGTGAATCGTTTGTTAAGATGCATTTCCGGGGTGAAAGAGTTTGAGGATCTGAATCCTCAGCACGTGGCTGTCGAAAACTGTTAAACATGGCGCCGGGTGAAAGTGGTTATAAAGGATAAATAATTCTGTGTTCGTTGACATTTTTTCTCTGATTGTATGTACTGAAAAGTGTTGCCATTGTTCGTTCTTTCATTAACAAGGATGACTGTAGGTCATATATTTACGTTCACTTCATAATATCAATTATGTATATTATTCAAATTAGATAATTTAATATGTATATGTACATATCGGGAATCGTTTTTCTACTAATAGTGTGACTATTGTGAAGAAATAGGTGAACCCATCGTCTAAACACTCAACACTTCAGAGCGTAGGTTAGGTTAGTATAACCTCCACTCTATTGACATCACAATTTCCTAGCAGTCGATGCACCTGGCGTCAAATTAAAGGTGGCAAGATGTACGCCCGGCAGCGTGTAACACCTACGATGCTCAATGAAACCACGACGGAGAGACCACAACGGCGATGCTCGTAAACGTAGGACGGCAATAAGAAGAGAGAAAAGAAAAGAAACGTGGCGGGGTCGAAAGTCAAGTTTAGCCGTGATCTACGCCGATCTTTAGACCCCATGGTCTCGCCCGGATCCATGGTTACAATAGGGGTGACGGCAATGAGGGTGAGGAAATCGAATCCGTGAAAGAAAGTGTGCAACTTTGAAATCCGATTTGAAACTTCAATTTTTTGTTTATAAATAATACAAGAAGTTATTTCATATCATCATTGAAGCAATTTAAACGATTGGCTTAGAAAAAATTGTTGGAATTTTTACGTAGAACGTGCGTAAACATTTCTTTAATCTGAATTTTAATTGGATTTATTTCTTGGTTAGATGATGCAATCAGTTAATTTATGTCGATTCTTCCAAATGCATAAATGACGACACAATTATCGAGCTTTAAATATTCACCGATCAAAATCGAAGGATGAAAGCTAAAGATCGAAAGAAAAGCATACGTTTGTAAGGTAGCGTTTACACGTGTTAAATAAATCGTCGGAGATATACGCGGTTGCGTAGCATTAAGCGAGCGATCGAGAACAAGTGGCCGAAAGCAACCTGAAAGTCAAGTTTAGCAACTTTCGTTATTAGTCTTGCTCTCTCAAACTATTGTCTGAATTCCCGGTGAGTCGGTCACGTATGTTGCTGAAAGAGAGGAAAAGAGAGTGTCGCGGACAGGAGCACAGAGAGACGAGGAGGCGCGCGCGAGCGAGCGTTCAAGCGCGTTCGCGGCGTTTGCTGCACGTTCGCGTAATCCTCGGATGATGGATGACACTCGCTTTGCATAGTATTCGTCAGAACTGACGGCAGAAAAGTTCGAGAAACGAACACCACGAGCACGAGTGTCAAGTTTATGCGGCAATCCAATGCGCGCGCACGCCTATGAATTCCAGCATCTACAAATCGCGATGCAGCAAAATTATTATTTTCATCGAAAGTCAAAGGAACACCAATTGTTCACGAATCGGGTTACTTAATTGAATACACGGTTCGTTCGATGTGCAATATTTCGTAAAGATTGTAAAATTCTCTAGAACCAGAAGAGCCTGTAAGTAAATTCAAAGGGTGAAGAAATAGAAGGAGCAGAAAGATTGGTGCTTTCGTGGTCGCAGATGTTACACGGCGGTGCGTAGAGTCGCATTATGCCGAGTTCACAGGGACGCGACGGGTCGAGAAAGAGAATCGGGAACGGGAGTATCGAAAAAGGGCAGGGAATCGGTCGTAGGAAAGACGAAAAGAGAGAAAGAAAGCAGCAAGCGGCCACGCGGAGGAGTGAAAAAGGTGGAGGCAAAAGGGAATCGCTGCGAACGAGAGACGAAAAGGAGTGAAAAAGAGAGGAGGCGTAAGCGGGCGCACACACAGGGTGGCGGAGGCGGCAATGTGGATCGCGGGGCCGCGAGGTGTTCAGAGGGGGCGAGAGTAGGGATCGGGGGAAGGGAATAAGTAGGGTTAGGAGGTGGCGGGGTGTCGGACGGTATCCGACACGGTGGCGCGCGCAACTGTGTGTGTTTCGTTGGTGTGCGCGAGGGGTGGGGAGAGAGGGGTGGCCCTCCTCCCTCGGCGGGCCGGCTCAGAGGCAGAAGTGGACGGGCAAGCGATTCAACCTCCTTTCACTTTCAACGAGCGCGCACCGCGCTTACTCGCTCACTCATTCGTTTGCTCGCTCGTTCGCTCGTTCGTTTGTCGTTCGTTCGTTCGTTCGTGTTCGCCGGTGTTTCATGCGACGACGGATAGCAAACACTTTGTACGAAAATAGGCAACGCCGCTGATTTAGCCGCGTGTCCGCCCTATAAATCGTTAAATCGTTCAAAATCTTCCCTCGATTACATCGTGACCCTGAGGATCGCCGAGTCGTCATCGAGCACACGACCTCTCCTCTCGGGAAAACGTTGCCACACCACGAATCTCTTCGTCGCGATGTGCACGCTGATTGAATGTGCACCTTTTATGGCATGAGTCTTTTTTTTTTTAACTTTCTTGGGATTTTTTTATCCTTTTTAATAAGCCTTCTGTAGATTTTTCGGAGAAATTAATTTTATATTTTAGGTAAATGTACCGAGTCTGTCTTTGTGGTATAGTTTGGAATGGTGCACCATGTTTTTTTGAACACAGAGAGTAGATAGAAATTCGTGAAATGTAGTAGGTATCCTGGCAGAGAGGGACTGGTTCCTTAATGCGTCGCGTCTCGCGAAGGCGCGTTTTAATCCCTCGCTGGGCGAGGGAGATCCGTATCGAGTTCCTTTGCTAGGCCACTTCCGGCCCCGAGACCACACATCTGGGGATCTGTTGTTTACAATGTGGATCTTAACTCGGAGATGCAGCAATACTTAGTTTCGCTCGTAAATATCGAAATAGGTCGCACCGAATATCCAGTTTATTTTTAAGTTATTTCGAAATATTTTTGCATAATTGTTACCTGCAAACGTTCACGTACAATATTTTTACGAACATTTACATCAGCGTGTGGCAAACGGTTAAACGAAGTATGTTAACAGGTTGTCCCTTGTAGTTAATCACGAGCAATAAATAATCAACGTTAGCAAGTCACAGCGGTTCGCCTTTAATAATCACGCGTTTAACGTGCCAAATAACACCTGCAGCTTTCATAAATAGAGATCCATGTTTTATTACACTTATGTAGCTATTCGTTCACTATCGAACAATGTAGACTTGTAGAAAAGATAGTGTCGTGTTAGGAACAAGAATGGAGTCGCAACTCGTTAACGTTTTATCAGATTAGACCACCACCACCACTACTTACTACTACTTGCATTGAATATTCCTGAAACAAAGACCAAAAAAAAAAACGATAAAAAAAAGGAACCCTCGAGGTGATCAAGGAGGGAGGTACTTATATCCAAAGATTCTTTCAGATACGTTGTTGCTGCGTTACGTGTATACAACGGTAACAATGATGTTTCAAAATTTTGTACGTTTGCTTCTGTTATAGCCGTGCGAGCGGACCGGATGAGAGGCGGTAGGAACAAATTCGGACCTATGTACAAGAGAGACCGAGCGCGGAAGCTACAAATGCTGAGACAACGGCAGCTGGCACTGCAAACGATACGCGGCAGCCTCGGTGACCCATCGAACTATCCCTCCGCCGTAACGCCTTTCCTGCATATTAAACAGGAGATACAAATACCTCAGGTCTCGAGTCTAACGTCTTCTCCAGATTCGAGTCCATCCCCCGCAGCCGTGGCCGCTGGTCTGGTCACGACACAAGCTGGCAGCGGAGCTGGTCAGCATCAACTGATCGCGCCGTCATGCCAGCCAAACATTTCTGGCGGTAATCACCTGCACAACCTCAACACTGGCCTGGATAGTAAGCTGTGGACTGCCAATTCCACCACCCCTAGTCCGAAGGCCTTCAACTTCGGTGAACAGTCCACGCAGCCTCATGGGGCCGCTAGTTCCGCACCCTCTACCGCCGCTTTAAAAACTAGTCCGATGATAAGAGACTTTGTGCAAACGGTCGACGATCGCGAGTGGCAGGCATCCCTTTTTGGACTATTGCAAAATCAAACGTACAATCAGTGTGAAGTGGACTTGTTCGAATTAATGTGCAAAGTGCTCGATCAGAATCTGTTCTCGCAGGTGGACTGGGCAAGGAATTCTGTATTCTTCAAGGATCTCAAGGTTAGCGTTAGTAATCTTGTTGTTTTAAATATATACGTATATATATATATATATATATGTGTGTGTGTGTGTTTTCAACGTGTTCAATGTGGTTGTTGCGGTATAAATATGAATTGGTTCTATTAAAACGTCATCGATGTGTAGGTAGAATTGTGTGCGTATGTATGCATATGTGTGTGTAGCAGAGTGTGTATAGTGATATGTGTTACCGTCTCAGTTAAAACGGATCGTCCTTAGTTTGCATATGAAAAGTTCATTCTCATTTACAAACACAATTTTACACAGGACGTAGATATAGTTTTTTTTTTTTTTTTTTTTTTTTTTCAAGTACATTAGTAGATCAAATGGTAGTTATGATATAGACGAGCGTATATTTATCGAGCTATAAAAATTTAACGTTTTTAACCATAGTCGAGAATCTTTTTCAAGAGAAGTTAGTTCTTACCGATAAATAACTCGTCGCTGGCCTGTTGGTGGTATGAGCGGGGATGTGAGGTAACCAACAGCATTGCACAATCACTGAATGATTTCAAGCATCGCCTCATATCTAGGTCATAACAAGATACGTTTCTGGGTTATGGCGGTTGCCCTAAAGCAGGCCCATGTTAATTATAAACCGTCTACTTAAACGATTATACAGTTTTTGTTTTTTTTTCTCTGTAAACGTGTAAAAAATTCTGTTACGATTTCGTCGATACCTTGAGCCGTGTCTTTTATATTTTACGAACAATATGGAGCACGGACACGAGGACTTTGTCGCCTTTTTAAATTGTGTTTCGTAAAAATTGAAACACAATTTCTTTTACAAACAGATTACATTTTTCTTTTGTATCATTTTAAAATTTGAAACTTTAAGTTCCTCTTTCCTTTTCTTTTTTTTTTTTAGTTTCACACTTAAAAATTTTTGAATTTTCCAATATTCGAATTTTGAAAATTTCAAATTTTTTTCATTTCTATATTAATTATATTTAAATACTTGATTGGCAAATGAAAGAAAAATTCTGTTGGTATATTTTAAACGAACTTATTAGGAAAAAGTAAAACTTAACACATGGTTTTTTACAATTTTTGATATTCTTTAAACAGGTTGATGACCAAATGAAGTTGCTACAGCACTCCTGGTCGGATATGTTGGTGCTCGACCATCTTCATCAAAGGTTACACAATAATCTACCTGATGAGACTACACTTCATAATGGCCAAAAGTTTGATCTCCTTTGCCTCGGCCTACTTGGAGTTCCTTCCTTGGCAGATCTGTTCAATGATTTATCGTCCAAACTTCAAGAACTCAAATTTGATCTTTCGGATTACATATGCATGAAATTCCTGATGCTGCTCAATCATGGTATGCCTCTTTTCTTGTCTTTATTTCCTATATAACTGAATAAGAATGATTTTGACACATCAATTTCTATTTGAACATGTATAGAAGTCCGTGGGTTAGTTAACAAGAAACATGTGCAAGAAGGTCATGAACAAGTCCAACAAGCCCTTTTGGATTACACATTGACATGTTATCCTTCTATACCGGTATGTTCCTCTCATATATGAATATTAAATTCTGTTTTTTCTTCAAAATTTGAAGGTTTCCTGTGCAGTTTAATACATGTTTGTTAAATTTTATACAAACAGGATAAATTTAACAAGCTGCTAGCAGTATTACCAGAAATCCATTTGGTAGCGAGCAGGGGAGAAGATCATCTTTATCAGAAGCATTGTAGTGGTGGAGCACCAACTCAAACTCTTCTCATGGAAATGCTTCATGCTAAGAGAAAATGAAACGATAGATTCGTTTGGCACTTTTGCCATGAGTTAGTCTGTTGCTATATCTCAAAAATCAAGATAGAGCCCCTTATTGTCAGAGTGGACCTCAAGTACCTATTAAGAGCTAATGCTGCTTAGGTATTGGACCAAGTTAAGGGGCCCTGGTTCAAAAGATACCTATGCAAACAAATCAAGTATAGACGTATACATACTTTACATATATACATAATATATGTATTATAAAGTGTATCTAAATATATAAACATAATGACATATATTTTCTATATTTGATGTTGAAGTTTTAGAGATGTATCCATGGAGAAATTATTACCCCTGTTGGTGGGTACAAGCGCAGGGAAACAGTAAGCAAGATGCCTTGAAAACAGTACAAAGGGTGGTTAACAAAATATTGGTCAAAGGGCAGGCAACTTTTATCTAAATAAGTAAAGCTATTTTTCTAATACTAGACGCGATTATTTTTAAGCATATACCACTGAAGCCTTGCTCTCATTTTAACAAAAAAATATCCTAATAGTAACGAAAGAAAGAAATTGTCGACTTTCCAGTCAATCGTGCTTCTGCAAGGGATTCAATGGGCATACTTGAACGACAGTAAAATTTCATGTGATATACTTATATATACATATATACATATATGTCGCACGGCCACCTGGGCATCCTTAGAACTTCCTATAAAAAAATCTGCATTTTGTCACACTTGCACACAGCAGGGCTACTATATTGTAAATACTAGTTAACACATTCCAATTACGTTGTAAAGTATGAATCATGTTAAATATGTAATTATAATATTTTGTGTATAGTTTAATGAAATAAATATATTTCTGTTGCTTACTGAGAAAAATCATTAGCTACTTAATGTCTTCACTAATTTTAGAGTTTTATTCATGTATTTCTCTTTATTATTTTTCAAATAGGTGGCGGAAAAAGAATAACCACAAATTGCGATATTTTATTATTGTATATTGTATCATAATAAAGATTCTGTTTAAGAAATAAAAGAATCATTGGAGCAAGGTTTATGTGGTCCTACATTATCTAGCGATTAATACTAAGTATATAAGATCAATATTGTCTTATCGCAGTTGTTAAATAGATAAATATTTACTGAATGTTAAGATAGCGATCGAACGTAGTAATTTTTCACTAATAGATTATTATTGTTTAGTCAATAGTCAGAAACTTTTCAGTGCTGTGAAGGTTGTCTTTTCGACGCCTGTGGTATCTAAGCCATCGGTAATTACACGTGCTAGATTCGAGGCTCAAGTGTGGCAACAGGAACAGAAATCTTTGCTCGTACTGGTAGGCTGGTAGTACCACCCTTTGCAACTCCTACTGTTTATATCCTCTATCAAAGAAGTACCTGGGAAAAATGCTATTTTACTACTTTCACTTTTCCACCGACTTCGATATAAGATATTAAATATAGATTTAAACAATTTGTTGATGTACGTAAAAAGAAAACTCGATGCCACATTAGATTAAGAATCGAGTGTTGAATCAAACCAGAAGGAGTAGCTGCGAGTATTACTACCATGAAAGAATATATATAAGAATATATATTTTCGAAAGCATGCATGTACTTATCGTGTGAGTAAAGATTTGTGTCCACGGTAAAATTTTTGAAATCTTCGATATAAATGCAAAGTATATTGACATGTTCCCAAATTTTCAAATCGCCTGGTTCTTTTAATCGATCGATCAGAAAATAGTTTGTATTGTTATTGGCTCTTTGATAATACTTTCAAAACGGATTACTTTTATTTAACTCGCATATAAATGTCTACCTCTTCGTAACTGTATTAAGTCTTACATTTTTACATTTTTAGTAAACCACATACCTCAGAATAGACACCCAGATAGCAAATTAAATGGAATGTATGAATGTTACCTATGTAGACTTTAAGTCTACAACTTCTGTAATATGCGTATCGACAGAATATAAAAGTTCCATTCAAGTATTGTACCCGTTATATTTCCATGTTAACTATCTTAGTTATTATTATGTTTATTCCAAATTAGATTATACTTGTATATGACATGTATGATATATTTCAGTCGAAATTTCACAACTATCAACGAAGCCTCCAAAATTACACTTACTCTTATGTTGCTGTTTGGGTTAAATCAATACTTTATTTATTGTACTTTCATTCATCTTTAAGACTTCTTGTAGAACGTGTCGGTCTGATAATTTTGGAACAACTTATGAAAATCGCAAACACAACTATCTCAAAAACGAAAATTGTCTCTTCTAAATATGTCCCTAAATCAATGATCTTTGTATATGTCCATCCTATTTAATCGTCCGCTCGATTCTGTTATAAAGTGTTTATTAATAATTGTAATTAGGAAATACGATAATAGTGGTGTTATAAGCATTGTGTTAAATATGTACAGTTACCAATTATAATTGGCAAACGAACTAATTTAATATCGATGTGATTTTTTGATCCAATAAATAATTGGAATTAACATTAAAAGAAGATCTATTATGCGTTGTTAACACTGCCATTAGGAGTTGGCAATTGTAAATTATGTAGAAAAAAAAAATGATTGATTGTAAATATATCTTTATTATTAACTGATAACTGTTCCTTTTTAGGATTGACAGCGCTATTTTTTATATATTATACTGATTGAACTCCTATTAAACAATAATGATTCCCTTATCGCACTCCTGTCTTTGGTATTATTGTAAAATACGTGCAATGACCACGAGACAAACGATAGATTTCAAAAGGAGGGTAAAGGATGGTACTATGTAAATTATTAAGCAGACAATTTTCAGAAATTTACAAATAGTATTTCAAAACATTCAATTGTTTCATTATATATACAAGTTATTATAATTTAAATGCGTTTATGTACAACACAAAGTTTATTATAATTTGTAACAATGATGTCATTCGTATACCGAATAACATGTATATTAAAACATTTGTTTGCTTTGTACAAATATGGTAACAAGATAAGAAAATGCACAGTGGTTAATAAAGACATCAGCTAACTACTGCACTTAGCTTCATATTCTTAATTCACAATGTTTACATATTACACTACTTGTATCTCATTAAACACATTGCCTAATCTTACATATAAAATTGTGCCTCTTTATGATTTAAAAACAAATTATTTTTTATATTTGTAATGATATGATACAAACTTCTGATTATAATATACAACTTAAAAACTTGCTTTATTTGAGGCACTATATTTTTACTTAATCCAACAATCAATTGAAAACTACTTGTTTTACATTTGATTGATATGACATTGAATACTAACACATAATCATGCATGGTTGTTGTTGTATACTTTAAATAAATAAGAATGTTGACACTTCTGTTGCACTGATGACAAATTAATGGGAACAATACAATTTAAACCATTACTAAATAATTTTACACATATTAGAAACATAACATGTTTATACTGGATCTGATTTTAGATATTGATTGTATGCATCCTCGTTCATTAGATTCTTAAGTTCATCTGGATTAGTTATTTCCACTTTGAACAACCATCCTTTCTCATAACAAGAAGTGTTGATTAAATTGGGTGTTTTTTCAACTAGTTCATTTTTATCTATAACCTTTCCACTGACAGGACTAAACAATTCAGAAGCAGCTTTCACTGATTCTAATGCCCCACATTCAGCTGAAAATTAATTTAAATCAGCTATAAAGTACTTAATTTTTATTTTGAGAAACATCTAGATAAACATTCTGACCTTCTTTCTCTATCATAGATCCAATTTCTGGAAGCTGAGCATAAACAATATCACCCAGTGATTCTTGTGCATAATTGCTTATTCCAACTGTACCTATTTTACCATCAATTCTTATCCATTCATGTTTTTCTGTATATAATTTTTCTAAAACATGAAAAAAAAACTTTATTTACAACTTTGCACGAGAAATAATAAGTTTAGTTAGCTTTTGAAACAGAAAAAGTTATATCATTTACTATAAATTAATAAAATTTTAGTTTCAGAAAATCTTTAATTTTCACAAGAGCAATATTTAAGTATTTAATGCAACTGAAATGTTTTTCAAATTTTATTGATATAATTCTGTGATGTAACACTTTTTTTATATCATTATAGTGGTAAAGTAAGTATCAGTAACTGTACTATTAATATTAAGATCTTGTTCGAATGTATATCATTGATAACATGTAATTTTTGTAAAATGTTAAGAAAAAATCATTTTTCAAACTTACCGGCATTCAAGCATCGAGTAGTGGTAATGGAACGTGAAGCATGTAATTGCACTTTTGGCGTAGAAAGGCTGAATAAATTTTCTTTCGAATTACGTGGAAATTTTTGTACGGTGTATTTTGCCATTTGTGCAAGTACTTTTGCCATTCTGAGTTATATTTTCTCGATTTTGAAACAATCGGAAAGTTTAACCTTACTACACCCGTGCCGTCTGTAATGTTTCGTTCTCGACTGAGTTCATAAATTTTCCGTAATGCCGGCAGAGCTTAATATGAATGAAACGCGCGATTTGAACGAATGATTAAAAGACTTTTATGAAACAGCATATGTTCTTTACATTATCCGCTATTCTTATCGCGTAGCATACATTTCATCATCTTACAATTCAAACTAATAAGGAACAAATATAATGACATGTATATAATTATTTACTAAGTAAATGTCAATTGGAACGTTGTTTTTTAGAGTTTAATAATCACATTATTTATAGTAATTATAAAATACATAATCTAAATTATTTGAGAAATATGTGAATCAAGTTTCGGATACATTGTATAATTTTATTCAAAAAAATGACGTAAAATTTATATAACTACATGTTTGATATTGCTTTCATTTAAATAAGTAGTTTTCAATTTTTTACTTGTGATAATTTCAGAAAAATTCAATTTAGCTTAGAAATAAAAGGCTCTTAATAGTTTCAGAAAATGCGTGGTGTTATTGAAATCCCGAGTGTGATCACGTGAGGTTAAAAGGCCAGTAGAAACATACTTAACAGATAACTTGTAATTTATGTTATCAAAGTTGTACAATATCAGTGACCTCCATGTTCAATGTAAATAATCTATAAACAAAAATGTGAAACTCCATTCTAAAAAAATGTTTATTGAACTGCATCCATATTAGATCTGTCTTATGAAAGACCAGAAAATCCTTTAATTTACAAGAAATAAAAATTAAATGTAAGGGTATGTAAAAATGAGATGAATGCATAAAAATGGAAAAACAAAGAAGATAATCATGAATGCTTAAAGACTAATAGGGTGTTACTGAAGAAATTCAAATAAATGCTGTAAGTATTGGTTTCGCGGCACATTTTCTAAACACAGTTACATAGTAGAAGAGAGATGGAATCTTTAAATTTGCTCCAGAGATCACGTATTTAATTTTTGGATAAATAAATATTGTAAGTAGTTTGTACTATTTTGAAAAGATTTTATTAAGAAATTTATTTTAAGTATTTAAATCAGAAAGTACCATATTACTTGTTTGCCTGAACAAATAGTATATGTACATAAAAAGTTGCCGCATGCTGAGTGTTTTAAGAAACCAAGTTTAAAAAAATTTTCGTTACTGTCATATTACAAAAATATTGTTATAAAATTAAATTCCTTTAGAAAGAGACGAATCACAGAAATTGGAATTAAATCATAAACCTATAGTATAAGAACGACCACCAGGGTTATGAATAGGTCCTGGAAAAGGGTTACTAATACACCATTCATACCAGACATTTTTAGGACTACATTGGCGCCAAAAGTGAACAATTAATTGGTCCCCAGCTTTTAACTGCACTGGTTCCTACAATAATTAATCACTTAATTTCATGTAAAATGACATTAACCAATTAATAAATAACATCAATTTATTTTACCTTAATTGGGAAGAAAATAGGAAACCAGCTAAACATTCCGGGACTATGAGTACTCGGTTCTGTGCTCAATGTAACATTATTGTATAAAATTGTATCAAAATATCCAGAAAAACCATGCAGTACACAATTTTGTTGTACTTCGAAAACTTTCGCTGCATATCTTGAATTATCAACGGTACATACTGAAAGTAAAATATTTATTACAGCTGTATTGTTTAATGGTAAGTCTAAAAGTGTTACCGATTTACTGACCTCTACTCGGATGTTTAAATGTAAATAAAGGTTGTGGTTTTGCTATGTCATACTTATTCTGAAGATGGACTACATATGTTGTTTCAAAATGAGCTAAAGGATGTTTGTCTTTATCCTTACAATGTCGTACTTCATTGTACAATTTAGATGACTGTACAGGAGCAATATATGACGTATACGAACATGGTATATTGATACCATCATCTAACATAATGACACCATTAAATAATTTATAAAAAGCAGCACAAAAATTATAATATTAATTGATAATATTTGCAATAAAGATGTACCTGTTAGAAATTCTTGTACCCCATCTAAACATTCTGGAGAAAGTTCATTGTCACCAAAAGAACCAAGTAATTCAGATACCAAAATATCAGCTTTTTCAGGAGCAACCCACTGTCTCATATCACAAGACACAACTGTTACTTTGTCTTCCCAGATATCTGCTTTGAGTGCTTGTAAACTATATACATAATAAGTTAGGAAAATATATTTGTAAATACTAAACATCAAAATTTGTAGCAGTTGAAATCTTACGTTAATACTGCATTGGGATTTTTTTCTACAGCATATACTCTAATTGGATGATCTGCCATTTCTCCTGCATTTAAGCATGCATGAACTAAAGGCCCTCTTCCAGCTCCAACAACCATAATTACTCTAAAATTGAAACAAAGTTATATATTTTTAATTTATAGTATTTCATTTTTGTAATTGAGTATAATTATATTGTAAAAACTACATTGTTCTATTTCTGTCCCCTGTCCTGGCTGCTGTTACAATAATTGCTTGATAAATTGCAGTTTGATACTGTGTATATTTAACAGGATCCTTTTCAAATATTTCATATGTTTGAGATTCAAGGTTATCCATAAGTGGTTGCAAAGGACACTGCAAATAATCTTCATAGCCTTTAGCATATCTTTCAACTGGTCCATTCATTTGACATCCCTATATAAAATTATTAGAATTAAATAACAGCATTTGAAATAAATCATTTTCTAAAATTTTTTAAAAAT
Organism: Habropoda laboriosa; assembly: GCF_001263275.1. NCBI lineage: Eukaryota > Metazoa > Arthropoda > Insecta > Hymenoptera > Apidae > Habropoda > Habropoda laboriosa. The sequence goes on along the minus strand of NW_017100307.1, from coordinate 358,419 downwards.
AAACTTTACCTTCCATAAGTACTCCAAATAATTATGATAATAAGTAATACTTTGATACCGATTTGCTCCTGTAAGTACAAATTGTACTTCTAACATTGAAAATTTTTTTACTAAGGCCTGATGTGCTTTACTTAACACAGGATATCCTTTTTTATTTGTAATAAATAATGTTGTTGGAAAGATCAAACATTTAACTGGTTCTCCTAGCCACCTATCAATCTTGTAATTCAATCAGATTTGTTAATTTTGAATTTTCAACATTTATGGCACATGCAAAAAATAATTTTTTTAATACCTCTTCTTGATCAGGCAAATCATGGCTTACAATTAATGCAACACCAATTTTTCTATTATAGTCACAAATTATTCTGAAGGCATTCCACCACTCCCATGGATTTTCAACTGAACCACATTCTTCTTCTCTGTAAGAATAAGCCTGTTTAACTGGATTTTCCATAGGTACTTGAACCCAAGCCTAGAATGAAATTTAGAGAACTACACATTATAAGCATCCAATAAATAAATGTTGTTAATTAATATACCTGTAAACTGCATGTGCTTGTAACTTTATCACAGATGATTCTAGCAAGATTTATGTTTTCTTCTATTCCTTTTGATAACTTAAAAGTGATTCCTACCAAACCCAAATGACTTGCCAAAGTTAATTCTTGGTGTAATGTTTCTATACTGTTTTTCCTTATAATAGGATTTACTGAATCAACTTTAATGTATGGTGATAGTTTACCAATAATTAAAGTATTCCAATCTGTAAGATAAATTGTAATATTAATTTGATTATAGTATCATTTGTTTATTTTTCAATTTCATTACCAGAGCTACATAAAACTATATCTGGTCTGGTAAATGGGCCAGAACGTTGTTTTGCATCTCCACAAATAAATTCTCTTTTAAATAATGGGTGAACAAGTGGTACACATACAAACTCATACCTGTAAATTTGATCAATAATAAATTTCTTCTTTAGTGAAAAAAATGAACTGTAAAGTACATATAACAATTTGTTATTCTTTTGTACTTACTTTGTTGAATTTGCGGTAAAGAGACAATTACTCAAATCTGGTGCAGCACAAAAATCAAGGCCACAGGAGACTGGTCTTTGATTTGACATTATGCTTTATCATTAAACACAATAGTTGATTCCTAAAAATATTACAAGTGTAAAGCAACATGTAACGAACTTCCCATAATTTTATTTTCTAAACACCGGGTATTACCGGTACACTTCTACAAAAAATTACTACGTGATACATTTAATTTTTTAAAATTTCATATAACTGTGTTTAAGTACAAGTACCTTAATAATATTATTAGTGACTTATCTGTAGCGCGTATACGATCTTGACATTCAATTGTTACAAATAATACAAAAAGTTGCAAATTGTATAAACGCTAATTACAAATTGCACGTGCAATACCGCTACCTATAGACGTTGTAGGATGAAGTATTGGAAGTATTTTCATTAAAGGAAAATAAACTTATTTGATTTTTAAATAAATAAATGTGGCAAAATAAAGTATTTAATTCACTTACTTAAATACGATAAAAATCGATTAATTAATTTATTTCAATTAATTATATTTGCAATTATAACGAAACGAAACAATTCAATTTGAACTTTTTTAAAATCATTTATTACATAGAAATGAATTATTGCAATTTATTATATAACATTTAAGTAATACCTTAAACATTACTCTCCTGAAAATTATTATAAGGCAATTAAACTGCTGTTTTGCGAAGAGGAAAAAACCAAATTCATTATATATTTTTAGATCATTTTATGACTTTAGTACAGTTAGTATTAACCAATCAAAGACAACAATTGGTGTTCATGTCGACCATTTTGAACGCTGCTTTTACTGTTCTAGTTCATGGTAGACGCTTAGTGACTCCATTTCCTTGAGCTTTCCGTTTTGCCTCCTTTTCTTGTGCTGCAGTTGAAGTTGCTGCTTTTACGGTATGTAGTGCTTTATTTTTTGTTCAATTTAGCATAAAAATTATGCATTAAAAATTATTAATACAATTTACATTATTTAAACATAAAATAAACGAAAATTCATATCATAATAAATATCTTTTACATTTAGCAAATAGTCACATTGTACGGCGTCGTTTGGTATGTACAACTTCAACCGAGAAAATTTCGAATAATTATTTTTTCTACTACAAATGTAATATGTACTTTTGTGTTTATTTAAAATGTAATAAGTATAACTGAAAACTCTTGTTTTAAACGTAAACGCCCAAGTGAGTAAATTATTAGAAATTATCTAACTCTTATATCGGAAATAGACGTCCTTTCATACTCCATTTATAAATTAAAAATGGGGAGCGTAGAAACACGAGATTGTGCAGTGAGATAAAGCAGTTTTTAATAAAAATTTATATTGTATGATAAAAAAGTGAAATTATGATTTTTGCAATAAATAAATAACTTATACTTAAACATATGTATAAAAATATATATTGTAATTATAAAATAATTATATATTATTCTATCATAATATATTCATTATATATTTACTTCTAGGTACAATGTCTTTCAATCGAGGAATAAAACGTGATTCCTTTGGGAATCGAAACTTTAATAATCGAGGAGGTGGAGGTGGAGGTGGTGGAGGTGGAGGCGGGGGGGGTGGGGGACGGGGTGGTAACATGGGAGGAAGTGGAGGAGGCATGGGTGGTGGAATGGGAGGAGGAGGTGGAGGTGGTGGTGGAGGAGGTGGAAGCGGTGGAATGAATCCTTGGGAAGGAGGTATGATGCCTGGCAGAGGAATTTTACCAACACCAAATAACAATTTGCCTTTAGTATCACCACAAGCACAATTAGCAATAGCCAGTAACCTTCTTACAAATCTACTTCGTGGTCAACAAGAAATAGTACCACCGGTAAAAAATTTGTTATACATATATTTATGATTTTTATTACAGTATAATGTACTACAAATAATACTTTATATTTGCAACAGTTACCATCACTCCTAAGCATTGGCAGTAACTATTCTGGACCAGGACCTAACTTTCCAAATCAACAGAACTTTAATTCAGGGCCTTTTAATGATCGTCCTGTTAGGCACCCAATGAAGAATCAACGACCACAACCATATAATAAGGTATGAATACATGATTATTATTTAGTATGCAGATTGTTTTGAATGGAAATTATAAGGGCAATCTTTAGTCCACACTTCTTTTTTTTTTACATCAACAACACCAGTCCTTAGTTTGAAAGTTTGAAATTCTCTGTTTTATGTTCATTGATCGATTCATTAATGAGGCTTTCAGTCAGTGGATTACATGCTACATGGCTACCCTGTGAAGTTACTAAGTATAAGTGATGATTCGTACTGTTGGACTAGTTTTGCCACACATGATTTTCATAGGAGAATTATTTACTACCGAATGTTATTTCGTTAAATAACACGATAGCAAGACGTGTATTGATTTCAAAATAGTATTTCTCATTTTTAGTAGTGGAAGTTAACTGTGGCTTTGTGTAACAAATTTCAATGTAGACATGCAGATATGTTTGTCATCTGACTTGGTTCATTTATATTCCACCCAAGTCTTCTATTCATCATTGCAGCTAAAATTGATGGAAGAATATTATTCAAAAGTATTGATTGCAAGATGCATTTTTCACTGACTTAACTTCTTCTTCTTGTTAATTATTTTTCATTCAGCTTTATTGAACTATGTTCAAAGGAAAAAAGTATGTGTTTTATAAATATCATATCTTATGATCGACAAGATCATTGCCTGTACAAAGGTAGATGATGCAACAATTGTATGCATCTTCAACTGTCTACTACTACTTTCCTTTCCCCTTCCACTAAACTGTGGAAATACTGACCTTTGGTGTTCATTGAAACATCAAATACGTCCTGCTTCCGAATTGAGTAGAATATTTTTCTCCCTCAAACATCCCAGTGGTTGATCAAGCCAAATTCGATTCGAGAAGAATCACAATTATATCAGATACTTCTCATGACGGTTTGGTCATTTGACCTACATGACTAGATGGGCAATCGCGCCCGTGATGGCCCTGCTGGGCGACGTGGTCCATCTGCACAACAATCTCGTGCACCCCAGTCTGGCAGTCAGCGTATGAATGGAAACCAAACTCAGCATCGCAACGATAAATCTTCTAAACCAATTCCTGCCTCTAAACAAAATCAGACTGCCAAAAAGGAACAGCAGGACATTAAGACCTCTGATAATGAAAAAGCAGAAGCACCTGCTGTAACAAGGTAAGCTCCTGGTGATTGTGAATAGTTTCTTCAAACTTCAGTAAGTCTCATTCTGTCACCTATCTCTGTACGTACGGTGTTTCTTACGTACGTACGGTATAGTTGCTAAAGAATTAGCATTGTGTCCTTTCTCTTGTCTGATTTTTAAAAAATACATACGTATATATACGTATATACATATGTCTACATATTATGTTACATATTCACTCCTCATTGTTGATTAAACTCAACTCACATTTCAAATTTAAATTAGATTATCTACAATCTCATAACTCTAGTATTTCACAGTCATAAAAAATATGCCCCATATGATCTTCTTACAATACACATTATCCAGATATTTGTTCATAATAATAGGTTGATTAAATTTTTTTACAGTTGTTAGAAGTGTGAGTTATCTTCTTTTAACTTAATATCACGCCCAATTTCTTTCTAGTTCTTGATATAGAAAAGTTTGTGTACATGTGTTTTCACTAAAACACATAATAGATATAATATTTTATATCACCTTAAACACAAAATGAATCTCGTTGATATTTGTAACTATAGTAACAATTTTGTGTTTGTTTCTATATTAGCGGAGAAAATGAAGAGTCTGAAGAAAAGAAGATTGATTGGAAAGATCTAAAAAAGGAGTCTGAGGAAGATTCAATTGCTAAGACTGAGGAAACAGGAGAAAAGACTCAGGACGATACCGAGATAGAAAAGTCTGATAAACCTGCAACAGATGAAGCAGCTCCAAAGGACGGAAATTCATCTATAACTGAGAAAGATGCAAAGATGACTGGCAAGAAGTCAGAAGCTAGACATGCTGAAAGTCGTTACGCAGAGGTTCCGATGAGTCACATGTTCTGTCATATTTGCAACAAACACATGTGGGATGGATATGTAAATATTTTGTATTTACCATACCATTAGGGTCAAACTAAACTTTGACTTTTAATTCCTTTACTTTTTATAGTCCTTCGAAAATCATTTAAGAGGACGAGCGCATCAGTTGATGATGGAAAAATTAGATGAATCGTATAAATTAAAAGTTGATCTGATGAGGCACGAATTAAGAGTAGCAGAAGAACAGCGTGAACTTAGTTTAACTAATTCGAAACGCCGTGGGAAGAAAGTAAGTGTATCTGTAGAAGTAACAGCTGAATATCTTAAAGAATATGAAACATTTACCTATATTTTGTTAGGTTTCTGTGGATCTTAATGTACGAGAATATTGTACAATGTGCGATTTGAACTTCTACGGAACATTATCAACTCATAGGAAGAGTGAAAAGCATCAACAGCTAAAAACATTTTTACATCCACGATGTTTCCCTTGTCTAAAAGAATTCCCATCACGTATTGAATACGATGAACATTGTTTAACTCCTGCACACATGAAGAATGCAGTACAGTGTGAAGAACAACGAAAAAATAAAAAGAAAGGTATTCAAAAAGTAACTATATTTGTACTAAGTATTACCAAATTTTTGTATTTTAACCTTCTTTTTTCTTTTTATAGAAAAACTTGCAAAAGGAGAAGCTGAAGTACGTACTACTGAAGATGAAGAGAAAGATGTTGGCCCTGATAATAAACCCGAAAAAGAAGAAGATATCGCAGGAGAACAAGAATATATTACGGACATTGTTGAGAATATAAGTGAAAAGAAATTCAAAATTCCATCTTATAAATATTGCCGGCAAAATCAAGTGTCCATTGGTAAGTACTTGCGCTATGTGTAAGTGTAGCTTTGTATTATATCTTGATCAATATGAAACTCACTTATATGTACTGTTCCAGGAAAATCTATGGTGAAAGAAGTTCAAGGATTTTATTGTGAAAAATGCAGAAGGTTTATGCTTTTAGCTGATGATATGAATGCTCATTTACGTAGTATCACTCATTACCGAAACTTTGTGCAAGAAGTAAAGGCTTTAACTTCAAGTACAGAAACCGCAGAACAAAAAGCAACAGATAAACAAGAGGTATAATTTTTTAGTCGACAAAATTTATTTTAATACGTATCGCAAAACGTAAAATTGTAAATTCCTCATTTTTATAGGCTAACGAAAATACTCAGGAAAATGATAAAGAATACGAAGCACATTGGAAACGTCGTAAAGTTACTCATTCTGACGATGAAAATAACGTCGAAATGAAAGAAGTGCAAGAAAATAGTACTGAAAACCCAAATGCTTTAAAGAAAACTGATGGAGATGAAAAGTATGATCCACTAGAAGCCGATGCAGAATCTGAAGAAGAAACTCATGATACTGAAAACAGTAGCGAGCAACCTTCACAAAATGCCACTAATACCCAGGAAAAAAAGACACCTGTCGATAAAATGTGGGCTGACATTGACAATGATAACGAAGCGGAAATAGGTAATTTAATTGACGATGGAGATGAGAAAGAACACACTGAGCATGAAAAACCTGCGCAAAAATTAGAAAGAGAAAGTCCACAAATAAAACCTCCCTCGCGTGGCCGAGGTTTTGCACGTGGTCGCGGTAGCCCTCGAGCGCGAAGAGCTCGACGATAAAATGATTTCTATTCCAAAATCAGAATAAGCTTGGGTATATTTCATAATTATTATATCATTTAGTGTGACATTTAATGTTAGGTTTCATTAGTTTATTCGATATCTTCAAGTCATCGATGTTTAAGTAATTAAACTTTTTCTTATATCTTTTGACAAAAGAGAAAAAAAGAGTGCCGTAATGTTTATGGCTCTTTTTACATGTATGAATAGAATGTAGGATCATTCATGTATCATTCACGCTATAAAAGTAAATGTGACCTTTACAATTAATCTATCCAAGCTTATTTAAAGCGTTTTAATTACATATTGTCATTCACAATGAAGTGTAGTACGTGCAGATTGTTAAACAAAGTAATAGATTTCAGAAATAAGGAAAAAAGTAAAATGGTATGCTTTTGCGTATGGACATTGATTATATATTAGGAAATACTCTTAATATTCAAGTAATTAAAACATTTTATGGTTTTTAAAATAAGAACCATAATCCAAACTATATAAGATTCATTCCTATTAGGCTTCTGCTAATGAAGAATTTAAATGTATCTTGCAATAAAATTAAGATATTGATACGAATTTTATCCTGTTTATGCCTAATTGTAATAAAATACTTGTAATCAAAGTTCATAATATGAGACACTGTAATAGATTTCTTTTCAATAATCTGATAGAATTTTATTGTAGGACATACCTTTTGTGTGACACATAAGGCGTTGTAAAAAAAATTAATACAAAAGATCATTATTCAACAATTGCCTTTATACTTGATATTATAGTCTCTATAAAAGTAATTTAATTTACAACAATTTGCGTCCATAAAAAAGTTGGTTCTAATCGCCACATAATGTGTCAGTAACAAGTGATATAGCTTTCATTATTTCTTTATATTATTTTTATTTCTGTAAGAATCATGAAGAACAATGAATGTTTACTAAAGCACCTAAGTAATAAAATGTGACATTGTACTTTTAAAACATTTGAAAATTTGTTTCATTCCAACATTGGACTCTTGTGTATTAGTATGTAGAACCGTATAAAATAATAAATAATCTAAGAAACAAAAAAGAATGTTTCTTTATACTGCACCCTTTTAATATAAATACTGTATAAATGTATTATAAATGTGCATGTAGCAGAATTAAAGGATTCTTAGAATTTAGTAGGAACGACAGTGTAAATAAAATACTGCTTTACGAGTATAAATTATACAGAAAACGTGATTATTTACATTCAAAATACATAATAAAATAAGGTTTAAATATATACCATGATTAATAATATTAATCCATAGAAAGGTGAGTTGTTAAGAACTCATCAACAGAATCAGTATCCCATTTATGTATGTCCAAAACGTCCTCAACTTTATTGTCTGCATCCAATAATTTGATTATTGGATCTAAGCCCCTAACATATTTTATTTGTAAATTTTTGTATTTACTTGGTCGGTTACTTTTTATAAAGGCTGTAAACAACAAAATTAATGTGCATAAAAAATATTTGTGTTATTATTTCCAATATGGAATAAGAATCTTTACCTTGAATTTGTGGATATGTACCAAATTTGCATGTGCAAACTTCAAGAATAGCACGTGGATAGCGTTTTAATCCGGATGCGTCATAGTCATCATCTTTTAAACAACATTCTTTACAATTGTCCCTGTAATTGTTAAATATTGTTTTTTGATATTAATAAGGAAAACATTAAATTACAAGTTTTGCACGTTCTTAATTGCTTACCATATTTCTGTTAAGCCACGTTTATTAAACTCCTCGCAGGTGGAACAAAGTAAATTAGCTTTGTTAAATCCTAAACTTTTGCAATCGTCGGCTGAAAATTCCGCTGACACAATATTCGCCTAAAAATACATTGTTAATTGTATAATGAGTATTAAAAAACAGTACACATTAATTTTTCCTTATTATCACCAATTTATACGATAAATATAATACATTTTATTCCACGCTGATTCCCACTTAATAGGTTAAGTAGTAACGATTTTATTTCTTACCACTAAAGCAAGTGCCAATATGTGCACTAATGTTAAAAATTCCATTATATTATCTTAAATATGCTAAATACATGGAACAAATTATGTATTATTTAAAAATATAGCAGTTAATATAAACACACTTAAATCATACGTGTCATATGGACAGACACTAAATACTTAAAGTTCTATTTCCAATCCACGGCACTGTAATACATTATCAATACTTGTTAATTCTGAATTCATAGAATTAAGAATAAATTAAGTTAAGAAATATCAACAAATATATTTTTTATTTTGATTCAATGTAAAACATTTAAAATATTTATAAATTACGGTAACGTTCACTCCTCGATTTATCGAAATTCAATCGATATTAGCAAAATCGCAAATGTGAGGAAATTTGAGGTATCGTAAAACCTGGAGTAATAACCACTTTAATAATTTCTTATGTACAATAACCTACCGAAGAATTACGTATGGGCCATTAATGTATAACACAACATAAAACAACTTGGAATAGCGCGTGTAATGTTGAAATTTTCAACTTACATAAGTGCTTGGATCTTCTCAATCCTTCTGTTAGTTGTTCCTGTCACCAAAACCGAAAAATACATTATTAATACCATCGATTCTTCCACTTATCATTATTATTATAATCACTGTGGTCACCAGTATTGTGAATCGTTAACAAATTTCAATTATATCCTCTTAAATTTTACGCACGTTTTGCAAGATTTCATAAATATTCTATTAAATGGCACGTGTGCATACGACTCTATATCACTCACAAATTCATTTGAAACTAATAACTCGAAAGATGCAATTAATAATTTAAAGGAATTACAAAAATTGTCCGAAGATAAATTAAAGGATTTTCCAATTTATACCGAGAGGATAATAATACCAAGTTCTTTAAAAAATGCTATCAACTATGTTAATAATACTTTTACATTCAACAACGTGTTGCCAAGATCTATAAAAGAAAACAACAAAAGTAAAAAAAATCGGGTTCACTATACATGGAAACGAAGAACATTGTGTACAGTTTCTGATAATGAAAAATATTCCACAGAAAACTTATTCGAAGGTAACACCTTTAGTGGCTCTAACGAAAAAGAAACAGGTGTAAAGAAAACACTACTAGATTATGATGGATCAGATTTCATGCATGATGCTGATTTAGATTCTTTAAAAACACATGTGCGTGTAAAAAGGGATAAATTAGAATCAGATTATATAAAAGACTTGGTCAATTCTTTTCCTCAAAACAATTATGATTCCATTGATGAAAATTCTTACGACGAGGACGTTTCGTTTGATACGAAACGAGAAATTAAATCAGACGAATTTTTAGTAAATGACGAACAGTCTAACGCATCTCCAGATGAGAATGATCAACAGAAAATTCTCAATGTTCAACCATTCATGGTTCCTGCATACTTTAGTGACGATACATCCGCCAGAAGTGATATTATCAGTGCGCCATCTGACGTTAGTAAGGCAAATACGTTCGCAAACAAAAATGTAAGATTCGTAGATCAAACAGAAAAGCAGGGAATGACGTTACAAGAACTGAAAAATGACGTTATTTCAAATCGACGATCATACGAGAATTCAGAAGTTCAAAATCTACCGGAAGATCCTATGTTAGCTGTAGAATTAGTTAGGAAAAAGCGGAACGATTACGCAAAAGTACATGGCAAAAGGAATTTAGAAAAGAAAACTTCATCTGGTATACAAAACCTGATCGACAGCAAAGGGAAATCGCACGACAAAGAAAAGCGATCAATTCTCGAGTCGCAAAAATCTGAGAGTCACTTAATTCCGTCGAGTTTAGTTGCTGCGAATTTAAAGGCACATTTATTACGTATCAGAAGGAAGACGAAAAGTAATAAACGTCATGAAAAGAATTCGAAACTAAAAAAGGAAAAGAAACATGCTGGGAAGAAACACAATACTTCGAATAATTCTCAGCGATCAGTAAAAGATGTTCGTTCGAAGAATACGGATCGATCGAAAGTGTCTCGCAAGAGAAAAGTGCACGAGGCAAAAAGCGAGGGTAAACCAAAAATAGAAATTGATAGTGTAGTGTCTAAGGAAAATAATGACAACAATTTTCGTCGTAGATCCGTAAAGTTGAAAAAATCGATCAAAGGAACAGACTCCGAAATTGACGTTTCCTCGAAAAATAACGAACCAACGTTGCATGAAAAATTGAAAGAAGTTAGCGAGAATAAAATTGACGATGTTAATTCCAAATTTTCGGAAAAAAAGAGCACACAGTTTGGAAGTGATGTTAACGAAGTTAAGGCGGGATCAGACGAAGATACAAATTTATTCGTAACACAGGATGAAGAACAAGGAGTTTTTATTAATGACGAGCAACCGATACCATCGTTAGATGATATAAAATTACGCGCAAAAAGAGATAAAAACACGCAATCGCATCATGGCTTTCTTAATAAGGAAGAGGAATTGAGGTACTATGAGAATGTTCGGGAACCTGGGTCAGAAATGGATCAGTACGATAATCAAGATGAAAATCAACCTTCAGTGGGTAACGTAGTAGAAGGTAGTCGAGCAGTAAGATCGATCGAAGAAGTGAAACAACTTGCACAGAAACTAGTGTCAAAAGTAGGTACAATAAGCAATGCTTCTACAGATATTTTTTTCTACCTAACTCACGTTTTTAAATAATAAGATTCCTTTCAGGTAAATGAGCTTCAAAATTACTTGGACATCGAAGAGTCCTCAGGAGACAAAAAACGAGAGAAACAAATTGAAACACGCGCAATCGACGATTTATGCGCGAATGTTAGCACTGGTTGCGACGTTTTCAAGGAAGCACCTAAGATCGTTCAAAAATGTGTACCAACGGCGAACAATGAGTTTGGATCGAAAGCAAAAATTGTCGAAAGAAAAGTAGATCCAAGTGGAGTTATCGACGAACGTAAATTCGCGAAAATTGCAAATAAAAATTCGGTGGAAAAGAAGAGATCAGTGGTTAGACGCGTTGCAAAAACATCACCTAACACTTCCAAGGGAATTCCTAGGCAAAGTGAAAGAAAATCCCGTCTTAAATGGGGCAAATGGACAGACTGGAGTAGCTGTAGCGTCACTTGTGGTAAAGGTCGTCAAATAAGATGGCGATATTGTTTACGCGACTGTACTACAGCAGAAACTGAAATGGAAGAGAAGGCTTGTCAATTGCCAGCTTGCCCGCCTGGTAAATTTCTTGGTATATTTTAATGTCATTATTTTATAACGAATCAAAATTCAATGGATTACGCGTTACTTTGTCCATTTTAGTGTACGTCTACATTATTATAATTTTGTATGTCGATATATGTAAGATTTGTAATGGTAGATTTTATGTAAAAATGTAAGGAAAAAAGTACTGTTAAATAAAGAGCTATAAGTAAATATAACTGACTGTTTTGATTCCGTGTTTGGTTAAAAAAATTATTGTTCAAGTCAACGATGTTAACACTGTTGTGTAACAAATCGCATGATGTATATTTTTTTCGTCTCATTACCAAATACACAATATATTATATAAAATATTTTAAACAAAACTTTGTTTTCCTTCGTACGTATTCACAAGTAACGAGTCTTCGTTGCTTACAGGAAGTTTACTGTAGCCCAATCATCACGCTTTCACGAAGTGAACTATGACGCTTTCTTTATTCTTTTTTTTTTCTTTTTAATAATCGTCACAAAATATTAGCGACCACAAATAATCTGTGGTTCCAACGCACTGACATTTAATAACGGTCGGTTTGCAAATGTACAATTGTTCAATTTAGCGGATTAACTTTGTTTCCTTTTGTCTACGGTCCGCACGTTTTCCTACACATGTAAAATCCCGTATAATACACAATCGTTTACTCAACAGCATTCATTTTTTTCTTCTTCTTCCCGTACGTTTCAATAAATCGTTGAAGAATTTCTAAATATGGAATTCGTTCGAAAAGTGTTCGCGCGTATATTAAATTCAAATTCGTTAATTTAACTCAGGGGCTCAACGAAAAATTCGTGCTTACATTATTAAACGTTTACATATCTACAGTGAAACGATACACATTCGTCCGCGTGATCACGCGTAGACAAAAATCACAGTGACATCGCACGATTCATAGTTAATATCTTCGATGTCGTGCAGTGTAAGTTTCATTTCTTCTTTTCTTTACTTCATTTTTGTTTTTGTCAACCGTAAGTTCTTACGTTTTGTCAACCGTTACGTTTCCTTGACGTAAGGGCACTTATCTGTGACGCGTACAAAGTTTTATCAGTCATAGCACGAAAACTTGGGCCGACGACCGAAACGTCGTATATAAAATTACGAAATAAAAATGCACTCCCTTTTTTTTTATTATTCTGAATTCGATTAAAAACGATCAAATGCGTTCTGAGTTAATACTTAAGAGAAAAACGATAACGATTATCGTGTGACGCTGAAGAGAACGTGCTATGACCGTTTACCAAAGAACAAGGAGATCTCGTCGATGCGATATCTCCAATTAGTAATATCCGGCTTGTCCAAGGAACCACTTACAAATACATATTGATCACAATGGTAAACGCATACATACTCGCGAATACTAAACCACGCATACTGTTCAAACTCCTTTTAAACACGCACACACACTCTTACATAATTGCATAATGTCTTTTGACCATTGATACTTATAATCTGTCTTAGTCTAAAAGGGCGCGGAAATCGTCGGTCCCTTGGTCGTAACGACAACGTTTAAGTTACACTTTGTCTATCTTGACTGCACTAAATGGTATATATATATTTTTGTTTGTTTGTTTGTTTGTTTGTTTGTTTCGGTAAAACTTGAGCTCATTTTTACATCATAGATACACAACTATCGTATTCTTTGAAAAGAAACCTTTGCTTCTAGTTTTCTCGGCATAGACATATCTCTCTTCCCTCCTAATTAACTTTCCTCTCCGTCGACAGGTATAATTCATGTGTGTTGTGGAAGAACACTCGTACGACATCCATCTCTCGTGGCAGTCCAGTGTAAAATTGATTCGTATGGCAGGAAATAATTCGAACTTTGATAATCATCACGTAGATCGAATTATCGGTTAAAACAATATATTTCTCGACTGTTCGGTTTTCGTTTGCGACAGTATATCTAATACAGGATTCTCTTCGCCACCAGCTAGCAATCGCACGTCTCTGTCCGGATCTGATCTCATCTCTTTAAGTCTTCTCTCCACTTCTTCTGCCTGCTCGACTCCCAACCATTCTGCTAAAAAATCGGTAAAAATACGGGTATTTCGTAATTGTTCTTCTCTCGGCATTTCTTTCTTCTTTTTTTTTTTTTTTTTCAAAAGAATTATTCTCTTCTACGAAATTTACAAATAAAGTATACTTACGTCCCATGGAGACAACATTCTTCGACAGAGTTCTCGCCACGGCTAATCTCACGTTTGGTACTTTGTCCGAGGATAATTTCAACAAATTCGGTAACATCTCCTGCGAGAATCTGTCGCCGCTGATCGCGTTGCTGGATATTAATTTCGCGCATATGAGAGCAAACGTCTGTCGTCTGATCCATTTTGTCCCGTTCACCGCAAGAGAATACTTCAGCTCTTGGAACAGAGCTGCGACGAGGCGTTCGTTGTCAGAAAGATGGGCCACTATTTGCGTTACCTGTGTACACATTGAAATAAAAAAAAAACCATCAAAGACGCATTTGCCAATATTACAAAATGTCCATTCTAACGTTATCCTGCAGAGACATGCATAATAGTGAACCAGAAAAAAAAGAGCCCTACCAAGGATAACGCAACGTGTCTCACAGCAGCTACTTTATCGCGAAGTAGCTTAAGGGACAGAGGCACGATATGTCGTTCTACGTCCACCGGACCGAACAAATTCACGATCTCCAACAGCTGGGTGGCCAAATCCTCCCGGAACCTCCAGTTCGACTCGTTGTCTGTAGCGAGGAATTCCTTCAGTCTTGGTAGATACTGTCGTCGATCGACCGGTTTGAGTATTTTTAAAAACGTCGATAAATGCTTCAGTACACCTATCCTGACCTCGTCCAGATCTTTGATGAATCCGTCGTAGATCGGTACGAGATCGGTGGTAGTGAGTTCTTGGCCGAGAATGGTGGCTAATTCGTGGATACTGTAGGCCAGAGTGCGCCTAACTTTCCATTGATTCGCGCTCGCCAAAGACTGATAAGCTGACTGCAAGTAAGGCCAATTCTCTTTGCCCAACGTCAACACAACCGCGGGGAAACTGAACGCGCAATGATGAAGAATATCCGTGCCCATGTCTGAACATTCCGGCTCTGCCATGAATAAGAACGAGTTGACGAGATGCAAAGGGACGATCTTCTGTCCGTTGACAATGATCATCTCAGGTTCGTTCGCCGAATACTCTTCTTCCTTCAGTATATCGTCCAACGAGGAAGCTTTGCTCGACGCAGTGGTGTCGGTCATTGGTTTCCAATCAACGTTGTTCTGAGCTGCAGATTTTTTCGCAGCTTCGACGAGCTCGTCGTCTGGAGGAAGGTCTGGAGCTATGTAGTAGTATAAAAACGGATTGTACTTTTCCGTGTCGTCTGTTGTTTGATTCTCGTTCTTCGAATGCTTCTTTTGTGTATGAAAAGAGAAAAAGACGGGAAAGGTTGATCGATAAATGTGCAGAGTGTGATAGTTTTCGGTAAATGTTTCAGGTGGAAGGAGTAAAATTTACTTTTCTGTGTATATACATATATAGAACGATTCACATTGAGAGTCGTTTATAGTGGAGAAAACGAAACACAATTACGCTAATGGCTAGTTTCCTGGAAATGGAGAGGAAAATGAGGTACAGGATGAACACGGTGTGTCCATACCTTCGTCATATAAGCTCTCATCCTGAAAATATCTTTCTGGGACTCATCCTTGTCGTCGTCTTCCTCGTAAATTGGTTTTTGTATTATCACAGACGAATTGAAGTTATCCTTAGAATTATGATCCTCCGGCTCCAGTATAAGATTCTGTATCACGCCTTTCGTGGGGAAAATTCCTTCGTACGAGTACCTTATACTGTAAACATATGAAAATCGAGATACGTGATGAGATTATGGAACGTTTCACTTTGGGCCAGAGTGGAAAAGATAGAGAAGTGTTTGATCGATCAGAGTTACGAGGTGAAGAGAACAAAGGATCGGTGATAACATTCAACCAAGTAAGGGTTAAAATAAAAGAAACGTTTTTCACAGCTTTTTATACCTGAAACGAGGATCTTGTTGGCTGGTGAACACTAATTCGCCACGTTGATACGTTACTTCGGTAAACTCTTTCGCGAACGTAGATATAAATGGTCCTAAAATTTGAAAGGCGGACATTCGCACCCATTTCGAGTCGTCGTTAAGATGCGTCTCCAGAAGTTCTGCCAAGAGTAATTGACGATGCTGGAGGGTCATGCAGCATGATACAGGAACCATAACTTCCACGCACGCTTTTCGGATACCCCACACTTTATTGCAGCAGAGATCGACGAATATCGGGAACTGCAAGATGTCAGAAGAAAAATTAATCGAGATGTTCCACAGTCCTTAAAATTCTAATTTATCAGAATCCCAGAGAAGGACACGTTAGAACGAGGTAATTTTTGAAATAGCGCAACAGAAAATTCATATTCTTAAGAGAAGACAGAATCTATCCAGAAAACGCTTACCAGTTTACGAAAAAGCGCTTTCCTCCCGACAGCGGCGCAAAGTTCTCCAAAGTGCGACACGCAGATCTTTTTCACGTAGAACTCCGTGTCCTTGCACAGGGCAATGTATTTGTCCAGAAAAATCTTTTCTGTCAGCTCTTTGCCAATGAGTGGCGCCAACTTGTTCATGAGCTGCGGATCGATATAATAAACAAACCATATACCTCTTTACGAATCTCGTAATAGCATAGCCTTTCTGATAGTAAAGCAAACATGACACAGTGTTTAAAAAAAAAAGAAAAAAGAGAAGTCTAACCCAGTATGCAATGGAAGAAAATTGGAAAGAAAAGGTAATCACTCGATATACACGTGTACACCGCATAGATCATTTTCTTAAACTTGCACTACTGTACACATTTACGACTCGAACACGTTGTCTGGACGGTTTAAATCATGGTGAAAACGAAGATACAAGTCGCACCATTCCGCTCATCTAAGCTAGCTGTGATACGAGTATAAATCACCACATCACAACTACTCTGATGGGAGGAACAGTGGAATATTTTCAAACACCTGGAAAAATAGGAGAAACAACAGGGTACAATGTATCGAACGTCGAGGGATGCGCTGTGTCGAATAGCGAAACCGGAAGATCGGACGAATTCGGCGGAGCAACGGAAGATCGATCGTTTCGTGTGTATCTCCTCCTAGCTGCCCGCATCATCTGCACGAATCAGAAGGTCATTGTGCGACGATCAAACGAATTGGGCAGAAGTGAATCATCCTATCATTGTTCCCGAACTTGTGTGCACGACGGCTGTACCAAGTTTCGTCCAACTTTATTCCTACCGACGTTCGAATCTCGACATTGGAACGAGCAATTCGAGGAAGCTCGACGAAGTCGCAAATCAGGTATCAGTTCGTTACAAATTTCGATCTTCAATATAAAAGGGAATATTCGTCTCGGTATCGATTTCCTTCACAATTTAGTGGGTTTGGATTTTTGCAACGTGTTTCTTGCGTTTCAACCCTTTCGCTGTGCAATGATTTTTCTGTTGCTATTTACTGTTTCGTCGAGGAGAATAAATTTTCACGTCCTTCGTTGATCCGCAGTATTCGTGTAAAGAGTCGACACCATAAGTGCTCAGTGTTTTACGAAAGAACACTCGCTCTCTATCGAGGCAGTCGAGATTTTCCTTCGAAATGACTCGCGGTGGAACGTTGTTTCGCGAGGAAATTACTACCACAAGACCATGAAAAATGGACGGACGGAATTTTTGAAAATTGAGGACGATTTCTGACGATCGAACGCGGCGCCACGCTCTTCAAAGCTAGCTGTGATATGAACTCTCTCATCAGCATATTGCAACCACTTTGTGAGCGCTGCACTCGCGTTAATTTTTTTTTTTCTACTTCGTCTAAGCCAACGCAACGATTAAAATTTCATCTCTCTGTTATTTCACTCTTCTCTCCCTCTTAAGCGATACTTTTTCTTATCTCTTACACGGACACCTTCGCTATTCTTTCGATGAATCGGTTTTCATCAGTGAGAGACGACGCGACGTCGCAAAAAACGACGATCCAATATTTCCAATTAAGCTGTGATATGAATTCTAGAAAAGCAACATGTCACAACTAATTTGGCGATTGGGCCGCGTTCCTCTCCTTCTTCGAAAAGACTTATTCGTAAATCAAAGAGAATCGTTCATCCTTGCTGGTCGACGTCGAATTTTTATACTTTTTTAAAAATTTACACACAAATGTCGAAAGTTACACGTTTACATCCGCTGAAAAGAAAAATCGACACTTCTCGTGCCGAGTTACCTGTGAAATGAAAAAATTCCCAAACGTTATATCCTACTTTCAGACGCTTTCAAGAATCCAGTGGGAAAGAGCGAGCACGAGAGGCACGTTCCTCCCTGATGATCGATTCTGCGAGCCAAATACATTAAATTGGCTGTGATATGATTGAACAACATTTCACAACCAATTCGATGTATCCGACTGCAAAAGGTATTTTCATTTCGGTGCCTGGTGTGCTCGATACAACCTTTGTGTCCCATTCTCCACACGTTTCTCCCTCCTACTCATCTGTACACACGGTGTGTGTGTGTGTTACTCCTGCGTATCGTTCGTTTCCGTTGTCCCTCGATTTCGCGAGAGATACACAATTCTCTCTCTATCTCTGCGGTAATTATTTTCACGCGTGTCTCTCTTCCGTTCATATCTTCTCTCTCTCTCTCTCTCTCTTTCTCTCGTTCGATTTTACTTTTTCGTGGAATCACGTGCCGAGAACGAACACAATTTTGCTCATCAAAGCTGGCTGTGATAGTCGATCTCTATGACAAACCAACTTTGATGGTAAAAGCATGTCCTAGTGTCACTTGGAATAATCTTCCTCTATCTTCTTCTTTCCGAAGTGTCCTATTCTATACCGTTCTAAAGAGAAAAAAAAAAAAGAAAAAAAAAGAAAAAGAAACATCTCCGCGAGAAGAGTCGTTTTCTCCTCCAAGTCTTGCGCGCGATGATGGTGAACGTCGCAGCAGAACGGACGCCGGATGAAAGACAAGATAGTGAGACGCGATAGCGTGAGAACATCTCACTACCCATGTCTTTCTGACGGAATCCGCCCGAAGGAGGGCAACGGAAGGGCCACAGCGCGACCATAAACTCGCGCGACACCTACTACAACATACTGCCGCTCGTTCTGTTCTCTCCCTCTCTTGATCGTTGCTCTCTACTATGCTTCGTTTTGCATACGATCGGAGTCGCAGGAGAGTCGGAATGGATCAAGAATGCGACTCGCGAGTTAACGCATCGTCGCCCCATGTCTTCCCCACGCTCTCGTACTTTCAATGGACGTTACTTTATTCACCACATGCGCGCGATTCTTTACATACGTATTCTTTAATTAAACAACCTATCGTGGGCTCGCCTCGTTCGAACAGGCACTTCTATTGGGAAAAAGTTCGTACCGAGCCACGCGTTCCTCGATAGAATGTTAAACAAACGAGCGATAAAGAAGGGGGGGGGATTTTACGGAAGTAGCCTTGTCCCATTCAAAACCTGCTCGAGATAACCGCGAGATAAACCATGGGAGGGATGGTTAGATACATCGTTAACCCTTTCGCAGCCGTGACAGCGAAATTTTCATCTCCGGCGTGTATCTCGTTTCCACGTGAAAGCGCGCGAAAGATGAAATTGAGAATTGAAGAAAGCACAGCGATGAGCAAAATTTTCCAAGTGTCTATAAGCGCCACGGTAACGAAAGGGTGGAACAATCTATCGACTGGCGCAATTCTTCAAACGACACTCTCTAAGGGTTAGTTTAACGATGGAAAAAGAAAATAGAGAGAAAAGCGTGTGAACTTACAGAGATGCCAAAGTGAATGTAATCGACGGAGCTGCAGAGGGTATCTATAATGGGGCATAGTTTGATCTCGATCGTGTGGTTGTCGAGCAGTCCCTTCTTCGTTAGCGTCAGCACCGTCGCCTGGGTCGTCATACGTATCTGGGGCCAGAGGAACCAGAGAGAGAAAAAAAAGAGAGAAAAAAAAAAGAAGGAATTCGTCAATGGTGCCTATAATTCTTCGACGCGTTTACGGTACTTCGTGCACAACCGTCGTGTGGGGGGGAGAAAAGAAGAAAGGACACACGATTCGCCGGAAGGACGGGTAAAGAAACGCCGAAAGATCGAAAAAAAGGATTTCTGGATCGACGTGAGGTACCGTAAGAGGCAGGGTAAGATGCTTATCGGTTCCCGACTGTCGATTAACAGCCATGGGAAACACGCACGAAATATTCACCAGATTATCTTGATCCTGTAGGTATTTGATAATGATGCCGAGCAGATGATCGTGGAGAGCATCGCCGAATAGATGAGGCGCCTCGTGGCAGATTGTCGCCAAGTGCGGCAGTTGCTCCATCAGGTCCACCCGGACTTGCGTGTCTGCAATCAGAAATAGATCGGTGTCTCGATTAGCTTTCAACGTTCTACAGGAAATTATTTCGTCAGGAACGGAGAACGACGGAAAGAGGATACTTTTGTTCAGATGGAAAATTTCTGTAGGAATTTCTTTATGGTAATAATTAATAACACACACAGGTATTATTGATCGTCGTTCTTGTAAAATTTCGTTTTTACCAAAAAAAAAAGGAAAAAAAAAAACAGAAAAGATCGTACGTGATTCACCTTCGTCGCGTGGAATGAAAAAAGAATTCAGCAGCAAAGAGCAGCAGCCAACGCGAACAGGCCACGAAAATGTAAATTTATTTTAATCGACCTCGATACGATCGAAATCGCCGATACTCGACTGATTTCCCTCAAATAATTAATCACGAAATATTCACGGCTCGCTAACGAGACTCTCTTTCCGCGAATCTAACGCCATTCTCTACAGAATGAAAAAAATTCCAAACCGAAATAAGGAGGAAGAGAAGAGAGAGAAAAAAAGAATCGTACGGAGAAAGAGAGAGATCGAGAGAAAAAGTACGGTAAACAGTTCTCTCTCCATCGATTCTGTGAAGAAGGTGGCGGCGGTTCTAAGGAGGAATCCGATCGTTTCTTTGCGACTCACGATCGGTCGGCTAGCCGACAGGCCATTCGTGCGTCGAAAGCGAGAAAAACAGGAGGAAAAGCCAGGGGGAGGGGGGGGGGCCATTCTTCGACGTTTTCTCGACCTTGGACGTTTTTATTCTACCGACAGGCAATGCTTCGTTGTTTGCTTTCGTGGAAATACCTGAATGAAGAAGAAGGGCGTCGCAAATCCGGCGCCCCTGCTGATTAGGAAAACTCTCTCGCACCTTTCCAAGCCTCGCCGCCGCCATAAAGAACGAGAATCTTCCCAGTTGGT
This sequence comes from Habropoda laboriosa, assembly GCF_001263275.1. NCBI lineage: Eukaryota > Metazoa > Arthropoda > Insecta > Hymenoptera > Apidae > Habropoda > Habropoda laboriosa. Next base: position 337,109 of record NW_017100307.1, on the reverse strand, counting down.
CATTAGTGAAACGACCCTGGGTTCCTGTCCGCCTTACCGGACAGGTGGAACGCGATGGAAATTACGTCTCGCTTGTTAATTTGCTCGAAAATTTTCTCTCCCTTCCGAGTCAACCTGTCTCTCTCTGGCGAGATAATTACAAGAACACACGCTTATACATTTCCAACGAATTTCAAGAAAAATGAAAAATTCCACCAAAATATGTAATACATACGTACCTAATCTCGCCGGTTCGTGAGAACAGAAAGAAAGAAAAAAATTCACGTACCGCTGAATTGTATCTGCTCCGAACATTCTTAACCACCCCCGTCGAATACATGGACAACTTCCACGCTACTAGCACCGCGAAGCCACTCGAACGGCACAGTTTCAAGTTCCTCGACGTTCCCTCCATGACTTGGATAGCCTCGATTCGACCAGAAACGCGGAGATACCTCCGGGGTGAAGCTGAACTGCCGCCAAAACTTGGCGAAGCACACCGCAGTATACGCGGGAACAACCTCTGAACTTCCCCAAAACTCTCCTTACAACCGCGTCAAAAAACCACAAGAAATCTCTCGTTCAATTTCTTCGAGACGATTTACAAAAGAAAAATCAAATAAAGAATCGAAAGAAATCGAACTTTCACTTCCAGAAAAAAAAAAAAAAACACTCGCGAGAGAGCACCGTGTAATACTGCTAACACCGCAACGTGGGTATAAAACGCGGGAAAAGGTCCTCGAGACAGAGAGACAAAGTCCCAAGCTTGGAAAAAATCAAGCACACCCGGAGGAAGGTCCGAAAAGAAGAGAAGGCACGTTGCAACCGAAGAGCGTGGGTGCGACTGAGGGTCGTGTCGATTTGTCGGTCGCGGGAAATGCACCTTCCCGGTTTCTAGGACTTTTCCAACAAAGTGGTGGGGGTATCTATAGGGTAGCTGTTACCCCCACCACGTCGACAGGGCCCAACGGGGGAGGGAACTGGAAAGGGTAGGGGACCGTGGTTAAAACGGGGTTCGTTCGTTTTCGGTCGTTCTCGCCTCTCCCTTTCGTGTCGGGCCCCGCAGATCTCCGAGCACGTGCCCGTTTTTCCCTCCCCTCCTATTCTTCCCACCCCACCCCACTAATTTCCCGTTTCTCGGCGACTTCCATTCGAAAGATTGGCTCTTCCTCGACGTTTCCTCCCTCGACACACCACGCCCCCGCCCGCCCCTCTCTCCGTGTCTCGCCGCACAGAAACGTTTTCTCGAACGACGAAACGCGAACAAGAAGCACCCGGTTTTCTCTCCCCCCGCCCTTTTTCCACTCTGCCTTTTTCTTCGCCACGCAGCCCTGGTCCATTAATCACGCGCTGGGTCTTATCTCTTCCCTTCCCCGCCTACTCCATCCTTGCGCGCCTTCTGTCCGGGACACGAGATCCCGCCAAAAATACCCCGCTGCGTTCCTTCAGGATTAAGCGTAACCGATTATTTACCCTCGGCCATCTTCTTTCGTTCGAACACGCTCGTTTTCGTTCATCTCTTCGTCGATCGTTCTTTCTTCAGCAGCCTGTTTCATTGTTGACTGTTATATATATATATAGGTGTGTTTGAAAAGGTGTTTCTTTCTTTCTTTTTCTTCTTCTTTTTGGCGCGCTTTCCTGTGGCCACGTGGCCGATTCTTTTTCGCGCCCATTTATACGATGGGTTTTACGTGAGAAATTCGATGGAAACGCGTGTTCGCGATCAGTATGGCGGCTGTTTTTCCCTTAGCGATTCCGTGAAGACGAACCCAGTTACGCGGAGACGGACGGATCGATCGTCGGTATCGATCGTATCGGGCCGATAATGAGACACCCTCCGGTAATAGGGACACTGTTCATAGAAACGGCCAGCGAGATCCGTATGAAAACCACCTTCGCGGAACAACAACTGTTCGAACCCCTTTCGCTTTGCGGGAACAATTGGCTTCGTTGCATTCTTATCGGGAGAGAGAGCGCGTAACTAGAAGGATCGTCATTGTTTGCCACGAGCCTTCTTTCCCTCGCAACCGGTAGGAAAAAATACATTTCTCGTCGTTCTTGTCGGACATTTTCTCAGTTATCAAGCCTGTCTCCGATGCCTTCTTCGTTCAAGTCTTATCCCAAAAAAATTATCTTAACCGTTTCTTCGTTCAAACGTCCCAACGCAAGCTGTGCTGTTTCTCATCGATCGAGTAAAGATTCCAAGTCAAATCGAGAAACCTAAGCTGTATTTTCCTAACCTTTACCCGAAGATGCAGAAGAAGAAAAAAAAAAAAAACGAGGAAGGAAGCGTCTATTTTCTTGTCTGACGGAGCTTCCTTCCACATACGGCGAGGAAAAGTCGGAAACGAGTCGACGCAAGCAACTGGCATCCTTCTTCTTCTCCGTGGCCGATCCGTCGAAGGGAGAAAGGGGCGCGTGTTCCACGTCCCCTTCGAATGGCTTTCCTCCCGAAGAAACCGTTCTGTCCAAAAATACGTCACGGCGTGTAGAAGAAAAAGCACGCGTGTCGCGTGCCCCGAGTCCTGAATCTTCCTTCTTTCTACTCGAGGCCAGCCAGCCAAGTCAGCCAAAGCCAGCCGGCCAGCCCTCTCTTCTATGCTCCCTTTCCACACGCTTCGATCGGCCTACGGAAAAACACCGATGCGGGCACGTGTTACGGGCAAGATGTTCTCGTCGACGTGAATCGTCCCTAAAAATAGGCTGGCCGGTGTGACACTCGCCTAATTGCGCCTCGGGATGCACCTTTTCCCGACAGTTGCATCCCTCGAGAAACGCCTGATGGCTCGTAGCACACACAAACACACACACACAGACGTTTCTTCGTAATAGTGTAAGAGAATTTTCTTTCAGCGAAGACTGTCGACGACGAATCGATTATACAGGGTGTTTCTCTCTTTTTTCTCTTCCGCTCTAATGTCGGTTCGTTAACGTTCGAAAATAACTGCGAGACACGGAATACACCGTCCAAGAACGATCGATGGAGTTTATTTGCAATTCGTACCGATCCCCTTTGTCGCCGCGGGTACGACGTATTAAGAGGCGCACCACCGGCACAGAAATATAAAAGGGGATGGGGCGAACGTTTGTTTCACGTGGCGGGGTCCCGCAGAGGTCGGCGGTCTTAAAGTATTTTCGAAGGCTTGAAGAAAAGAAAGGAGCCATTAGTGGGATGAAAACGCAGTGGCGCGTCATTTTCCACGTTTCCTCGAAGCGGGCCAGGTAAAAAGAAAACGTTTTTCGCGGAAGGATCGCTGCTTCGTCCGAACCCACAGTGTAGTGTGTGTGTATGTGTGTGGCTCTCTTCTGGTTGCTGCTTTTTCAAAGGTGCTTCTCTTCCTTTTCTTTCCACCCTGTCCCTAACACTCTGTCTTCCTCTGTGTTTCGTTAGGACGACGTTTCACGTAGATACTCATCGACGGTACATCGTGGATGACCTTTGAAACACGCTCTTCTGCGAAACTGCCCTGGCCAAAAACGCCGCTGCTGATCGTCCTTCCTGCTCTCTCTCTCTCTCTCTCTCTCTGTGTCTTCGTAGAATAGGAAAAAGGGGGACAGGCAGGCAGGCAAGCAGGCAGAGAGAAGGATGTTTCTCGATTTTTCAAAAACGACTCACGCGCCATTGACGCGCTCATTTTCATGGTTCCTGGAAGCTTGAAAACCCTGGTGAGCTTATCCTTCCTACCAGGCTAATCCTTTCCGCCAATAATCCCATGTTTAGCGACATTTATCGAAGACAAAGAGGTTTCGATCAACGGAAGGAAAATTATATGGTGGCTTTCGAACCCGATACCGAGGCGGTCGCACGCAGGACAAAAGGCGAGCCCTATTTTTCATCGTTACCAGAGTAAATAGCGCGATATAAATTCCTCGACCCGTTTTTACGATTTCATACGCGATTGTGAACGCGTTAGCAGCAAGACAATTAGCACAAGTTTCTTTAAGCTTTTATTGCTCGGTTGAAAAACACCGGTGACTGTGTGCTCCGTGTAAAATATCAATATTCCAGAACTTTTGTCCGATTTAATCCCTACTGTACCCTATTTCACCAGAGCTAATAAAAATCTTTCTTACCGGTAATGACGCGTTTATACGTTACTCGTAAAACGCGTGCGGCGGTGGTACCGTGAAATATTTCAAGAAAGAAGACAAAACCTTCTTATTGTATATTCTTCGCTCGAAACGCCTGTGTTTCCCCTTCGAAATTCCGCGTCGGCGAAGAAGTGGGCCGGACGAAAAAGTAAACCGTGCTGGCGCGACCTCGTATAAATACCTCGTTGGGACGCACACGGAAACCACGAGAGACTTCCGGTGAGGCGCGTGCTGCACCGGAAGCGGGGATAATCTTGTCGTCACCTCGTACACGGAGCAACAGCCTCGCCTCTGCAACCCCAACTGGCTTCTTCTTCTTCGTCTCCGTCATTTACCCCAACGATACACGCATACACACGGCGGTAACGCGGAACACGTTCTGTCTTCTCTCAAGAACGCGTCCTGGCCCTGTCTATTTTTAAACATTCTCCCCCCTCGGCATAACCAAGCGTTTCTCGTTCGAGGAAACGGGGCCAAGCAACCGGAAAAACAAATGGCGAACCGCCTAAAAAGGAATTTTCTCGTGGCGAAGACACACGCGCGAGCGAGCGCCTTCTTCTTCCACGAGCGAGACGTTCTCTCTCTGTCACGTATTCCAATTTTTCCTCGTCACAGCCGCAGGACGGAAGTGGCTCGTTGACGATCGGTAAATATTTCTCTGAGAGACGCACTGCAACGTGAGTGGGGAAGAGCACTTTTTCCAGAGTTGATAAAAATATACACGTGTTTATCAGATATATTTGGACGTGTATTTTTATTTTCTTTTTTTCTCAAGATTCTATTATTGTGGAACGATCAAGGTTAATTTAGGTGGAATAGTAGGTAGTAAGGTGAAAATAAGGCGTGGCAACGTACAAATTGTGTCTTCTCGTTGCCCAAGAAAGCAGAATTTTGATGCGATAGTAAACCAAAGCCACAGTTTTCACATTTACGGTGTTAAATGACGTGCATTTAAAATTGACGCCTACTGTGCCCTCGTCTATTATGAAACCGATTATCTTTCAATTAAGATTAGCACAACTAAGAAGCACAAAAATCGAAAGCAACAGCGTGACAAACTGTAGGTGTTGTAACAAAGGTAAAGCGTAAAGCAACGATAAAGAAAACATCGTGCGTGAGCAGTGCGTAAAGGATTTGGCTCAGAAGTATTTCCAATCCTTTCGTTTCACACTTTCGTTCAAAAACAAAATTACGCGACTGCAGTAATGAATGCAGATTGTAGAATAAGCTGAAAGTGCGTACAACTCGGGGTGCGTTACGTGTGACGAGCATTAAATGTTTTACACATGTTTTAAGTTTAAAAATTAAGTTAGTAGAAAATTTCGGGGAGAAATTTTTGGAAATATTTATTTTAAGAACGAAGGATTAAATCCATCAGGATGGAAATTTATTTGATAGTTGCAAGAGTAGGGAAATGAATGAGAAATGTTTTTTTTTTTATACTTAGGGTGGTATCTAATTAACAGATAAACGATTTTTCGACTTACCAGGATCATCGACGATCTGCAGCACCGACTGCATGATCTCGTTGGCGTCGAGTTTCGTTCCATTGTTAGCTACGGTGTGAAACCCCTCAACAAGTATCCTCCCGATTCTCGGTCTGTAACAAAGAATAAGAATTCGAAGGTTAGACGATGCACTTTGCAACTCCGACTGTGAAAAAAAAAAATAGCTTACAATTGTAACGACGAGGAAGTTTGAGAAACCTCTTTCTCAAATCCTCGAACAATAAAAAAACAGAACGTTAAATCGATCGATTGACACTTCAAAATTGAACTAAATTTCCTTCGACGAATCATTAAATCTTCCTCCTATTGTTAAAATCCTGAATATCTCTTCTACCGAACTAGTACTAGGATACGCAAATTAAGGAGCACAATGCGACAGATTAGACTTTCTTAACAGGTTTTCCATGTCCCATCGATCCAATTTGCGCTCGAACTACGTTTCACAAATTCGTCTAACCCTCTCTTTGTCGCGACAATTTTTCACACTTTCTCTCTCTCTCTCTCTCTCCACTTAGTAACGATAAACCAGAGAGAAATTAACAACCGCATGAATTTCAAAGCGGTCGGTTCTTCGAACCGCCGATTCTCACCGACAAAACGGTCCAACTTCATTTTTTCTAAGCCGGGGTGGTGCCGGTCGATCCACACCTAGACAATGCATACAAAATGAACGGAGAATGGGCACGAATTTACGAGCAGCATCTCGCCGCGAATATAAATCCTCCGTCGAGGCCATCGCGCGCTTACCGTTCTCTTCCGCGAAAGACGTGCCCCCAGGAGGGCGAGAGAAAGAGGAGCAAGGGTGAAAAAAGAACGAAAGGAAGAAAAAGAAGGTCGCGAGAAAAAAGGGGAGGTTTATCCAAGGAAAATTACATTTTCTCCGCGGAATCGAGGCGGCGAATGCAAATAGCAGAGCGCTAGGGACGATAATTAACGGTGAACACGGAACAAGTTCACCGTTGTAGAGGAACGAGGGGCGGTAAGAAGGAAGGGGTGGCGAAGAAAAGAAGTTTTAACAAGGAACGATGGACCACCACCGTTGAAAACGAAGGCACGTCGAATGGTTTCACGCGCCCCCGAAAACGCCAAGTTTCGTCCGGGGGGCCGCGGTGGTTCCCCAGGCCAATTTTCGTCCCAACTTCCCAGTCAGCGGGGAAGAAGTTCCTCGTGCCGGCTAGTTACTTCGTCGAATCTTAACGATCGAAGAGTGCGGAGGGGGCCAATTAGGACACACGAGAGAGAGAAGCCCGCAAGGGAGCGGGGCAGTGGTTGTCAGCCGGCCATCGAGGCGGCGTATCGAGAAAGGCGAGGCGAGCTCACAGCACACGCGTCCTTCTCGAAACGAAAAATCGAACGGGTGAAACCAAAAAAAAAAATCCGAGCAAAAGAGCGAGGAGCGCAAAATGTAGCAGCAGCGCGTATAAAACGCGACTCTCTTCGTTCGGGGAAAGGAGGAAAAAAAGCGGCCTGTATCACAGGGGCGAGATAGAAACGGGGCAGAACGAACGAAATCGATGGTTGGACAGAGAAGAGAGAGAGAGAGAAGAAAAAGAAAAAAAGGAACAACGAAGCGTAAAGAAGACGAAGGACGGAAGGAAGGCAAGAAGATACGCGAAGAGTTCGATCCTCCTGTTTGGCGTCCTCGCAAGACTTCCTCCCACCACTTCTATTTCGAAGCGTTGGTGGGGGTAACGCTACCCCCTCCGCTCGCTGTAATGCGTGAGAGGATAGATGCGGCGCGGCAAGGCGATGGTGAACGGAGGTGGGGAGGGGATAGAGGAAGAGAGCGCTGCTGGCGGCCGCGAGACGAGTCGACAACTATAAGCTAGCAGAGAGAGAGCGAGACAGAGGAGGAGGACGGAGGGGCGGTGGAGGCACGGTGGGGGGTAGAACAGGCACCAACGGAAGATCGTTCGCGGTACCCCACCAAAAGTTTGCCGGACGAACAAAGGTGGGGGGGTGGCCGTTCTCCAAAGTCGTTGGAGAACGGGTAGAGGGATGGTTCCGCCCGTGAACGCCTACTGTGCCGGCGCAAACATGGCCGCCGCCGGCGTCGTCGTCGTCGACGACATCGGCGGGCCACGAGGACCACGACTCTAACTCCGTTCATGTAGCCTTGATGCTTCTCTTCTTTCTCTCTCTCTCTCTCTCTCTCACCCTGGGACTACCTTTGCAACCAAATTACACGAACACGTGAGGATCAATTTGAAATAGGATTTCCTTCTTTTTTTTTTCCCCGCTGGTTTGCAACTTCCTCGAACGATCGATAAAACGAGGGAAGTGTACGTGGAATATGGTGTAGAATCAGGGGACCCAGACACACCCCCTCCGGCCCAAAATTGAAGCACAACAGAACACGGCTGGCGCAAAAACTTCACGGTGCTGCGCATGTTCGTGCTTCAGGACGGCTCGTAAGATCGATAGGGAAGACGGCGGTTTCGTGACCGGCGGGCTTCGGGGGCTGGTTTCGATTTTAGGGGAAAGTCGATTTGACGGGGGGATATTCCGCTCCGGACGATGTTACGCCTTCGAAAACTTCGCTGTGTAGCGGGCTTTGCTGCAGGAGAATCTTCACCGAAGACAGTGGTAAATACGTTTTACGTTCGAGACCAGGGATCTATGGATCGAATTATTACGAGTCTTTTTAAGCAATATTTTTCGAACTTCTATAAACTACGAGAAATTCGAAATAACTTTACCTAACGACCGACAATTCCAAGAAATATCGAACTTCGATACGACGATCATTACGAAAAACCATCGACGCAGGAGTCCATCGTGTTTCCATTCGGAGCGTTCGGTTAATCAATCGGCTGGTTGGTAAAAATCTTTCGGGATTTTCTTCTTTTTTTTTTCCCCGCTGGTTTGCAACTTCCTCGAACGATCGATAAAACGAGGGAAGTGTACGTGGAATATGGTGTAGAATCAGGGGACCCAGACACACCCCCTCCGGCCCAAAATTGAAGCACAACAGAACACGGCTGGCGCAAAAACTTCACGGTGCTGCGCATGTTCGTGCTTCAGGACGGCTCGTAAGATCGATAGGGAAGACGGCGGTTTCGTGACCGGCGGGCTTCGGGGGCTGGTTTCGATTTTAGGGGAAAGTCGATTTGACGGGGGGATATTCCGCTCCGGACGATGTTACGCCTTCGAAAACTTCGCTGTGTAGCGGGCTTTGCTGCAGGAGAATCTTCACCGAAGACAGTGGTAAATACGTTTTACGTTCGAGACCAGGGATCTATGGATCGAATTATTACGAGTCTTTTTAAGCAATATTTTTCGAACTTCTATAAACTACGAGAAATTCGAAATAACTTTACCTAACGACCGACAATTCCAAGAAATATCGAACTTCGATACGACGATCATTACGAAAAACCATCGACGCAGGAGTCCATCGTGTTTCCATTCGGAGCGTTCGGTTAATCAATCGGCTGGTTGGTAAAAATCTTTCGATGCCTCGACGCATACAGAGGCCAGTAGCCGCCGATTCTCATTATCGATATTAAAGCCGCGGGCTCTATTAATGAGCACGCTGCTGTTATTTCGGCGGTAACGTCGAACGCTTTACGCGATCGCGTGTAATTCGCGCGCAGTTCCAGACGAGCGCCGCGCGAAATTTCATTAGCGACCTCGTGAAAGGGCGTGTAAGAGCGAGAGAGAGAGAGAGAAGGAAGAAGATTCGGGGGTGGTTTAAGGTGGGCGGAGGGGACGCGGACGTCCGCGGGAAAATATATCGCGTCTTCGACGTCGCGTGCAGACTCCTCCTCGAGATACAACGTTGTATTCGAGTCGCGTGTGCGCGTCCCGTATCCCGTTTGAACGAAGAAAAGTGGATTTGCCGGGTCGTTTCGAACATGGCGGCCTGAGGAAATGGACATAATGCCGCGTCACAGGGTAGAGAAGCGATAAAACCAGATATATCGTTCACTCGTTGCAGAAAGCTACTTAGTGGAACGTGTTATATAAATACCTGCGTTTTAGGCTAATTCATTGTTCGATCATTGTTACGAACCAAGTCAACTGTAGGTGGGTTTGATATCAAATTAATAGACGTGACATGATTTGAATTGGAAACTTTGCTTTTTCACGCGAGATCAAGAAAAAACGAACTACTTTTTTGGGATGTCAATCTTGAGAATATAAAAAGTATAGAAGTCGGAGTAAGCATGTTTCGGGTGCCGAGACAATCGAATCGAGAGAAACTCACAGATTCTGAAATAGGAAAAAACTCTAAATATTCAAATTTGCAGATTTTCCACTTTAAAATGATACATCGTTAGCCAGAAGTCGTCGTTCTTTTATTCCGCGGAGTCTCGAAGCGGAGTACAATGTACGGGCCCTAAGAGCGGCGACATCAATCGCTGTCGCAGTTCGATGGTTTGAATTTATTGACCTCTCTATATCGCGATCCATGCTACAACATTCTTCTATTATCGACTGTAGATATCTGGAATTTCGATAGCACACTCGAAAAATCGTTCGTTTCGTTTGCTTCCACGGAACCTAATCATTTTCTGCTTTTATCGCTTTATTACCCTTTCGTGCACGTTTCTAACGATTTCGAGGAAGGAAGAAAATAGGAATTAGAAGAATAGAGCAGCTTTAAACTTGCGGTCTTAATTCACAGCAATCGACGATTCGACAAAGACAACGTTCGTTAAACAAACGCATCCGCGATTGACGTCGAGGAACGCCGGCCGCCCGGCGAACTTTACGGGACAAGTTGACTGCGCTTTCTAGCCACCGGAAGTCAGCTGTTATCTCAAGAAGCAAGCCGGCACTGAACGACAAAGCCCTGTCTCGACCTCGTCTTTGACACGACCGACCCACATTCGGTTTTCCGCGATCGTGCCACTATCATCTATCTCTATCTTTCCTATCAGAAAAAATTGAGAGAACACCAACCACGCTCTAATCAATCACGTCATTTCAATCCAAACAAATTTTCAAACAAAATCCGAAAAATCGAACGAATCGAGGCAGGAGAATTCATCGAGACAAGATAAATTCCCATGGGCCCAGAGGCCGCCCTTTTGGTGCTCTCCCCCCGACCCTTCATCTAGCCCAATTCGTCGCGAGGGGAACGCACAGAGCACGAGGGTCGAAAAAGATCCTAGGGGTTCTGACACTCGAAAACTCGCGCATCCACGATCCAATATATATATATATATACCGGTTTCCACGTACGGGACTTTCCACGGTCTCGTCTTCACACGGTTTTTCTATCCCCCCTCTCCCGGATTTGTTTAGGCTTGTTTCTCTCTCTCTTTATTCCTCTGTTTCGGTTCGACATGACGCGCGGTGTCCAATTGTCCCGCGATCGCGTTTCCTTTCTCCTCTCGAGCGTCCGTCATTGTTTCACGGAGGACAAACGCGCTAACGAATCGGCTGGAAAGGAAGAAACGAGGAGATAAAGCGCGACAGGACACCGAAGGGCTCTCCCCCTCCCCCTCTCTCTGTTACACGGTGGAAAACTTCCCCATAGAAATGGTAATGAAAGGTGATATAGCGGAGTGTTTTGTCGGTGAGCGTGGTGGCTTCGAAGAGAAGCTGCCGCTGCTTTCCACGGAGAGAGAGAAGTCTTGCCCGCGGAAGCCGCAAAAGGAGATCTCGGCAACAGGCAGAAGCCGTGCAAGCTCTTAATTCCTCGGAGCGTTTAGATCGACGAGGGTGAACCGCGAATTCGTGGCGGAAACGAACGTTTCACGTGGTAAACAATTTTCAGGGGAAACGACGCGGACTTCAAGAATTTTCGAAATATGCGCGAGGGAAATTTCACGCGCTGAGAATTTTAATAAAATTTACATCGAAGAGATGGAATTTGTAAAATTCACGGGGAAAGTAAACGACACTTCTTGATAGGGTGTAGAAAATTCTTGAGAAAATTGTCGGAGTAGTAACGATGTAAAATTGAAAAATACCTTGGAACAGATTTTTCTTAGAGAGAATGTAAAGAGAGTAAATTTGACGAGGGGATATATCGAAATGTAGCAGATCGACGTTGAACGTGGATCGAAAGTCACGATAGTTTTTCCAGATGCTTGCTATGGCAATGGGGGACGCGAAAATCTGGGCCCGGGGCATTGTAATTTAGGGGAGCGGAGCTGCGCCCTCTCGCCAGGTGCGCGGGACCAGAGGACAGACGGAGAAAAATGATGGTGGAAGAAACAAAAAGGGCAAAATTTGTCCGCCTCGTGTATGCATCTGTCGTTCTAACGCGTTTCATCTAATCTATCCCGTAACAGCACGGTGCTCTGTCACGTAAAATAGAATACCGTAGGGAGATCCGTAACAATTTGTCCAAAGAATGACAGATAATATCCAAATATGTACCGTAACTATGGCGTTAACGGTGTCCAATAAATTTCACACACTCTATTCTGCTAACAGAAACAACGAACAACGGTCTGGAAATGAAAATCAATACCAAAATCGAAGTGAAACGTTAAGAGAATCGCGCGATAAAAGATCAAAGGATAGAAGGTAATAGCTTTTAATTTCCACGAGCAACGATAACAGAAGCAACTTCCACTCGATGGATTCTCGACGCGCGGTGTGGCCAGGGTGTAAATCAACCGTGGGTGACATTCGAGGAAGCTTCAGCACGCTTCGCGGAGAAAGCTTTTAAAATCCGATTAAGGGCCAAGAAATCAAACAATCGCCCTTGCTAGGATCGTCGTCATAGTCTCTTTAGCCCTGTGAAACTCAGCCAGCCACGGGGGAAAAAAAGAGGGAGAAAGAGGAGGAGGAACCAGAAAACGGAGCTTCGAACTGTGAAAAGAGAGAAGGGAACGGGTGATTTAAGCGCGGAGAGGATTAACGCGCGTTCGTCCAATTGGTTTATGGTTTCACGCTCTTCAGCGACAATAAATAAGCGTCGAACCGTTTTCCCATGGTCCCATGGTTCACGAAAAAGGGAAGGACAAGCAAAACGAAAAAGGAGGATCACGCGGAACGTTAATGACCGACCGAAGGATGAAAAGGAAACGGGAAACTCGGTGGAGCACCTCCTTTCGGGCCCCATCCTTTTATTGCACCCAAGGTCGCAAATATTTCGGTGGCCGCCTTCTGTGGATTCCTTCTTCTCCCGGGTTTTCCCCGAGCCTCCTCCGCAAATCTCCGGACACCTGTCCCACTTGGCACGCACCAAAAACCGGAGAAAAGGGCCGCGCGGGGGCAAGGTTTAAAATCTTGCACGCTCGATAACATCGAGCCAGCTAATTCTTCCTTTGAAGGGAAGAGGAGAAGAGAACGTCTCTAGCGCCCCCGACGTAACGGACCCAGGCTGCGTTAAGGTTTCGTGAATAGCGTTTCGTGTCTCTCTGTTTGCGAGAGGACGCATTGTACTCGAAAAGGTGTGCAGTGTTGTTATTAACCGTGGAGACGGTTAGAAAATTACGGTAGAAAATTATCCGGAAGATGAAATACAAGGTCCGCTAATAACCTGAGAGAAGACTGTCAATACAATTTCCTATCCTTCGTAGGGGAGGGAAAAAGTGTCTTACAAGGTTGCAAGAATCACACGTTTCTAATCCTCTTGACAAATCCCTCTCCCGTACTTTCCCTCCTCGATACGTGTTTACGAGTAGTACGCTCAAGTTATACCTGCGATTAACCTGTCTCTCTCTCGAGCGGTCACGAGCCTCGATTGTCCCTTTCGATGCGAAGCACACACGCCGATGTGTCCTACCTCTGGGCCCGTGTTGCCGAAGAGATTTCGTGCAACGGTCACCGGTACAATCGCGAGACAATAGGGTGCAATCAACGCGTCCAAGGGAGACGGGGAAAATTTTCGAAACAGGACAAACCTGTCGGTATAATCACCGTCAATAAACGAGGCAAATAGCTGCAGGGGGTGTTGTGTGTGCCAGTTAGCGCCGGGATATTTTCCAAATAAGATAGAAGAGAAACCCCTTGCGGGGAAATACGCGTTTTTCGTAACGGTACGAAGAAGTCGAGAGAGAGAGAGAGAGAGAGAGAGGAAGGAAGGTTCTTTACCCGCGACACACCTGGCCTGTGCGAGTCTAATTATACCATCGCCCCCCGGGGTGAAGAAAATTTGCTACTTCTCTTTTGGATTTTCGAAGGAAATCTGGTCGGTCGAAAAACAACTTTACGGCTCATTAAGCCGCTCGTAAAGCTCTCATAATGCATCATCGACAAATTTAAAATCACCGGGGGTAAACAGGCCAGGCCGAGACTGTTCACAAACACGGGGGAGGGTGCGCGTAACGCGCGTCGATTCGTACGTTCCGCGTAATAACCCAATTAGCGGCAGCCCAGGCCGCCCGCGGGAGGATCGATGTAACACGCGGGTTTCGCGCGCACGGAGACAAACAAGCCGTGAAAACGGGCGTAATTCGCGCGTAGTCCTATCGCGACACGCGTCGATCCGTCAAAACATCCGTTTGTCGCTTAAAGAGCTTTACACCTATGGTACACGTAGCCGGTTCGCACAGTACATGTGCACGAGTGTGATGCATTTTTTATTGTTAGCAAGGGTAGGTTGGAAAAGAGCTCTACTTCGCTCGATATGTTCGAATTATAATTACTCCCTTACTACGGTCCACGTATAGACCGTTTCTTTCTACCTCTGACACGAATTCTTTCATTACAAAACATTGAAAAGTTAGATTAACTTTACTTTCGCAATACCAGAATAGTCAAAAGGTTAACAACCAACGTCAACCCTGTTATTCGTATCTGCGGCAAGTAAGCACACAAACATCGTCTTATTCTACTATCATCGAGTTTCATGAATTAATCAAACCGAGCTAACCCGTTCCGTATAGATGGCCAGGGGAGAAATCGATCGGTATCGACGAAACGTCCGTCGAACTCGTTGCACACGGCACCGGAAGGAACGCGGCAAAACACGGTAGCGAGAAGAAGACTAAGATTCCTCCTTGTCTCTCCAGCAGCCGATAAATCGATGGCGGTTTATACCGATACATACCATCATCCCGAAACTGTAGCTCGAACTGCTCTCGTCTGGTGGCCATGAGGTCGATCGTACACGCGATTCGCGGGCGACCAGTTTCACCAGGGAGGCGTAGTTATACCAAAAGAGAAAGAGAACGAAAGAAGGAACATCCACACACATACACACGGGCCCGCGGACCATGTCTGAGGAGAACAGAGGAGACGAAGGAAGGAAAAGAGAGAGAGAGAGAGAGAGAGAGAGAGAGAGAGAGTGTTCTGGTGTGGTAGTAGCCAGGGTCTCCGTGGCATGAAGGGACTCTAGAGAGAAGGAATGTTGTTGTTGTGCCGGGAGGCGGTTGCACCGGGGAGGCGGTGGAGTGCAACGGCGCGGCCGGCGGCGTGGATCAAGCGGCCGGAGAGCGCGAGAACGTCGCGGCAGAGGGAGAGAGCGAGCGTGGGATAGGGGAGGAGGGAAGGCGGGGTAGTTGGGCGGTGGAGGCGCAGGAGGGGCGGCAAAGTCAATGCACCGCAGGGGAATGCAACGCGCTGCGCGCCGCGCCAAGCAATACAGAGGAGTCTACTACGTCAGAGTGCATTCTACCGCACTTTACGACTATGTCGCTGTGCTCTGTCCCGGCTACTATACCGCCGGCGTCTTTTTCTGCCTTGGGCTTTTCCCGGAATTTTCCTCTCCTCGTGGTGTTAGCCTATCCTGCGCCGGGTACTTACGCTTGACGACGTGCTTAGTAGCTTCTCGGCTATTTAACTACGTTTCGAGACGATTAGCAGGCCTCTTTTCAGGCAATTCGAGGATTTTTTTCTATGTACGAGGGATTGTTTCGATTATTCGATTAAGCGTCGAGAGGTGGTGTGTGTGTGTGTGTATGTGTATCGATTTAGAGCGAAGTCGGTTGAACGGAGTTCGTGTTCTTTCCCACGAGTCACGGGGGCAGAGCTCGAAAGCGAGCGTCGCCGCACTCCGCGACGCGGAGTGGTGGTGCCTATCGCTTCTCGGAAGCAATGCATCACGGGACGATGCATGCCGAGAGGCGGCGCGTGTTACGAGTCGATTCGAATCGACTTCTCTCTCTCTTTCTCTCGGCTAAAGAGGCTAGTATAAAAAAGTCCGGAGGAGGAAGAGAAGGTCGTCCAACGCGGAGGTGGAGAGAGGTGGCGCACACTAAAGCGCAATACGGTTAATGCGCGGACCCGTGTAACCGTGATAAAGAAAACTCTCTTGGCCACGCCGCGGTACTCTGCTTTTGTCGGTGGCCGAGAGTTGCGGCTGTAAACAACCGGCGACCGTATCGATCTGACGTGACACACGTTCCACGCTCCGCGAGTCCGACGATTTCTACCGGTTACGTGCCCCGTCGTCGACTCCGCTTCTTCTTCTTCAAACCTTTTCCTCGGGGATACGACGCGCTTTTTCCCGCGTGCAGGAAATGACACGCGAGGCACGCAGCGGAAACGGCCGAGCAAGAAATAAGAATGCAGCCAGAAGTCGTTTCACGAACGGTACATTCGCGGTTATGCTCGGGGAAATTTAGAGGTCTTTGGTCTTCCGAGGAATTCCAACGGCTTCCATCGAAAATATCGATTTGAAAGAACAACGATCGTCTATCTAACGAGAATGTGTTCGAAGGAAAAAGGTAACGTATATCAACGACCTCGAAAGCACGCGCGTCCCACGTACGGTACGCCCGCGTACGACCAGGCGAAATTACACAACAATCGCGGAAAAAGAGCAAAGGCAAGGAAACTGTGTTTCACACGTTCCAATCCCTCTCTCTTACGATCAGACTCTCGTCCTATACTGTTACGTTCTTTTCTCCGCCGATGATCGATCGTCGTCGAAGATTTCTAACTTGTCCGGGAGAAGAGAGAAAAAGGAGCAGGCGGCGTGGAGCATCTCGAAAACGCGCGCGTATTCGAGCACGCGGCTGTTACGACGTAGATCTGGCGGCGTGTGGTCGTCATTTGTGCAGTTCAGTCACTCTTGGCCGTTCGCACCGTGCCCTTCCTCCTGGGTCCCACATACGCGTCCTATTCCCCCCTCTGTCTTCCTTACTAACCCATCGTGTTTCTTTCTCCGTCTTGTGGAGCTGCGGTTTGCGCGATCGTGCCCGTTCTCGCGAGAGACGGAGAGAAAAAGAGGATCGGTGTGCGTGTGATCGCGCAGCGCCGGTGTCCCGTAGAACGTACGGCGTTCCTCGTTCTTAAACGGTGGCGGGACAGAGACAGGCTACGGAGTACAAAGTCCATGTACGTAGGTGCGACGGTGCGCGCATGCGTGGCGCGTACGTGTGAGGGAACGCTAGAGTAGGAAGGGAGGCGCAGCGTGAGTAGCGTGTGTACGCGCGGACCGCTGCGCATGCGCGTCGCGGAGACACCGAGAGGCGCACTGAATGAAGCCCCCCACCACAACCGCGTCGACGTACACGCACACAGAGTACGCGGCGGAGCACGCCGCAGCCGAAGTTACACGATGCGGACCGATTTCTCGCTCGGGGATGGCCCGCCGCTCCGAAATTCGGCAATTTTGGTCTCCTATGAATAATTTTAAAATACACTTTACCGTCGAATGTAAAATCAAATAAAAAGAATTGTTATTGAAATTCAAAAAATGTGTCGACTTTTTAAATCATAGTCTCAAATGAATATCATAATTTATCCAAGACGAAGCTAACAGATTTTTAAAATTGTTCGATATTATTACAGATGCACGCGTTATATACGATCCCTGATGAACAAGGCCTACGCTCCCGTAATAATTTCTAGGTTAGTTCTGCCCATGGCCCCGGGATCGGGTTTCTTCGGCCCGCATCTGCTACGAGGCGACGATCCCGCCGGCCGTAGAAGCGTCGACGACGCCCGTGCGCGTCTATATTACCCATCGGCGGCTTCCTCCGCCGCGACGATGTCGAGACGAGGCGCTACGAGAGGAAATTAGAAATTTGCTCGGCGGAGATGGTTGTAGGATTGTTATTTGATTCGTTACTGCGGGCTGCCGAGTAATTGCGCAGCAAGCCCCCGGACTCTCGGAACAATAGCGTAGAGAGAAGCGGAGGCTCTTCTCTCTCTCTCGCTCTCTCTTTCTCTCCGTACCGCGCCTCGAGACCCGCGCGCGCTCGTCGAAAAAAGAAACGGTATTGGCCTGCGCGCCGGAAATATCTGCCCGCCGGCGATATCCTATTGTTCTCGCTGTACACCGAGCGACGAACGCGCGTGTGTAACTAATTAAGAAAACGAACTGCACACGCGTACGTCTAATACACACGCTACGAACAAGTATACGCGTGAAAACTACAACTCCTAACCCTGTTGAACTTTCAGGAATTTCAAATGAAAAGTTTGACGAAAAGGGGACCACAGGAAGTAAGCAACCCGCTAAACGGCCTAACGCAAACGTGTACAAGTAGAGGAGAGCGAGAGAGAGATCTACGAAGAAGATCTGGCGCGAACACGCGCGGTATACAGTGACGGTGGCGACCATCGGCCGACATATGCCGGCTGCCGTGGCGTGCGTGCAGCTGCTATATCGTCCTTTGGGTTTGGGTCGGTGGGTGACACGTTTCGCTCGTTGTGCACGGCTGGTACACACACGCGGCACACGGCCAATGGGTATTGATTTGTGGAGTGAACGCACCGCACCTCGCACCTTCCCCACACCCTTCTCCTCGACCAACCCCTCTGCTTGCTCCGCCACGCCGCGTCGGCTCGCCGCTAAACAGGCTGGCCCGCCGTGTGTGTGTCTTCTCTCTTTCTCTCTCTATATGTGTGCGTATACACACATACGCGTGCACACGTCTGCCATCGAGCTCTCTCTCTCTCTCTGTCTCTCTATAGACACACGGAGATACACGCACGAATTCCACGCGCACACGCGGCCAGACGGTCGCATACACAATTACGGCTTAGGTACACCCCCCTGGTGTTTCAGTGAGCCCCCGTGATGGGTGCTCTCGCTCACCCGTCCCACCCTCCTTATCCAACGACACACCGGTGTGTCGGTTCAGAGACCGCTCCCCATCGGCGCACCCCATCCGCTGCAAGGGGGGTGACTGCATCCTTTGGGTGGGTCAGGGCCAGAGAGACAGAGAATCAACGTCGAGAGATTCGGCTAGGTCGAGGGGAGGACGACGACCACCGGACCGAGAGAAGAGTTCGTCAAACCTACGGCAGAGAGAGGTCCCTGCACCCTTCCCTACCCGGTGTATACACGTTGCGGCGTATGGGTCGTTATACGCGCACAATCACCCCCTCCCGCGGATCCAGGAAATTCCTGCGTTCCGCGGAACGCCACCACCACCGCCGCCCTTCTGGAATCCTTCCGATGGAGTCCGCGTACGCGAACCGAGACTGCGGTTTCGGAGCAGCGGGAATGTCGTCGCGCATCCTGGCTTCGGTGGAATCTTAATTTGTGGCGGGTATTTTCGTTCGATTGGTGCATGTTGGAGCAATTACCGATTGTTCGACAGGGGGAGCAGCGGAAGTAGGATAGAATATAAACGTTCAACGATACATCGGCGAGACAAGGTAGGTGATAAAAGAGAATGTGGATGAAATAAGAAAAGAGAAGCCTGGTTTGGAGACGAAAGAAACAGCGGCAAAAGGGAACGCAGGATTGTGGTCACCTTGCCGCCAAGGTGGCGCATACCACAGTCTTCTCCATATACAGACAACAACGTTTGGTCCGCAAGCGAGCGCAAGGACACGGTCCAAACAGACGAACGAAAGGGGTGAACGCTCTTGCACGGGGGTGGAGTAATGAACGAACGTTCTGTGTGGGCAGGAGGGGAGGAGGAAGAAGGTCGACGACGGGCGACGATGGGAACGACGAACGGTGCTGCTGAACATTCTGCCCGAGTAGGGGGATAAAAGGAGAGGATACAACGGAGACTCACAGAGAGTAATAGTGCCGCGACCAACTCCTCTTCCGTCTCTTTTCTTCTCGTCGCGTTACACCGGCAGAAGGAAGAGAAGCTGCGATACATATATATATATATGAGAGAGAACGCGAAGAGGAGTGTAAGTCCGCTGGCGTGAGCGCGCGCGCGCTCAGCC
>NW_017100307.1:315278-317451 GCF_001263275.1 Habropoda laboriosa | reverse complement strand
CGCCGCTGCGGCGCGTAGAGAGAGAGCAGGAAAGCCAGCAAGCCGGACAACGTTCGACAGAGACGCCGAGGAGAAGGTGGAACGCGAGAGAGGAGGCAAAGGAGAAAGAGCGAGGCTCTGCAACGCGGCACGCCACTTTGGACCGACGGACGCAAACCGCATTCCCGGCCGTGACCTTCGCTAGGACATCGCCACTGCCCCCACCCCCACCCGACCAATACACACACAGACCGCTCTCTACCCCTTCCACCACCCCCTGCGTCGCTCCACCGCTCTACACCCCCCGCGTGCGCGGCCTCTTTCTGATCCTCGCCGCTCCTCCCGACCCCCCGGCCGCGATGGCAATCCTCATTCTTTCTCTCTCTTTCCACCGGTTATCCATCTTCCTCCTCTCCGTTATACCAGAAGAAGATCCACGGGAAGAACGTGGAACCACGACACAGCATCCCATCAACGCGACTGTCCCCTTTTCTTTTTTTTTCCCTGTGAAGCGTGGATTGTCGGACGCAAACTCTACTTTACGTTTGCTCGCGAGTTTAGATCTGAAGAGAGTGGGCTTTTGGTTGGAGTGGCTGATGTCGGCCTTTCCGTGACACTTCAGGTGCGAAACTTTTTTCCCGTGGCTTTGTATATACGAAACGCGGAGTCCTCCTACTACTGGGTTGAGTTGAGAAGGTATTCGGCTGTGAGTTTGGTGGAACTCTAAATCCGTTGGTGACGAGAACCGCGCGAATGATATGATTCACGAGCTATATATAGGCCTGAGAGAGAGGGACGGGGTAATCGAGCAAGTTGAACCGGCAGTTTGGAAACGCGGGAATGCGCGTGCATGAGCTTCTGAATGGCGGTTTTGGTATTTCGCCGCAACAGCGAATTTTTCCAACGTTCTCCCGAACGCCCAACTACAAAGTCGAGAAGAAAATCATTAAGCCATAAAAATTCGAGCATCGTCGAGCATGACACTGCGCCCCCCTTGCCTATTTACCATAAAGAAACGTATCCGTGATTCTTTCAGCGAATTTCCTTCTTACCTACCAGAGAGCCAAGGAAAACAGAGAGAGAGAGAGAGAGAGAGAGACAGAGACAGAGAGAGAGAGAGAGAGAGAGCAAGTGGAAGGAAAAGAGGCAGGAACGTGTAGATTCGCTCCTTTATTAACCACGGACGAGATTAAAGGACCGAAGTAAACGACGTGTGGCGGATTTTCAGGAAAGCCACCACGGAGGCGGAGGAAAGGGCAGAAGGGAGCGTCGTCGGAGGCCACTTCAGTGGGGCCGTTTTAATTTCCTGCCGTGGCGAGAGGCCAAAGACTCGAAACGCTCCTCTAACCGAGCGTGCCAGCCACGAGGGAGAAGTGAACGAAGCACACGGGAAGAAGCCAAAGAAGAGGAAGCAGCACGCGGTGCACACAAGGGGGAAGGGAGCAGAGGCAAGCAGGCAAGCAAGCAGGGCACGGCCCTGAAGAATTTCAGACTCCTCTCTCTTTCTCTAATTTACGAGCGGTCGCCCTGAATTCGAGCAAATATTTGTCCAGCGCGCGTCCGACTAACGGGTGTATATACCAGAGAGAGAGAGAGAGAGAGAAAAAAAGGGAACGATCCAGAGGGGGGCACAAAGCCTAGGGTCGAAACGAGAGAGAAAACAGGATAGACAGAGAAGCGGGGAGAGGAGAGAGAATCATTCATAGTTTCTCGAAAAGCGTTCCCTTCACTCTACACTCTCCTCCTCCTCCTCTCTCTCACGTCGCCGAATATTTTCCTCCACGCCTTGACGCGTTATATACCTGTCATACACCTCTCTCTTTCACCCGTTGGAAAGAGCGCGCCCGAGTTCCATTCGTCCATCCATCCATCGGCCTTGCATTCGAAACACACCGAAACAGACGAATTCTCTTTGAAGCAGGCCGCCCTGAAGTCTAGCCGGAAGCACCTACTGGAAAGTATTCATCCGAGAGAGGGAAGAAGAAGGCGAGAAGCCGAGTACCTGGAAGTCGTGTTAACACGCGCTGCTGGACGCTACAAGCCGCTCCAATTAGCATCTTCTTTTTCTCCTTCGACTTCTTTCGCCTTCTCCTCGCGCCTCTGCCTGCCCTGCCCGCCTCACTGCCTGCGCCTCTCCTCGGCTTCCTTTTCAGCCGACTCTCACACACGACCGACGACGAGCACCTGTTGAACG
>NW_017100307.1:309481-314889 GCF_001263275.1 Habropoda laboriosa | reverse complement strand
AGGAAGACGCCTTCTGCCAGGTGTTTCGATAGGGATTCTAATCGTTCTCTATTCGTTACACACCGGATGCAGGAGTACGATAAACGTTCGCGATGGTTGCGAACGATTTATTTTTCCTTTCGGAATAATTCGTCGTGCGGATTGATTTGTCTGAAACTTTCAGGAAATCTCCAGTATTCCATCGCCGTCGACATATTCAACTTTGTGCAATTTGTGCTGATCGAATTGGAAGAGAGCCGAGACGTATCGACAATTAGACGATCTATTTCTACCGCTCGAGTATCCGAAAATACAACACACTCGTCGTTTTCTCCATTGAGACGCCACACGATCCACTAGGCTAGACAGGATCGACGCTAGTTCGCCGCTTCCGGCGGGGCGCAAGGTATTTTTATAGCGAGCCCGAAAAAAAAAAAAAACGCGTGGCTCGTAAGCAACGCGGAGCAGCAGCAGCAGCCGGGCCGAGACGAGGCCTCCTCTCTCGTTGCACGCTCGCTCGCTCCCGCTGGGCGAAATACGTCGGCATCCAAATAATTCGGGATACGCTCGTGTGAGATATGAATGAGAGAGAGAGGAGGAGGAGGAGTGGGTATACGCGGCGTGGCGTTGTTTACTGTCTGGGCAGGAACGGCGAGTAGAAGAAGAAGCATCCGCGTGCACCGACGAAAAACGAGGAGAAGAAGACGCGAAGAGAAACGAAGGAGGAGGGACAGAGAGTCGAAGACGAACGAACAAGAAGAAGAGAGAGTAGAGTGTGTATGTGAGAGAGAGAGAGAGAGAGAGAGGGAGAACAGTTGAGGAGTAGAGAGAGGAGCGAGGGAAATAGACACAACAGAGCCTGCGAAACAGACAGAGAGAGAGAGAGAGAGAGAAAGAGTGGGATTTAGCGAGGAGTCGACGAGAAAGAGGAGAGAGAGAGGACGAAGAGGGAAGAGGGGAAACCTGGTACGAGAACGGGGACCGGGCCCAGGATTCGAAGAAAGAAGAAACGGGGAGTCAACGACCCAACGAGAAGTGCCGTCTCTCCGTGTTAAGGCGCGCTCGAAACCTCCACCCTGATAGCCTCTCTCTATCCTTCTCAGTCTCGTGAATCCAACGCCAAGTCCCTACGCTATTGCGGATTGATACGGGATCAAGGCCGTTTGCCTCGCGGAATTCCAGCCGTCTCTCTTCTCCCGGTACATACACACAGGTGGTAGAGAACCTGATAAACGACCATCTCTCCTCCAACGAGAGATTCCCTTTTTCGATAAGATTCGAGTATTTCAGATTTAGGATTTTCAATTTCTAGAGAAGAAGAGAAGAGAAGTGTTTTACCATTCGAGACCGTGAGATCGAATTTGAAAAGGAAGACGCGGCGAGAGACGATACACAGTGTCGCGAAGATAAATCACCGTAGATCTTGCACGGATCTAACAAGGCCACTGACTGTCGCGATTGCGTCACTATCTCGCTGCTAGAAAGGAAAATAGCGCGCGATTCTCTCTGTTCGAGCAGGTTCGCGAGCTGGTGACCCGTGTAAAATGAAGTCAACGATGATCTATGTGTACGTGTTAGTAATGAAAAATGTTCTATTGGATTTTATTTAAGGCTAGCCAGAATCGCACGGAACGGATGTGATACGTGGAAAAGTTGTACGGCGAGGTTTTCGAGGAACGCGCGTGCGCGTTCAACTGGCCGGCTGGCTCTTCCTCCGAATCGTATGAATGATTGTCGTTGTCGCGGCGTGGTCGTCAATCTCCTGACGTCACGGCACCGGCGGCGGCGGCAGCGGTCGTGTTACGACCGTGCGACCGTTATGTGACCGATTGGCACACGACTGCCGCGCCGACTGCCAGCACCTGTGTACGCGTCTCTCCTGCTTTCCCATGCCGGCCGGATTCGTTAGAGGTGTCTCGCGTCTCGCGCGGTCGTTAGGCGAATGCGCGCCTCTTGAAATTAACGCCGGAAACAATTTCACTTAATTACGTCGATCCTATTATTAAAATTCGAAACCACCTGGTTTACGGCTAGCGTTAATTTATCAAAAATCCTTTCGAAACCTGCTCGGAGAATTAACAAAGTATAATTTTACACAAATCGAACGGTCGATATAGTCCGAATACGCGACAAGTAGAGATCAGAGTTGATTTCGAACCCGATTGAAAGATCGAACGGCACACGGTGACTCGGTGTGTGCCTTTCATCCGCAGCACATATCTCCCGTTGATCAAACGACGACGATGACGACGACGACGCAGGGCGTCACACGCCGTCGAAAAAATTCCAAATCGGCGCGCTTAAAGACACGCCAGTTTCGGCGAGTGGGATTGATATGGAGATTACAGGGAGGGGTGGGGCTGCGAGCGAGAGATCGAGCCAACGAAGCGCGAGCGAGCGAGAGGGAGAGCGCAAGGTAGAATGGAACGCGCGTGCGTGCGAGCGAGAGGAGCGTATCTCGCGAAGAGCGACGAAGACGTCGTGAGAGAGGGGACTGGAAGAGAACGAGAGGTGCGGGGTGAAGGGAGGACAAGAGGGTCAGTAGCTCTGCGTTCTCATGCATTCCGCTCTGTCATGGCGGCCAGCGACTCAGACACGCTTCGTCTGTCCTCGTTGTGCATGCACTCCGGGGGCAACGTGCATTCACTGTCCTCGTTGCACCGGTGGCCGGAGGAAAGAGCGTGGAGAGGAAGGGGTGCAGAGGAAGAGAGGCCCGTGGGGAGGTGGCAAAAGACGGCAAGGATCGGAGCTGGGACGAAGAGGGGAGGAGAAAGAGAGCGAGAGAGAAACGGGTACCGCGCTAAATGCTCCTCGGCGAAGGCGCGCGTTTCTCTCTCGCATGGGGCTCGCTCGGGCCCCTTTTTCCTCCGCGAGGCCCTTTTGCGTCGCGACGTAAACAAGCCAGGGCCACGCTGTGCTCTCGAGCGATTCGCGCCGACGTATCGTGACCGTATCGCGTGGAATTTCAATGTATTCACGATCAGAGAGGAGCTATGTATATACACTCTCGAAATTATATATATACAGGGTGTCCCGTAACTCCTGGAACACCAGGAAATGGGGGGTTGCTGGGGTGACTCTGAACAACTTTTTCCTTTACCAAAATGTTGCTTGAAGCTTCATTTTTGAATTATTAACGAAAAACACTGGCCAATCAGAGCGCGCGTAGCCCCGCGCTCAGGGACGAAGAACAGGCTCGTCCGCGCGCGATCGAACAAATGCGTACGCGTGACTTCTCGGTCATCATCGTCGCGTCGCTGTCAAAAATATTTGACTTTGCACCGATATTTTTATAAGGTTTAGAGAAATAGTTTTTTGCCGTCACACAGTGTTTCGCGTATATGGGCGTTCGGGACAAAACTCATAACTTCTAAGCTAATCAATTTTCGATCTAAGTCCTCTAATACTTTTTTGAAGAGAATTCGCAAATGCATTTATTGGCACATAAAAAAAATGATTTCATTAAAAAAATTGTAGTGATCTTTCCTTTTTATTGAATAAGTTTTTTTTTGTAAATTATCACTTTATTCACATTTATTAAAATGCAATTATAACTTTAATTCCGATTTTTCACGTCATGTCACACCACGTCACGTCGTGTCACGTCATGTCACACCACGTCACGTCGTGCCACGTCATGTCACACTACGTCACATCATGTCACGTCATCTTACGTCATGTCATGTCATGTTACATCATGTCATGTCATGTCACATCATGTCACACCTCACGTCATGTCACACCACGTCACGTCGTGCCACGTCATGTCACACTACGTCACATCATGTCATGTCATGTTACATCATGTCATGTCATGTCACATCATGTCACACCATGACGTGACATGACGTGACATAGTGTGACGTGATGGTATCACACCATGTCACGTCATGTCACTTCATGTTACATCATGTCACGTCATGTCACACCATGTCACACCATGACGTGACATGATGTGACATAGTGTGACGTGATGGTATCACACCATGTCACGTCATGTGACACCATGTCACGTCATGTCTCGTCATGTCACACCATGTCACACCATGACGTGATATGATGTAACATGATGTGACATGGTGTGACATGACGTGACATGGTGTAATACCATCACGTCATGACACGTCATGTCACACCATGTCACGTCATGTTACACCATGTCACGTCATGTCACACCATGTCACGCCATGTTACGTCATGTCACACCATATCACGTCATGTCATACCATGTCACACCATGACGTGACATGATGTAACATGATGTGATATGACGTGACATGATGTAACATGACGTGACATGATGTGACGTGGCGTGACATGACGTGACATGACGTGACATGGTGTGATAAATCGAAATTAAAGTTATAATTGAATTTTAATAAATGTGAATAAAGTGATAATTTACAAAAAAAAACTTATTCAATAAAAAGTAAAGATCACTACAATTTTTTTAATGAAATCATTTTTTTCATGTGCCAATAAGTGCATTTGCGAATTCTCTTCAAAAAAGTATTAGAGGACTTAGATCGAAGTTATGAGTTTTGTCCCGAACGCCCATATACGCGAAACACTGTGAGACGGCAAAAAACTATTTCTCTAAGCCTTATGAAAATATCGGTGCTAAGTCAAATATTTTTGACAGCGACACGCGACGATGATAACCGAGAAGTCGCGCGTACGCATTTGTTCGAACGCCCGCAGATGAGCCTGTTCTCCGTCCCTGAGAGCGGGGACTACGCGCGCTCTGATTGGCCAGTGTTTTTCGTTAATAATTCAAAAATGAAGCTTCAAATAACATTTTGGTAAAGGAAAAAGTTGTTCAGAGTCACCCCAGCAACCCCCCAGTTCCGGGTGTTCGAGGAATTACGGGACACCCTGTATATATATAATCTCGTATATTAAAAAGCACGAGTGTATCTATACGACGAAATAAAAATACAGATATTCTCTATTCGGAAAAAAAAGAAATTGCGATCGTGAAAAACCGTTGAGAGAGAGAGAGAGAGAGAAATACGGTCGTAGAGTTAAAAATAACCAGGAACACTGAGAATCTAGGCATAAATCGATGCAAATGAAGAGAAGCCAGTGCGGGATCGAGAGAGAGTAACCGGCGGCGTTGCTGCGACATGACGAATAGAGAAGAACGTCAGGCGATCAACGTGAGCGACATAGAAGAGTGACGACAGACGCGAGGAACGCGGGTTCTTCCTTGGAAGTCTACTCGCGCTCCAACGGACAAAACGGTATATAACGTTGATCCGCCTCCTGCGTCCACGGCCGATGATTTAACCGCGCGCCTACTTCGTTACAACCTATACGATCGTGTAGTATAAGTTCGGCGACGGACGTTTATGATTCCACTACGCTCGTTCGAGGTCTCGCGGA
Source organism: Habropoda laboriosa (assembly GCF_001263275.1). Classification (NCBI taxonomy): domain Eukaryota; kingdom Metazoa; phylum Arthropoda; class Insecta; order Hymenoptera; family Apidae; genus Habropoda; species Habropoda laboriosa. The sequence continues at coordinate 309,525 of NW_017100307.1, read as the reverse complement.
GAGACTCTCTCTCTCGTGTGATGGGTCAGAGGTGGACACAGATA
>NW_017100307.1:302480-309460 GCF_001263275.1 Habropoda laboriosa | reverse complement strand
GTTTAGGCGAGAAGCGCGAAATAATTTAGCGATCAAACGCAGCCGCGGGACCATTACGCGAGAAGCGAGAGTCGGACTCGTTCGGGACGGGCAGCAGCCGTAAACACGACGTGGCGCGACGCTTTTATTGCCGCCACGCTAACCACGATCGCGTATTTAATCAGATCTCGGCTTTGTTCGACCGAAATATCCGCGACATTGCCGCTGTTTTTCAGCCTGTTCGTTTTTTTCTTCCTTCGGGGAACTTCGACGTAAATCGCGTGTAGTCGTGACGGCAAATTTGAAACTCGACGAATTTTTTTTTTATTTATATATACATATACACATCGACACGCAGAGAGGATACGATATAGAACGAACGTGTTTCGTTGAATGTGTCGAGAAGAGGAGATCGGTAACGTGAAAGTAGTTAGAGAAGCGTGTTTCGTGTGTAGACGGTATAAAGGAAACGAAAGGGAGCGAGAAGAAATCGAAAGGAAAGAGAACGAGCAGGGAAGCCGAGTGGATATCCTCGCTCGGTAACGTGGGTACTATCGTATATCTTCCCACAGGAGGGCGGGAACGTCGTCTCGTAAGGGGAGACGGCAGAAGGGCGAGAAGGGTCCCACTAACGCGCGACCGCCGACAATAATGCGGAGAAAGGGCACATGAATGCCTCGTGTTTGCACATGCGCGGGAGCGATGAACTTGAGAAGAAGGTCTTGCCTTCGCTTCGCCTCCGCTGGGGCTTCCAGGACACTCTCTCGCCCCGCTTTTTTTCCACATCCTACCCATTTTTCCGTATCTCTTTTCGATAAAAATAACGTCGAACAAAAAAAAAAGAAGAAATGATCAACAGAAAAATATCTTATCGCGTGTTACATAGTACGTCGCGTGGTATCGTTAATAATATACACGATAGCCACTGAAAATGGAATTTTCATTAAGCGAAACAATGACATTCGTCCGTTATTATCGATTTAGAGAGAAAAAAAAAAAAGAATTCTCTACTCCTACTATTGAATACCGGACTCGATATATCGACCGCGTTAACAAGGTACGAAAGTGTCGCCGCTTGTCCCCAGAAGGCATGAAACACGGAGGTCGGGACTGTGGAGCGGTCAACTTCGAAGACGACATTCCACCGGTACCTGTCCTTAACTCAGCCTCCTACAGTTCGCATTCGCGGCGATCGACCCACCTAACCATAATACCACGCACGTATACACTCCTTCTCTTTTTCCACCGTACGTATATACACACTCGGTCATCGTGAACGGGGATCGAAATCGGGTAAGAATGCGCGCGCGCGCGCGACGATAAACCGGAAACACGAGCGACAATTTGATACACATCCATCAAATGTGGTTTTTCCCGTGATTCGTCGAGCAAATGTCTCACGATAACTTCCTCTGAAATAATAACTCCACGCGGTATAAGAACAAGGGGACGCGACATTCACAAAGAGATAAAGGCAAAAATGGCATGCATCATGTATTCAGGAATGCGACGAGCAGGATGATGCAGAGGCTGCACTCGGATGCGCGCAGCTGCCATTGAAAGCAACCGTCCGCGACGCGATTATTCATATGTTACGCAAGAAGTTATATTTACAACGTTCGAAAGCCCGTGTTTTCCATACTTTCCTTCAATTTTTCACCCTTAAAAACCCGTCCGATTACTGCTGCATCTTATGAAAAGAAGAAAAAAGAAAAGCAAAGAAAAAAAGACGCAGGTTATAACCTCGAAAAAAGTAGCGAGTGGGGCGGCGCCATTGCGAGGAATGAGAAGCACTGCGCGTGCGCGGCTGCTGCCTGTGCGGGCGTACGCTGGCACAGGAAATATGAATGTAACGCCGAAAATTCATTCATAATAAGATCTCGCTAGTCTTGAACGACCGGGGGCGTGTGATTTGAATTTCGGAGCACGGGTCCGGTCGTTAGCGAGCCACCAACCGGAGGGGGATGTGGTAACAGAGAGGGGGTGGGGGGAAGGTTAACGAGATCCGCCGATAAATAACACGGTCGTTTTCCTAAATCGTGGGAATAATGGGTTGGTTAGAGTGGCTTACGCGCGCGCGCGTTCAAATGTGTGTGGGCTGTGTACAGGCGTTCGAAGTGTGGGCTCTTTCAAGAATTTATCGAGTATAAGATAGCCATGTCGAACGAAGATGAAGCATAGAACGCGAAACACGACTGACGCGTGTAATCGAGAAAAAAATTATGGAAAATAAGTTGAATAACTGTTTTTCCTTTTTTCTTTGTCGTACGTGGGTAATCTATCACGAGTTTTACGACTTCATTTACGAGGTTGCGTCGTCGATAAGTATAGGTTAAATATTTCTATCTATACACGTTATATATTGCAATATGTATGCGCGCATAGTCGAGTACGTACGTTATTCTTGCAGTTTTATTCTTGGTGATTAAAGCGGCGTCGTTGTTGTATAGGAGGTTCGATCGTCGGTGACATTTGTTGCTCACTTTTTTTCTTCCTTTTCTCAGGTTCACGTTTCCCCGAACGAACGGTAATATATCCGTGGTGGCGTGCTTGCTTCCCGTATGGGCCATCGAACTTGGAACGTACTGTAGAGGAGGAGCCGGGCCCGTATTATGGGAACACACACGCCTGAACACGTGTGTCTCACTTCCTGCGGCGGGCCGGAAGTCTCTATAGTACTATGGCGCACCGTAGTGTAGCGTGACCACGCTACAAGGGCCATTACTACCTCAATGGCAAAAAGAATGGTCCAATTACCGGTTAAAGCCACGTTGCTCGTCGTTACTCCTTTAATGCGTTTTTCAGGGGCGTGTACACCGCGACTTTCCTCGCCATCCTTTTTTCCCTACCCATAAGAATATCGCGTTCATTCCTCCAGTTTTTCTTTTCTTCTTCTTCTTCTTCGAGACTAATGAGAAATTGCGCAGTACAGGGACGAGCGTTTTGTGTTCCGTTGTTGTTTTCGTTTCGCGTTCAACCGTCGTCATGGAACCGACGTTTTTCTTCCGTTCCGTCGTCCACCACTCTTCTGGACGAATTTCACTGCGGTTCCGTGAACGCGCGCGTGTCAGGGACACGTCGACGCGCGCGACCGCTTCGTGCCATAAATAAAAGCGTTCTCTGAGCGAGCGAACCGAACGAACGAGGAGCGCAAAGACGCGAGAAGAGAAACCGGTAGAGCGATTTCCGGCCAAAGGTTCCGCCATTGCGCGTAACTTCGTGGTTTCGACGATGCTTCGGGTGTGTTCTCGAATTTCTCTCGATGTGGTCTTCTCGCCTCGAGTAGAAACCGTAACTTCTTCTCTCGGTTCTTCTCTACCAGCCACGTGGTGTGCTGCACGGTTAACGTGCCCATCTCTCTTTTTCCGTCGTGCGCCTGTATGTACGCGTGTTCCCTGGGAGCACAGTTGTCGACGCACTGATAATAACGCGTATATCTATCCTTCTTCTCGTTCCCGTCCCGAGGACGGACGGGCAACGCTCTTTGTATACAAACAACAGGAGAACCGTATATATTACGTACATGTGGCTCGAACTTCTTCGTCGAGCTCGCCCTTGACATCAACCGCACGGGATGTTTATCCAGTCCGAGTACACACTCGCGCACACGCGTACAACCGCGTTCCACCATGGCCGATGGCGGGGCGAGAAAGAGAGCGACTACGGCGACGACGAAGCACGGAGAAGAGAAAAGTGGATCGGCGAGAGAGAAGTTTAGTGTTAGCAAGCAACCACGGACCATCCGAGGGACACAACCGTAACGCAGCACGGCTAGTACCACACTGAGAGTGATCGCTGGCGCGTCACGCTCACGGCGATGCGCAGACGCGGGCTGCGCACACGCTCCTGCGCAAGACGCCGCTGCGCACGACGCCACTGCGCACCACGCTACTGCGCACGACGCCGCTGCGCGGCGGCAAGCACAGCGCGAGACGCGCTCGTACTCGCCGACACGCACGCACGCAGGCGCAATGCACGCACCCACACGACTGGCCCTCCTCTCTCTATACACACAACACCAACTCCGTGCGCTGCCGCTACGTATATACGCGATGCGTTGCCGCGGGTGGTAGAGGGCCAACGAATGAGAGCCAGAGGGACGCGGCGGTCCGAGAGGGGAAGAAAGATCGAGAGAGAGAAAGAGAGGGGAACGAAACAGACCCGTTAGTTCTCAGAAGTGGACCGCCACCGCTCGCCGCCAAACAGACCTGTAACCACGTATACCGGCCGTGGTGGTTCTCTCTCGCCTCTGCCACCGCGCCGGCGTGCTTTCGGAGCCTATAACGCTTCTCTCTTCGCTCCGAGAGTCCTTCGCCTGTACCTCGTGACACGCGAGAAACACACACGAGGAATTTCGTTGAGAATTGAATTCTTTCCAACGTTCTTTCATACACGATCTAATTCGACGGTTGATTTTTCAATGTGTAGCAGCAGCAGCAGCAGCGTGGTGGCTAGAGCGATAAAACGGAACGGCAGTTCTTCTCTGTCGCAAGCTGACCGGCCATTGATTAGATACAAGTGTTTACTCGAGTGACGAACACATACCGATGTCATGTGTTTTTCACAGAAAAACGACGGGAAGGGAGAAGAACGGGGCTCGTAAATACTCGGTCGATGAAATTCGGAGAAAAACCGGTTATCGCCTCTTTCTAGGGGAAAAAGAAAAAGGTTACGCGGGGGGAGAGAGAGAGAGGAGTATATAGAGCCGTGTGTGGGAAAGCATTGGTTGCAGGCGGGACACACGGGAGGCGTTTCGCCGAAACGCGATCTCGGAGTTTCGTCTAGTTTTTCTTACCGAGTAAAAGCGGCAAGTGGCGACCGGTCGAAGACGTACAACCATCGGGGATCAACATTTCCTTTCTTTCATGGAACGGGGGCAGCGTCGTGGGTGGTACCGCGTAGCGTGTGCACCAGCGAAATGAGAAAGTCGACTGACTTCGACTTTCGTTACCAACGATATGTAAACACTCCAGTCTACAATCTTCCGTTGGCGTCACTTACCAATTTTCCTTTTCCTTTCTAATTCTTTTACGTTACACGAAAACGCGTCACAATATCGATCCTAGCAATTTCAACGTAAATGCAACATTCTACTAAATAAATCATCTCGCGAAAGGCTATTTCCTCAATCTCCCGCAAATACGACGATAACGATAAAACGGTACACTCAAGGTAGTTTCCAATCGCTTGGAATTCTTCCTCCAAAAATTTCCACCGACCGAAGAGTATCGAAACGTTCAACTCGAGTGTTCGTCCCATTCCGTTCAGTTCTCTCTCACGACGATCCCCGGGACGCACACGGGCGGTCTAAGAACTGCAAGATTCATTAACGGTTCCTCGGCACGGAGGCGCGCACGCGTGTGTGTACAGCGCGGCGTGCATTCCATCGGTCGCGCTCGTGTGAACGACCGTAAGGTGTACTTGTACACACACACACACAGACGCACACCGTGGAAGAGAGATCCCCAGAGATAGACGTCGAGTGTGTAAAAAGGAAAGAAACAGGGGACGGGAGGGGAGGAAGTGAAAGAGAGAGAAAAGGGCACACAGAGAGAAACGAGATATATAGAAGGAGAAACGTAGCGTGTACATATTTGATGCGCACACGGTTCGCCTGCTAGACGGCAGACCTTGTCTATCGTCATCGCGGAGGTACGCGAGGAACGTACGAGAGTTATTAAGGTCAGTGGTATAGCGACGATCGCGACGTGTGTCCCGTCGAGTTACCGATTTCGAATGGTATATAGCGAAACCACCGGTGCGAGCGCGGCGTAGATTGTGCACGCGGCTCGGTTATTCGGTAAAAGGTTATTCCAGTTTCGCCTAATCGCGTTCCACACACCGGCGTAGCTTCGCGGCCTATCGATCGAACGGTAATTGAACGCAACGCGCGGTAATCCGGTTCAAATTGATCGATCCGCGCCGATAATAACGGTTATAAATAACGACGGACCTTTTGCTCTCGTGCGGCTGCCTGCACGATTGTTTCATTTGCGGGGCAATCGAACCTCGCTCTAAAGCGAAATAACGATTTTCAGCCGAGCTTATTTCGGTTGTTAACCGTTTCAGAGTGCCACGCAGCGACGATCCGTGTCGAAATGCGCCGCCATATTGGGCCACCGTGTGTAAATTCTATCAACTTTTCGATCTTGCAATCGTCACTTTGATTTTTATATAAAAAATCGAACAGAAATGGTGTTACACGATCCATTTCGCCTTTGTAGTACAGTGTTATTCGGTGAAAATGGGCAAACCAAAATTTTTGGCCTAGCACATTTCGATCAGATTTCTAGAATGATCTCCATGACATTTAGATGGGTAATTTTCTCAGATGCTTCAAGTTTCTTTATCTCGTTCGAAAATAAAAATCGTCAAATTTAGACCTCGCACGAAATAAATTGACGAATTAAAGAAACGACTTGACCGGACAGCGAACGTGTTAATCTCCATACCGTAACTCCTCGGGGCGAGCGAAAGCACGCGTGCACGCACCCTTCTTTCGTTTATCATTCGACTCCGAGAGAGGTCCGGTTTATTTTTTTCTCGGGGCATTCTTCGAGACGGAAGCCGAAAGTCGGCCGCGATCCGCGAGATACGATTCGGTTAAGATGACGGAACTGAAAGTTGCAACTTTGTCGTCACGGCTGATCGAGCGGCTTTCCGACGATCCTTGGGCCGCCAACGGAGTGGTATCGTGTGCAATTTCCAAGCAAGGCGAATGGATCGATCTCGCTTCGCGATCGAAACTTTAATAACAGTTTCGCTCGATACAACCGTGTAATTTGCATCACAGCCAACAATGTTGGCATCGTTGAACGTGACCACGCATTGCTGCCCTTTCCAGGTTGCATGTTTCGACGTCAAGTATAGTAGATGTACACTGTTGGTTAGGTTCGAGGAAACGCTTGGTTGCGACGCCGGTTGCGAGGAGATCGCGGAGGCGCACCTAACCTATAAAGAGACACGGAAACGTGACGGAATGCGCGCGAAGCCTCTCTGCG